>NC_140937.1:75498790-75878790 GCF_014529385.1 Adiantum capillus-veneris
TTTTTAAGTAGTCATTCTTGAGAGCTCACTCTTGAGTGCTCAATCTATGGATGGACTAGCCTTGAGCTTGATGCCCATGCTTAGAAAGCTAGTGCTAATCTTTTGTAATTAGAGAATCTCTTCTTGATTAATCTAATCTCTATGGGTATACCTATCTCCTAGGTGCTTTCCATTCAGAAAGCCATATGACTCCTAGACCACAAAATCATCTAGGGCTCTGCTATTTTCAAAGTTCATAGGACATTTCCATTATAGATGTAGTAGTGTATGGCTGCTAAGTGACTATTGATGCTCCAACATTGTGGTGATGAGAGTCGCAATGGAGATCCCACATTGTGGCTAGGAGAGGAAAGTGTGTAGGTCTATGTCATGGCTGAAAATGTAAGAGAAGCAAGTTCAGATGTGACCAAAAGCTGAGCACGCTGGAGAAGGGGAATGGGGAACACACCCGACACACATGCAATGGCCCCTATATAGCTCAGGGTATTCACAGCACCCCTATCCTCTCGAAAACACCTTCAAAACAAGCAACTCACACTAGGAAGACCTCGCGTGCACTTCGCCCAATGCACACGCTTTGCACAATCCTCAGAAAGCTACCACACCAATATTGCACCCCTCTTTGTTTTTTCTTTAGGCCAACGAAAAAAATTCCTTTTTTTGGCAGTGGGCGCCACTGCCCTTGCTTTTCTTTTCCTTCCTTAGATCTCCTTGTTTTAACTTTGCCTTGAAGTTCCTAATTTGACCTTTTTCACCTTGGAGTCCAGCCACTCTTTTGTTTTTTCCAACTCCAGCCCCACTACTTACCTTTTGAATTTACAACCAAAGTGGTTGGGTAGCTCGTTTCCCACATGGTCGGTGCTCACTGCTCACAACACAACCAGGGCTTGCCATCCGAATTTTCCGACTATGTTGCATGGGGGGTCCATTTGCCGGCCCCAAAATCCTCGCGTCTCCCCGGCATTCCATACCATGGCCTCCGAAAACATGTCCAAAGACGGGGAAAACCACCCGATCCCTTTTCGCCATCACCGCCTATCAACTTGAACTGGGCCCATCTCGATGTCCATAACTCCGATCAACGAGCTGCCAATTTCGGTGGACTCCCAACATCGAAGGCAATTTTTTAGAACCCTAGCAACCTCAAGAAAACTTCTCTGTGCGCGCTTACCAATGTGGCTAGTGAGCATGTACCCGACCCTCGGTAAACATTCCACAGGCCATAACTTGCCCGTTTGAGCTCCGAATGGCGAACCGAAAAGACTGGCATGATCAACAGCTCGAGTGTTACGCGTGTATTCATTGATCCCATTTTTTGCCACCTATCTATACCTGCCCTGTCTGTCGGCACCTGCGAAGCCTTCTAACTTCGGACTGATATATCTTTCACACCGAAGGCCCGTTTGACGAGCCGTTTGGACGGGCTTCTAGAGCATCTCGAATACCACATTTCGGGGCACATTTTCCACATCTTGAACACCGTGAACTACCGTCATCATTATCTCTCTTTGGAGGCCCCCTGGCCTAAAAAACCACTTTAAGCATACATTTCCGTTGCCACTCTCCTGCCGAGGGTCTTCATACTTGCTTTAGCCCTTTGCCATGCGCATGCCAACATACACATCATTGCATTGTACACTTCCTAGCATAGACCAACTTTGGTTGCACCAACGCTAGTAGTGTGTGGTACTCAGACTCTCAAACTTGCAGGGAGCATAATGTACACAATTGATTTGACTGTTGTCGATTTTCCCAAAGCAAGTGTATAAGTTTATTTATGGAATGATTTGTTGCCATTTTGGAGTCTGTTTAGAGCTAGTTATTGTTCAAGCAAGGGTGTTTAAAGATAATGTGGTGGACAATCTTACAAAATCCCCTTGAAGATCAAGGACATGTTTGCTACATCTTACCATCCTAAGTGTAATGGACCTGTTGAAAGCATTAATGGATTCTTGAAGGAGATGTTGTTCATGTTGGTTGAAGATCATCCAGAGGACTAGGACGAGTATTTGGATAGGACATTATGGGCATACAAAGTCTCTTAAAATAATGCTACAAGTTTTACACCATTCCACATTGTTTATGGCAAATCAAGTGTTATGCCTCTACCACTTGATTTTGTTCTCAAGCATACTTTAGCCCAAGGTGAGCAAAAAGAAAAATGGTGGATTAGCCTTCATTCTCTTATTTCTGCTCTAAGTTATAATATTCAATGGTATGAGGAGAAAATGAAGGGAAGGATAAAAGTATTCAATGAGAAGCTATGAACTGAAGGCTTCAAGAAAGGCATGCTTGCGATGTGGTACAACAGTGCTTTTGACACAACATTCCAAAAATGTTTCAAGGAAGGTGGGAGGCTTCTTTCATTGTACATGAGGCTTTTTGAAATGGAATCTACCAATTGAATGGTACTTTGCATCTAGATCCAATTAATGATTTGTGGTTGAGGCTATATCATCTGACGATCATGTGAAGATTAAAGTGGGTTATGAAACACTTAAAAGTGTTTCACCATTGGGTTTGGATGAAATATGTGCAATTTTTTTCTCCAATGTTGAAAAAGATATATATGCATAGATATGATATAAATACATGAATAATGCATGATCGTGATACATATACCATAATGGGAGATAAGTTGCAAAAGTGGCACAAAGCTTTGCAGCATACTCTTGCTAAATATGAATAGTTTCACTAAAGGTAAAGAAAGAGAGGCTTCTATCATAAGTGAGAGTCTTAATAAATAAGAGTGACACATGTTTGTGGGCTTAGAATAGAGTCTTAATAAATAAGAGTGACACATGTTTGTGGGCTTAGAATAGAGGAAGGATCTTTTTGAATAAGGGAGCAAGAAGAAAGTGTTGCACATGAAAAAAGCAGCAAGCATGTCCATGTAGAAAAATGCAAAGATGATTGGGTTTTAATTGAGAGACATAGATGAAGCATTTGGAAGTGGTTGGTGTCTTGGTTGAGGGTGCATATCTCCCATTTTAACTCTCAAACTGGTTGATTGGTCTCTATGCAAGCATATCCTTTATGGTATACATAGATACTATTGTTTTGCTGTCTCCTTTTGCTATGAGGAAGGAGGGATCTCTATTTTCTTTCTACATACGGTTATTGATAAATAATGATCCAAAAATTTTCTATGTTTTTTCCTTTGTAATCTTTGATAATTATCAAGCATTTGGTCGTGGTGTTATTTTTTGTCTTTTTAAAGAGTCTATAGTATTGATTTTGTCTACAAGTCGAAGGTTTCAATTGTTGTTTCTTCTTGAGATTGCGATAGAGACATTTTTGCATTCAAATTGCTGCTCTTTTTGGATTAAAAGAAAGTTTTTTGATGAGGATGGGTCAATGGTTTTGAATCATGTTCTTCTTCTTGATGTTTTCAATCTAGCAGTGTTTTGCAGTGTAATATACACCATCGCATACAACTATCACAATGCCATTTCACACCATGGAAAAATAAGTAATCTACAGTATTTTGTTGGGCCAATCCTGACGTACTTCCATCACAAAGAGTGTGGTACACCCTGAACATCATCTCATGCCACAACAACTTCCACCTGATATCAATGCTTGTAAGTAGAGAGTCTAAAAGAACCATAACAAAAAGTATGACAATCATTTTTGGCGTACTCCCATCACAAAGAGTGTGGTACACCTTGAACATCATCTCATGCCACAACAACTTCCACGTGATATCAATGCTTGTAAGTAGAGAGTCTAAAAGAACCATAACAAAAAGTATGACAATCATTCTTGCCTAATCAACCAATATTTTCCAAACATTTTTTTCTTAGTTTACATCCAAATTCCATGTTTCTGGGGATAAACCCTATGTTTTGGTAAGTGTTTTTCTTAAGAAGGGTTTTTTATTGACTTTCTACGATCACATATGCAATGTATGTATAACTTAAATGACATTGCTAACATGTACAACATCCATGTTAGGTATAATCAATATAGATTCCTCATGCTCCACTAGTGTTGTAAGTTTCTATGACCATCTTCATGATCTTTGATTGCTTGATCTCAAACTCTTCTACGTGGTGCCATAGTGTATGTAAATGGTAGCTACTACACTTAGATTATTTTATCAACCTCTTTCAATTTTCCATATCAAGCTGAATGAAGAAGAATGTGGGAAGAAAAGGTACAAGTATAGGCTTATGGTAGAAGGGTTTTCTCAAAATAAAGGTATTGATTTCAATGAAATATTTTCTCGTGTTGTAAAAATGAACTTAGTTAGTCTTTTCTTAAGCTTTGTGGCAATCGATGCAAATGAACTCAATTAGGCTTGTCTTAAGCCTTGTGGCAAATGGATTGAAATCTTGAACAAATGGATGTAAATATGGCATTCCCTCACGGTGACTTAGAGGAGGAAATTTACATGCTTCAACCAAAGGGGTATGAAGTAAAAGGTAAAGAGAAAATGTTTTAAAGCATGTATCAAGACAGTGGTACTTGAAGGTCGATCGATGGATGTTGGATCATGGATTCACAAGATGCAACTCAGATAACTGCGTCTACACAAATAATTTGGGAGATGGGAAGTTCATCATTCTAATGTTGTTTGTTGATGATGTCATGTTGATTGCAAGTGCTAACATGTAGGACATCAAAGACCTAAAAGAGAAGTTATCTATATCTTTTTCAATGAAAGATTTAGGTGCTGCAAAGAAGATACTTGGTATGAAGATATCAAGGGACATGACGAAGAAGACAATAAAGCTATCTCAAGAGGATTACATCAAGAAGGTACTATTAAGGTTTGCAATGCAAAATGTAAAAATGGTTTTTACACCTTTGGCTGTTCACTTTAAACTAACCAAGGATATATGTCCAAAGACACAAGAGGAGATAGCCTATATGTCTAAAGTTCCATATGCTGCAATGGTAGGTTCTCTTATGTATGCTACAACGCCAGACATTGCACATGCAGTGGGAGTTGTAAGGAGGTTCATGGACAGCCTAGGTAAAGAGCATTGGCAAGCTGTGAAGTGAATACGTAGGTATCTAAAAGGGACAACAACAAATGCTTTATATTTTGGAGGAACTCATATTTTTCTTCAAGAATATGCTGATGCAGATATGGTAGGTGACAAAGATACTTGAAGGAGCACTACTGGCTATGTCTTCACGGTTGGAAGCACAACAGTAAGCTGGGCTACAGAAAGTGGTCTCACTTTCTACCACAAAAGCAGAGTATGTAGCAATGATAGAGGCAAGCAAAGAAATTCTGTGGTTTCACATATTCTTAGAAGAGCTTGGATTCAAACAAGACAATTGTGTCTTGTATAGTTTTGACAGCCAAAGCGCTATCTATCTTGCAAAGAAGTCATCATTTCATTCAAGGAAAAATCACATTGAGGTGAGATATCACTTCATACACACACTTTTGGAAGAGGGACAACTAAATGTTGGGTTCAAGCCCAGCCCGTGAGTCCAAGACTCAAGACCTGCAGGCCACTTACAGTTTGCATGGCATATTTTTTACTTTATAAGGCTTTACAATCAATTCAATCATAGCGTTATTTTTCTTGGTGTCGAGCTCTCTCTCTCTCTCTCTCTTTCTCTCTCTCTCTCTCTCTCTCTCTCTCTCTCTCTCTCTCTCTCTCTCTCTCTTTTCTTGCATCTGCTGCTCAGCACCACACCATGGCTTGCCTCAGGCTACACCCACCGTAGCCTCAGGTTCCACCAACTGGTATTAGAGCCTCGAGGGTTGTGCTCGAGAAGCCTCGCAGGACCTGCCGCTTATAGAGAGAGGAAGTAGCCTGACGACATGTAGCAAACCAATCACAAACGGCATCAACAGTGTCGCTCAGGCCTAAGCATCAAAATTTGTCACTTCATCGGCTTCCAATTCGGCCTGTACGGCCCGCCTTGAGCATCGCTCTGCGTCGTCCTGCTAGTTTTGCGCCATCTCTGGAATACAGAGATCGTTTGATTTGGTTATTTCCTGCTTTAGTAAGTGGACAACCTCAAATTAACCCTTATGCAAGAGGGATTCACACCCTCGACTATTTGCAAGGGCTTAAGATGCTTGGAGTAAAGCGGGTAGAGAGCATGTTGCTTGTAGGTACTGCTCTTACTATTGTGGGTGAGGCTGTTCAAGATGCTTTGGGTACACTGTGGATCCGGAAGCCTCACAAAGATTCTTTCTATGTCTTCCCCAAAATCATTGATGAGCTATTCATCAATCTTGGGAAGTGGTCAAGGATAGAAAATCACTCGATGGAGATTGATCCAAGACATGTTGATTTAAGGAAGATGCAAAATGTCCATAAGCCAACAGTTTGCTTTGAGAACCAAGAGGTACATCAAAAGATGCTGAATATCTAGATCTGCTTCGAGACTACAGTACAAGTTTTCAAAACTATTTTTTGTCACTTTTGGTGTCATAGAGCTATCCTCTTTTGTCTATTATGAAAACCATCATAAACTTTCCAGTCAAATCTTTTTTCTTTTACATTGTCAGTTATTGTCATGCTTGTCAGCTTTCATCATATCAAAATTTGTACGGGATATAGACACACTGCCACAAAGATAAGGGGTAAGACCTCCCAATGTTTTGTCAGTTCTCAGCCCATTCTTGCACTTCTCATGAGGTTACTGGGTACACCATAAACCCAAGGTTTGGAAGTGAACCAAAAACTCCATCTTTGGTAGCTAACATTTTTGACCTACACCCTATCTGTTCAAGGGGGGTTCTACTGTTCTAGCACCAGGTTATGGATACACCAAAAATCCTTGGTTGTGAGAAAACCTAAACTCACGATTGACGAGTAGACCAAAAACTCGAGGTATCATGAGTTGCTTGAGGGGGGGATTGTTGGGTTCAAGCCCGCTTTCGGTCAGCCTATGAGAACAAGACTCAAGGCATGCAGACCACTTACAGTTCGCATGGCATATTTTTTACTTTATAAGGCTTTACAATCAATTCAATCATAGCGTTATTTTTCTTGGTGTCTCTCTCTCTCTCTCTCTCTCTCTCTCTCTTTTCTCGCATCTGCTGCTCAGCACCACGCCATGGCTTGCCTTAGGCTGCACCCACCGTAGCCTCAGGTTCCAACACTAAAGCTAGGAAAGGTACATACAAGTGAAAATCCTACAGACATGTTTACAAAGGTGGTTAATAAGAAGAAGTTGAGCTGCTGCTCATCTTTAATCGGCATTCAAGGATAAGAATCGAGGATGGAAACCAATCACATGTTTGGTGTGGAGATTAGTCTCCAAGTGGGATATTGTTAAGTATGGAGCCTGATTTACCCCTGTAATTTTTTGTATTAAAAACACATTTGTAAGGCCCATGTTATGAGGAGAAGACATCGTGCGTGAAGAAAAATCACTCGTTGGAAAGAAAAATTTTCACGGTCAGTCTTGAGTAAAGATCGAGATTCACTTAACAAAAATAGTATTTTTGCCGAAATATTATGGCCAAACAGCGGTCGAAAAGTAGTCGGAAAATGGCTGGCCGATTGGCTGGCTAGGATGTGGCCGGTAGTCAATGGCTGGTGGCCGGTGGGGTCCAAAGTCAATGGCCGATGGGAGATTTCAAAGGTGGAATTTTCTTCTCAAGGACAGCCACACATGGGCGGATTGGAGGGTCCACTTTGGACTTGTCAACACAAGGGCAGCTACACATGGCTGCCTCTCATGAGAGAGGGCATCCCTTTCGGCCTATAAAAGAAGGCCTCTTCTACACACAAAAACGGATTGTGAATCATTGTGGTGAAATGTGAAGTTGATGTGAGGTGGTGGGAGTGAATCAAGGTGGGAGCTCCAAAAGTGTATAATCCCTTTGTAACTTACTTCTTGTTTGAAGTACTAAATCCATTGAGTGGCTGCTTTCCTATGGACGTAGCCCACATTGGGTGAACCACGTATATCATGTGTGATCTCTCTCTCTCCCTACTCTATAATCTCTCGTGTGTGAAGATCATCTCTCTCCATTAAGTAATCTACTCAATTATCTACTAAGCTATGTCTTATTTCCTAACACACTTGACACTGTTTCACAGTTGGGTTTGGGTGAAATGTGTGTGATTGTTTTCTCCAATGTTGAAAAATCTATATATGAATAAATATGATGTAAATACATGAACAATTCATGATTGTTGTCCATAAACCATAATGGGAAACAAGATGCACAAGTGACACACAGCTTTGGGGGAAATTAGTGTTGATAGGCAACATAGTCTTGCTAACACGAAGGAAATTAGTGTTGATAGGCAACAAGTCTTGCTAAAGAAAAATATTTTTGCTTAAAATAAAGATAGAAAGGCTTATTTATTAATGAGATTCATAATAAATAGAAGGGACACATTTGTGTGGGTTGAGAATAGAGTTTTTACATGAGGAGGGAAGAAGGGAGGAAGAAGAAGGTGTTGCAAACAAAAAGAAAGCAAGCATGTCCGTGTAAACATGAGAGAAGATGATTGGGTTTTGATCAAGAGCCATAGATGAATCATTTGGGGGTGGTTTGTAGCCTAGTTGAGGGTTAATATCTGCTGCTTAATCAACCAATCTTTTCCAAAATTTCTTTCTGAGTTTACAACCAAATGTCATGTTTCCATGGATAAACCCTATGTTTTGATCAATGTTTTCTTAAAAGAGGTTTCCTATTCACTTTCTACAGTCACGTATGTATGCGTAACTTAAATGACATTGCTAACATGTACAACATTCATGGGAGGCATAATCAGTATAGCTTCCTCATGCTCTACTGGTGCCACGAGGTTTCTCTAACCGATCTCATGATCATTAATCTCTTGTACTTGATCTCTCTTACGTGGTGTCATAGCATATGTAAATAGTAAACTAGAAAACTACATAAAGATTAAAATCAAGTAGCATAACTGGAATGATGACCTTACTGATATCTTAAAGGTTTAGGAAACTTAAACTCAAGCTTATATTTTCACAAGGCTATAGAGGGAATGCAAAAAAGACACTCACAAGTTGCAAATTTTTACGTGCTCAAAACACTCTCGATTGATTGGAAATAATCTTCAGGCTTTGTTCTCCAACTACAATCACTAAGGGTATAAATTCTCCTCAACACCTTAGTATTAATTATAGCTTTCTAGAATACATGTTTTAAAAATTGAGGTGCACATATTTTTATTTAGGGCAGTGACAACAAAATTCCTAAATATTTTCTTCTCCTTGCTACTAGTACAAGCTAGCTATGCCCCTACTTTGACCTTCCATCATTATATAGAATCTTTCCATGGCAATCAATGTCCACACAAATCCTCTATAGATAATTTCCAATCACAACCAAAGAGGGTGTTGAATAATTCATTGACAGCAGTGAGAAATGCATCAAGTAGATGCAAGACCTAGCATGTAATACTGAACTCGAACAATGGTCATAAATGCACCAATCAAAGAAAATGCTCTAGCAAGAAATGCATCAAGTAGATGCAAGACCCAGCATGTGACAATGAACCTAAACAATGGCCGTAAATGCATCAACCAAAGAAATTGTGCTAGCGTCGTCAAGCCTTGATGCCTTCCATTGCAAGCACTATCCAAGGCTTCCATCTCTTGTGTACTCAATGACACCTTCCATCAGTAAGCCCATCAAGGCCCCATAGTGACACCTCACGTCCGAAATTTACATGACTCACATGAATGTTGTTAAAAGACCCTAAAGGAGACATTTTCTTTTTTTTTTGGTCAAATTCACAATTATGAGTGGAAATTATATTATTCCACAATAAACGTACAAAGTAAAAGGACTCATTTTTTAGCCAAACTCACAATTATGAGTAGATGTATTGTATTCAACATAAAAAAATGTACAAAGCAACCTCAAGCTTATAACCTTGAGGGAACGTGTAATACAATAGAGAGTTACTTGATGGAATTAGGGTTGCAAGAAAAAACACACATCTTGGAGAAGATGAAGGAAGCCCAAGGTACACAATAGAGAGTGTATTACCTTAGTGTGAAGTGGAAAGATAGATAGCCCTAGAATGATAGGCATATATACAATGCACGGGAGAAAAAAACCTCCTAGTGAGGGAAAAAATGCCCCAACGGTACTAAGTGTGTTCAGACACATCACTACCACATGAATATGGTAACAAAACCCCCTTGGGAGTGATGCGATGAGAGCTAAGAGCTGGCACATAGAGTAATGGGAAATGCCATGCCCTAAGGACATGATCAGTCCAAAAAGGGGAGTAAGCCCAAAGCTTTGCAAAAAGCTTCGAACTTCTTGCAATAGAATGCCATTGTGAAAAGATTTGCAAGGTTGTCCTATGTTGGCACATAAGCCAAGCTGATCTCTCCTACTAAGAGCCTCTCCCTTACACAGTGATAATGCACCTCAATGTTCTTTGTGCGAGCATGGAAAACTGGGTTCCTCACAATTGCCAAAGCACTCTAACTATCAGTGTAGATAGTGTTGGTAGTGTCATGTATTTTATCCAAATCAACCATAAGGCATCTACACCATACACACTCAACCGTAGCTGTGAAAACTACCCTGTACTTAGCCTCACAACTAGAAGTGGTCACAGTAGGCTGCTTCTTGATCAACCATGATATACATGAACTGCCAAGCATGAAACAAAAACCACTTGTGGACACTTGTGTGTCAAACAACCAGCCCAATCTGAGTCCAAAAAAGCATGTCAGTCTAGCGGCAATGATCCCACTTGGGATAAAACAAGCAAAGATGTAAAGTGCCACTCAAGTAGCAAAAAATCCTCTTGACAACCTACCAATGCTTAGACCCTGGGCTATGTATAAATCTGCTGACGTATGAGACTTTAAACTGAATATCCGGCCTCGTGTTGTATACATAAATGAGTCATCCAACAACAATTTGGTAAAGAGTGACATCTGTTGGATCAACAACATCATGAAGACTCAATTTCAAACTTGTTTTGATGGGAGTGGCAATAGGTTTGCAATCCTCAAGTCAAACTTACATAGCAATGTCTCTATGTAAGGCAATATCACCATCACACTGCTTTACCACCATCACACTGCTTAAACTGTATAACCAAGTAATGATGCAACAACCCCAAATATTTTATCTTGAAGCTAGCCTTCAATCAGCCTTAAATTTTGCAATATGTGTCTCAGTTGGTCCAATGATCGTTAAATTATCCACATAAGGAACCACAAAAAGAAGTACATTACCCTACGCTTTACATACAATGCACTTTCTATTGGACTATTACAAAACCCTTGTTTGACCAAATGAGTGTCAAATTTCTCATACCAAGCACGAGGAGATTGCTTCAACCCATACAAAGCTTTCTTACATCTACACACTTTATCCTCTTGTCCTTTCTTGACAAAATCGTGAGGCCTCCTTACATATATTTCCTCAAATATGTCACCATTCAAAAAAGTAGTAACAATGTCTGATTGGTGTACATCCCAACCAAAATGAGCTGCCAATGCACATAGAAAATGCATAGTAGTCATACGACAAGTAGAAGAAAAAGTCTCTTCATAATCTATGCCTTTTTGTTGTGCATAACCTTTTGCAACAAGTCAAGCCTTGTAGCGATCAATCTCACCATCCGACTTGCATTTGAACTTGTAAACCCACATTGTACCAATGGCCTTTTTTCTAGGAGGCAGATCACATAAAGTCCACGTGTCATTTTCTATAAGTACATCATAGTATGATTGCATGGCATCCATCCAATTTTTGAATTTTGTACTTCATCAAAAGACATAGATTCCTCAACGTCATGTAAGCTACAAACAACCAAAGCATTACAAGCTGGTGCATAAGATGCATGGCAAGAGCTTGAACCAGTGCGACTAGACAAAGGTGCATCCAATTTACTGTCACGTAATGTATGCTCCAACCCTTTTGGCATACCTCTAGCCTGCTCATTTTCAGCCCTTTCCTCATCAAGTACACATGTACATTTGCATCAATAATAGGCTGATCTGTAATATTTTTAGAATTCCCCATTGGCTGTACATTTGCCTCATTGGAATTTAAATTCAAACTTCCACTGAAAAGAGGCAACAAAGTGTCATAAATGTCTTGTGAGCTTACATTACTGTCTCTAGTACATGACAACAAGGGCTATACAGAATCTTCCACAAACACAACATCATGTGAGACCAAGATACTCTTTGTTTGCAGATGATACAACCTGGAACCTTTGCTTTCATCACTATAACCAACAAAAATACATTTGAGAGCCTTATCATCTATCATATAATCTAATATCTAACCAACCCAAATGATTTTCTCATATTAAACTGATCATTTAATGTGGGAGAATAAACGGGAACAAGGTTTAGGATATAGATATGTGCTTATAGATCTAGCTCAACACGGAGCCAATGGTAATGGGGCCCAAATGAGAGATGGTATATCAAAGAGCAAGGCTAAGAAATGGAGCATAAAGACCTTAGAGTTATCTTCATTGAAGACCTCCAATAGTTAGTGTAAAAGTTCTTTGACCTTAGGTAAGCTAGGGCTGAGCTTGAGGTGGGAACCCGGCCCAAGCTTAAGGTGCTTGATGTGCTTGATGACCAAGCCATGGTACTTCAAGATTTGTGATATGAAGAGGGTTGCCATTTGTGATATGCTTCGATAGTCTTTTTGACAGGTATAAAATGAGCTTGTTTGCTAAACCAGTCTACTATCATCCACATTCGCGTATTCCCATGGATAGACTTGGGCAATCCAAAGATAAAATCCATGGATATGCTCTCCCATGGTGAATTAGGGATTTGCAAAGGTTGAAGAAATCCAGGTTGCTTCCCTTTATCAAACTATGTCTTTTGGCATACCACACATTTAGAAACATACTCTTGTATGTTTTCTTTCATGGTAGGCCAATAGAAATATGTCTCAATCCCTTTCCAGGTAATATTTCAAGTCTTATGAGAGAATAAACTTTATATTAATCAAAAGAAAAGTGAGTTTTTCTTACAAGAGATCCAGTCTTTAGCTCACATTATCTCTCAAGATGGCATCCAAATGGATCCATCAAAGCTAGAGGTAATAAAAGGATGGTCTAATCTGTTGAAGAGAAGCTCAGAGTGACTACCTTCCCCAAGCGTGCAAACTATCATGCACATTCTAGGTCCAAAGCCTAAAGCCTTCAAGACTGCCTCAATGTAGGACCATGAGATTCTATATAATAAGCCTTATCTAGGTCAAGCTGGAGGAGGATACATTCTTGCTTGGTGAAAGAAGAATATTCAATGCCAACCATGGCATCCAAGATGTTGTCATAAATTGACCTTCCTTTTATGATTCCATGTTGGTTGGGGGTGATGATTCTATTCAAGGCTAGAGCTAGTCTTAGAGAAATTACCTTGGCAATGATCTTGTACGCAATTTTCATCATGGAGATCAGCTGTCAATGCTTTAACAAAGAGCAACATACCAACTTGGGAATGGGTTTGATCAGCCCTCCTTTCAAGCTAGCATCGCCCTGTTAGCTAGCTGCACTTTCGGCATTTCAAGATCCTCCTAGAACTCTTTGAATAATTTGAGAGTTAGTCTATCCCATCCAGGGCACTTTTTGTTCCCATCGCATGCAAGGCAGTCAACATTCATCAAATAGAGATTGGCCTCGAATGCTTTTGCTTCAGTAGGTAATATATCACATTTGATTGTACCAAGCAGAAAGGGTCTGGCCTCCTTAATCCTCTGAGTGTAGACTTTTGTCTGACCAATAATTTGATTGAGATGGTCAAGCATGGGTTTGTCCATAGTCTCTTAATACATTCCCCCTCTCGTTTTTGATTGCTACAATAGAGTCCCTTCTTCTTTTGGCTTTGAGAGCTCTGAAGGATGTGCATGGTTAGTAGGTTTGGGCTTGAGGGAAAGCTTCTTGGTCAGCATTTGGGTCTTATTGATCTCCTCAACTTGTAAATTAGCAAGATGCACTTTGCCCTCCAACAATATTTTGTGCTCTTCCTCAAGAGATCTTCCTCAAAAGCTCTTCCTTCTTGCTTTCTTTTGGCTAGTTCCTCAACTTCTTCCTGCAGCTCCTTATTAGCGTCCTCTTGAGCCTTTTTCCCCTTTCACCTTGCTCATTTTATTGCAGATCAGATTCTGCATACTAGAGAGGGCCAGGCTCGAGGGTTAGTAGCTCCTACATCTTGCCTTAGCTTGCAAAAGGGCGGACTTAGCTAAAGACCTGAAGAGGAGGTCCTTAAAGAGATGATCCCCTGAAACTATATTTTTCTTCCTTCACTCTGGGAAACATTTTTCATTACTGGTCCTCCCTATGTGAAACCTTGGGGGAAAGTGATCCTCTTGGAGGTATCAATACATAGCATCACAGATGAGGGAAGCCAATCTGCCTGATGGGAAATGTAACACCTGCCAAGACGAAATGTTATGCTGGCATATTGGAGGCTCTTGTATGTCAAGCTAGGAACGGCTACTCCACGAACCTGAATTCCACAAAGTAGCGCCCATTTCTCGCAAAGTGCTTTCCATTTGGTTTTTTTCAAACCAGTCAGTAGACTAGCCAATCTTGTCTTGTCCTTGCAAGCTGCAACCATGTTGAAGTCTCCCATGATGCACCGATCACCTTCTAGAGGCTGTTCCTTGAGATCCACCCACAGTTTGGCTCTTCCCTTTGCATCATAGGGGACATAGATGTTGATTATGGTAAATGAATGGCCTGCCCACTTGATCTTGACCCTAAGGACTCTACTTGAGGCATGGTTGAGCACAACTTGTGGCTCCAAATCCCCGTAAAAAATGGAGAGCACCCCATTGAACCCCATAGATCCATCGCCATAGAACACCAACTCCTTCCCAATAACTTGCTTCCTGCAGTAGGAAGCGTTAAGATGGTGCTCCTGAATTGGCCAACAATTTGTAGATGCTTTTTTTACCTGTTCCCAGAAGAGAGTGCTTTTCTTTGAAGTCTTTAGGCCTTTCACATTCCAAGACTGAATAAGTAAGTCATCCATCAAGGGGAGAGTGGGACAAATTCCTCCATGTCTTAAGAACAAGATCTCGCCACCTCTCTTTTGTTGCCCTCCTCCACCACATTAAATTGAGAAGCGGACGACTCCGAGCCCTTTGGATTCCAATCATGAAGCACGTCAAAGATGTTATCTAGATTGATAGGTGCTTCTTGATGATCTAGAGGGTTCTCCTTGCAGAGGAAGTTGTTCCGTGCCAATGTTTTTACTCGCGTGCACTTAATCACCGAGACTTGCTGCCAGCCCTGGTCGATCAACCTAGGGGCCATGGACAATAATTCTTTTTGATGCAACTTCATAGGAAGTTTAGTAACAGGGAATGCCACGAAGTGCAAACTTGGCAAGGCTTGGCTATTGGTACCATGTTCAACAATCAAATGCTGTTGGGGGTGTCCTTATGAATGCCCAACTTGCTCGACTTGATCACTTCATTATCCTTCATGCTCTCACCTTCTGCTTGCTTTGTAGCTTCGATGTCCATGTTGGATACTGTCAATTCTTTAAGTGAGGTCGTTTGTGCCTGTACAATTTTATCCTCTTTGACTTCCCTAGAACCACTTAGTTGGCAGTCTCTAGCAAAGGGGTCAAACCTTTTGCACTTAAAACATGCTCCAAAGGAAATATCAAACCTAAGAGGGATCACTTTCAAAGCGACACATGCATTGATCACCATGCTTTTTGGAGTAGGTTTTTGAATAACCCAACATATGCACACTTTATTTGCCTCATTTCCCAACTTCTTGTGTGCCAATATAAATAGAGGAATAACGAAGGTGCTTGCCAGGTATCCGAACTTATTCCACAACCAAATTGTTAAGTTGACAAAATCAACCGAGACGGTGCACAAATCCTTAAAGGTCTCTGGGATTCAAAAGCCAAATTCCATGGTAAGACATAGACCGGTGAGAGCGATTTGAGATACAAAGGGCTTTTAGCTAGGAGACTCAATTTTTAACATATTTGACTGATACAACGGCGCCGCCTTCGGCGGCGGCACCACCTTCGACGGTGCTATGTGAATGCACATGAGAGACACCCTTGCGACCAAGGTAGTGCCAATCACGACTTTTTTTTCAGCGACCCTTGACTAATACTACATCACGAATTCTTTTGCCCATATTAGCATCTTGTGCAATGCCACATTCCTTCAAGGTGCAAGTGTATGTGATTCATGACCCTACTGTTAGACATATCTTGCGATCAATGCACTCTTGTGAGTCGCCATCACAACAAAATACAGTCTAGAGCGTCTTTTATCTCTCTCTCTCTCTCTCTCTCTCTCTCTCTCTCTCTCTCTCTCTCTCTCTCTCTCTCTCTCTCTCCGGCATCTCGGACAAAAAGCTCCTCAAGCACTTTTTGTGCTTAAGATAGTGCATCACATCTAGCATACATGCCCAGCAAGGTAGAGCCAAGCACAACGTTTTCTTTCATCAACCCCCTCACTAACATGTCGACCAAAGCAATGCGAAGCACGTCGTTTTCTTTCAATAACCTTTGACTAACCATATCATTGCGAATTCTTTTGCCCATATCTGTATCTTGTGTAATGCCAAATGCCCTCAAGGTGCAAGTGTACGTGATTGCGAGGAGATCTTGTGACATGGAAAGGGGCTCCCATTTCATGTAATGGCGACCATTGTGCTCAACTCGGCACCTTCCCTTAAAATTTTGGGCTCCTATACTACAATATATGGAGCGTATCTCTTGTTGGTCATCATGCATCAAAGTGATCCTGCTTGTCTTCAGCTTGGTTGTCAATAGAAAATGCATTTATTTCCCTTGCCATGGAGTGTGCACCCAATAAATCTGATCCATCAATATCAAAAAGCGTCGAAGAATGCCCATGTACATCACCTTCACTAGCACAATAGTATTCAGATGTGCAATCCAAGAGATGACGTACCAGATAGGAAGCTTATCAAGAAGTTGTGCTTTTCAAAAGGATGACACTATGAGGTCCAGTCCAGCACCGCCGCCATCAGCAGACGGGAAACGGGAGAGCATTAAGAGGTGTAAGAGATGATGCCAAGGAGGGGCCCTATGCATGAACGTGCATGGTGGGTGGTCGACTGCAGCTATAGAACAGTGAGAAGAAGAAGAAGAAGAAGATTGCAAGGAGCTCCTGATAACTTTTTCAGCGGTGGTAGGCGAGTGTGGCTTACTTACATGGGTACCCCTCTCTCTCTCTCTCTCTCTCTCTCTCTCTCTCTCTCTCTCTCTCTCTCTCTCTCTCTCTCTCTCTCTCTCGCTCTCTCTTTGTCGACTAAGGCACCGAGCTATAAAGCTCACTCACCGGAGCAAGGAGAAACGGACAACGTGGCTGAGGGAGGGGCCAAAATTCCTTCTCGCTCTAATATCATATAAATATAGCTATAGATTGACTCTAATGTTTGGGAAAATTGTTAGTATGTCCCCTCTGAGGAATTCAAAAGTGCCTATTCAGAACTCAGAAATGTAGGTTTAGCGCATAAAGAAAAGGAGAACATTGTCCATTATTTTTGAAAATAGTGTAAATTCAATTTCTTGATTAAAAAAACCAGTAGGGAAAATTACCAAAATACCCCTCTACTTTGTGAAAATTCCCAAAATACCCCTCAAATTTCAAAAATTCCCCTCTAACCTTTATTCCGTTTTTAGACATAATCACCTTTTTTTTCAAGGGATTCTATTTTTAGTATCTTTAGAGAAAAGCTACAATTGTATTTATCTAGAGAAATTTAATCTCACAACCAGGGGTATTTTGGAAAATTCGAAGGCAGATTGGGAATTTGTGACAATATTGAGAGTATTTTAAGAATTTTTGAAATTTGAGGGGTATTTTGGGAATTTTGAGAGACATCTTAGCAAAGGCGTGATTGGTGCTCCCTCTCTCTCTCTACCATAGCGTTGAGATATCTCTTTCTCTCCCCCTTCATAATTGAGAAGCTTCTAAAATTGTATCAACTCCACCATCGCTACTTCTACACCGTCATTAATACCACCCTCCTAGGCTTCTCTCTTATGGACTATGTGACCACCTTTAAGCTCTCCCCCATCCCCGACCTTGGCCGACCACCTCCTCCATTGGAGCTTCACTTGTAACTCCACTTCGTCCATGTCCCTAGAGGGTGCTCTCTCTATTGTCTTCCCTTTGTACCAAGCTCAAAATTCGGCTCACCTTGGCTGCTCCCAATTGTGTTGCCCTCTCTCTCTCTCTCTCTCTCTCTCTCTCTCTCTCTCTCTCTCTCTCTCTCTATTCATTTCATTTCATTTTGTTGTTCTAACTAATGTAGTCATAAGTCATTAACGGGTATCTCTTTAGATTCCCTCACTCGGGTCTCCACGACATTGAGACAGTGTTCGGGAAAAATGTGTCTCAGCTTAATATTGTGCCGTTTTCAATTTAAAAAATGCCGGTTGAGAGCAAGAGGTGAAGGAGAAATTCCGCCCCAAAATACAAACGAATAGTGTGAAAACCCCAAAAAACAATGTAATTTTTAGAAATTTCCTCACAGAAATTCAAGGAAAGGAATTTTGTATGTTCGGAAAAATGCTTTGTCCTGAATAGTGCATGGAGCTCACGATGTGCCGCCACAACCTTGAGCCATCGCCCGGTGCATGCATCCATCCTGCAACGCCGTTGCCCCTTTCCCCCAGCCCCCACCCACACACCCCTGATGCCTTGCGTATGCCGCCTCACCTACTACTTTGTCCACAGTATGTCTACACTACTGCGCCCAACTGCTCGTTCAACAGTGCTGCAGCGTTCCTGCGCGGCCGCCTCAGGACGAGGAGAGCAGTACGGTTACATGTAATATGAGCGGGAGGCCGCCTCAGGCCGAGGAGAACAGTACGATGAGCAATGACCTGCCTCCTACAATGTCATTGACGCTTCATGACCTGGTGAAGAGCATGCTATTGCTAATGGGGGAAGCATCAAAATGAGAGCTTGCAGGGTGCGTGGGGAGAGGTGGTGAGATTGAGCTCTCCTGCGACAGCCAGTGGCCAGCTCAAGACTGAGGGAGAAGCATTGGTAGGTGGCTGATCAGACTACGCAGATACGTGATCAAAGAGAGAGAGAGAGAGGAGGAAAGAGACGCAACCCGAGTGCATTGAAAGAGTGAGTGACACCGCGGACGCCAGCCATGCACGGTGCAATCAAAGCATTTGTGAAAGGAGTGTGCACTGGCACTGTGCACCTCTCCCTCTTTCTCGTTGTGTCTCCCTACCGGCTCTGGAGTGCATTCACCGGAGGAAGGAGGTGCAGCCACATGGCGGGGGGGGCGAGCGGAATTCCTTCCCCCTTTATAGATAGCATAGATATAGATATAGATACACACCATTTCTTGAGATACACATGTGAACGTTATACAAACATCCGGAAGACCTTTTCGAAAGGCAAAAAAAAAAAACTAAGAAAATGGTTTGTTGCATCGTCAAAACGTTAAAACAAAGTGAAGATTCACATCGACATCCTAAAACAATAAAATGAAATGAAAATCAATTCATTTAAAGCTACGAAATGAAGGGACATTTGAAAAAACAAAAAGTAAAAATAAAAAATTCAATTTCTTCCCTTTAAAGGGTAAGTCCAATCAAGAAAAGAAGCAATAAAATATCAATGTATGCTCAACTCTCTTACTCTCTAAATATTTTTCTATAAAGTTAGCATACATTTGAATATTATTTTTTGTTAAGAACTTTACATTCACTGCCAGTTTACAAGACCATACATTTGAATATTATTTTTTGTTAACAACTTTACAAGACCATCTTTGCATGTGAACTTACTAAGGATTGCACATTTCTTTGGCGTTTTAAGAAAAAATTTGGATCTTTTGGGTAAGAGCATCATGACGTGCTTTGTATTTTATTGCTTAGAATATGTGCTTGCTTATTTCAAGTGGTAGTTGTCATTTGATTGTGAAGCTTGTGCTAGAATGTCATGAGATGATGAGAGTGTCATCCAAAGGGCCCAAAGTAGGCTACAAAGATTTTGTAAAGAAAGTGTTCTCTTCAATGACAACATTCTTTTGTCCTTTACATCTAAAGGAATCAAGAAATTAAGAAACATCCATGTTTTTATAGCATTAAAAGTTTGGCTACTTTTAAAAGTTCAAGTTTTGTTGTAGTAATCTTTTTTTTTTTTGGAAACATACAAAATTCTTTACTTGAATTTTTTAACAGGATTTTTTTTTAAACAATGTTATTTTTTAATTTTTTGACACTATCATCTCTATTTTGGGGCAAAATTTCTCCTTTTGCGTTTTCTCTCAATGGACATTTTTGAAATCGAAAACGACACTATATTAAGTTGAGATAGACTTTTTTCGAACACTACAATTTGCTTGCACGAGCTAGTTTTACGAGATTATGTCCACTCACCCACACCTCATGTTTGCAAAGGTTGAACCACAGTGGGTGTGCCTAGAGGCCCTCACCTTAACCACTAGGAGACCACCCTTTGGATTGTGTCCAATCACCCACACCTCATGTTTGTAGGGGTTGAACCATAGTGGGTGTGCGTAGAGCCACTCACCTTAACCACTAGGAGAACACCCTTTGGATTTGTTGTAGTAATCTTCTAACCAATAGAATATAAGTCACCAAGTAAAGAAAAATATTTTCATTGACATGGCTAATATATTTCACTGTATTATACAAAGAGGTATAATTAAGAAAACAAATAAAGCTTTCAATGGATACCATGCGGAGAAGCAACCCAAAACCGACAAAATTTACATTAATTATTGGTGGGCGAGGTGTCTTTGAGCTTCTAGAGATAAGTTTTCTTGAAAGTTGAACTTGAAAGGCACCATCTCTCCATTCTTGTCATTTGCATATCAAGCTTCATTCTCAAAAGAAGTCCTCCTTTTGCGTTTGATTTATGTGGCGACAAAAGGCAAATTGTGATATTGTGTTTGCTATCGTACTCTCTTATTGACCTTGTCTCACTACCAAACATTTTGGAACCTTTTTGCAAAGTGTCTTTTCATGGAAATATAGTTAGGCTTTTGCATTCTCCTTGTCACCGTGTTCACAATAATCTAAAATCTTAGTGCATGCATATGCATAACGAGGTCAATATGGACATTCAACACGTTTATTACTCAAGCTATTGAAATTGCAACCTAGTGGTTTATTACCTTTAATGTTGATTTCTTATCACCTTTTTTTTTGGGACTACATAAGTGGACCAATCGGATAAAGCTTGCGGATTAATGCCACATGGCAAGCTAACGACGATAAACTTTTTTCTGTTGTTTCTTTTAGGCCTTTGTAAAAGGGTGTTGACATTTGTGCACCTCTCCTTCTCTTTCAAAAAGGGAATTGAGTATTGTGTCAAACATTATTTTTTATGCTTTTAAAATATATTGAAATCTACATAATTAATTCTCATAAAAAAACATAATATTTTATTATGAGACTACATGTTTTAAAATACTAGTGTCACTTTCTATTTTTCTCTCTCACAAAGATGCCTCTTATTAAGTAATATTTCTCAATAGCTTTATGTAGGCCATAGTGAATGTTCAGCTTGTTTTTACATGTGCAAGAATTAAAAAGAAAAAGGAATGAATATTTGTACAAAGTTCTTCCTGGGAAGGAAGAAGGAGAGTACACCTCAATGTTTCAAAAGTGTGATGACAAGGATTAAATGCATTCATTTCAAAATGTCTAGGTAGGTAGATGATTGTTCTTGAATGAGAGATCAATGAGAAAGAAATCCAAAAAAAATTGACATGAAAGGGCTTCACTCTCTATCTCCATTGTGTGATGGTAGTGATGAGGATACAAAAATTGGATGACTTGACTAATTTGGTCGCGTTATAGAAACATTGAAGATCATTTTCAGGAAGTTTGACATACTCACCTTTCATATAGAGTAGTGTTGGTTTGTCACTAGTGAACCCAATGTAGCTATGTGCTAAAAATGGCCTCATCAAAGCGAACTCTAGGAAAATATAGCATGATCAGAGAGATACATTCATGCTTCTACATTTAGCACAGGATGAGAAGGATAAGAGAACTTAAACAAACCCAAATGGCTATTAATTTCTCAAATAGCTTTGCAAAGTCAACAAGTAAGTGAAGGATGGGATTGTTGGAATTAGGGTTGCAGAGAAACACACAGAGCTTGGAGAAGACAAAGGAAGCTCAAACCGCACACAATAGAGAGTGAGTTACTTAGTGTGCAATGGAAAGATGGATAGCTCTAGAGTGATGGGTGTATGTACAATGCACGGGGTAAAAAAACATCCTAAAGAGGGAAAAAATGCCCCGGCGGTCCTAGTGTGTTCACACACATCACTACCACATGTATATGGTAACAAATCCTCCCTGGAGTGATGCGGTGAACTAGAGATGGCACATGAGTAAAGGGAAGTGCCATGCCCTGAGGACATGATCAGTCCACAAAGGGGAGTAGGCCCAAAGCTTTGCGGAAAGCTTTGAGCTTCTCACGAGACAATGCCTTTGTGAAAAGATCTACAAGGTTGTCCTGTGTTGGCACACAAGCCAAGCTGATCTCTCTTGCTGAGAGCCTCTCCCTGACATAGTGGTAATGCACCTCTATGTGTTTTGTGCGAGCATGAAAACCTAGGTTTGTTGCAACTGACAATTCGCTCTGACTGTCAGTGTAGATAGTGTTGGCAGTGTCCTGTCCAACACCCAAATCAGCCATAAGGCGTCTGAGCCATACACACTCAACCGTAGCTGTGAAGACTGCCCTGTACTCAGCCTCACAACTCGAAGTAACCACACTAGGTTGCTTCTTGCTCAACCATGATATACATGAACTGCCAAGCATGAAACAAAAAACACTTGTGGACACTCGCGTGTCAAAACAACCAGCCCAATCTAAGTTCGAAAAAGCATGTAAAATCTTGCGACAATGATCCCCCCTTGGGATAAAACAAGCCAAGATGTAAAGTGCCACTAATCAGAGAAAAATCCTCTTGAGAGCCTGCCAATGCTTAGACCCTGGGCTATGCATAAATCTGTTGACCTGTGAGACTGCAAACTGAATATCTGGCCTAGTGTTGCATACATAAATGAGGCCGCCAACAACAATTTGGTAAAGAGTGACATCAGTAGGATCACAAGATTCATGTAGACTCAACTTCAAACCTGTTTCCATAGGAGTGGCAATAGGTTTGCAATCCTCAAGTCCAAACTTACATAACAATGTCTCTATGTAACTTTTCTAACACAAGGCAATACCACCATCACACTGCTTAAACTGTATGCCCAAAATAATGATGCAACAACCCCAAATCTTTCATCTTGAAAGTAGCATTCAAGTCAGCCTTAAATTCAGCAATATGTCTCTTATTTGGTCTAGTGATCAACAAATCATCTACTTAAAGAACCACAATCAGAAGTACATCACCCTCACACTTTACATACAATGTGCTTTCTTTTGGACTATTGCGAAAACCTTGTTTGACCAAATGAGTGTCAGCTTTCTCATACCAAGCACAAGGAGATTGCTTCAACCCATACAAAGCCTTGTTACATTTGCACACTTTGTCCTCTTGTCCTTTCTTGACAAAACAGCGAGGTTGCATTACATAAACTTCCTCAAATATTTCACCATTCAAGAAAGCAGTAACAATGTCTGATTGATGTACATCCCAACCAAAATGAGCTGCCAATGCACATAGAAAACACACAGTAGTCATACGACAAGTGGGAGCAAAAGTCTCTTCATAATCTATGCCTTTTTCATGTGCATAACCCTTTGCAACAAGTCGAGCTTTATGGCGATCGATCTCACCATCCGGCTTGCATTTCAACTTGTAAACCCACTTCGTACCAATGGCCTTTTTGCCAGGAGGCAAATCACATAAAGTCCATGTGTCATTTTCTATAAGT
The DNA here is from genome assembly GCF_014529385.1 of Adiantum capillus-veneris. Taxonomy (NCBI): domain Eukaryota; kingdom Viridiplantae; phylum Streptophyta; class Polypodiopsida; order Polypodiales; family Pteridaceae; genus Adiantum; species Adiantum capillus-veneris. Next base: position 75,522,602 of record NC_140937.1, read on the forward strand.
GCATCATATTCTGATTGCATGGCAGCCATCCAATTTTTTGAATTATATGCTTCATCAAAAGACAGAGGCTCCTCAACATCATGTAAGCTAGACACAGCCAAAGCATATCAATCTAATGCATAAGATGCATGGTGAGAGCCTGAACGAGTATGACTAGACAAAGGTGCATCCAATTTACTGTAACGCAAAGTGTGCACCAGCCATTTTGGCATACCTCTAGCCTGCTCATTTTCAGCCCTTTCCTCATCAAGTACATCATGTACATCTGCATTAGTAATAGGCTGATCTGTAACATTTTTAGAAACCCCCATAGGTTGTACATTTGCCTCATTGGAACTTACATTCATATTTCCACCACTGAAAAGAGGCAAAAAAGTGTCAGAAATGTCCTGTGAGCTTACATTATTGTCTCTAGTACATGACAACAAGGGCTGAACAGAAACTTCCACAAACACTACATCCCGTGAAACCAGAATTTGTTTTGTTTGTGGATGATACAACCTGTAACCTTTTCTTTCAGCACTATAACCAACAAAATACATTTGACAGCCTTATCATCCAATTTTTTGTGTTGTGTTTGTGGCACTAAAGCGTATGTCAAACAACCAAAAACACGCATGTGCTCAATAGAAGGCTTTCTATCATTCCATGCTTCATATTGAGTAATAGACTGCAAAGCTTTCATAGGCACCTGTTTAGTACATAAGTGGCACATATGATGGTCTCAAGACAAAAAGAATGCGGCAAAGCTTGACTTTTGACCATACATCATGCCATTTTCGTAAGTGACCTGTTTTTCCTCTTAGAAACATCATTTTGCTAAGGTGTATAAGGCACTGTACATTGGTGTTTTATCCCATGACTAGCCAGAAATGCATTGAATTCATGAGCCATATACTCCCCCCTTGATTGGAACAAAGGGTGCCCATAATACATTTCAAGACATTTTCAGCCATAGCCAGAAATTGTTTAAAGCATATAAAAACTTTGGACTTCGCTTTAAGCGGAAATACCCATGCATGCCTGGAGTAATCATCAATGAAAATCATGAAGTAAAGGTAATTGCCCAAGGATGTAGTTTGCATGGGCCCACAAACATCACTATGCACAAGTTGCAACCTGCATGTGGCCCGAACTGAACCATTGTTTGGAAGCTTAGAACACTGCATCTTACCCAAGATAGAGCCGTCACAAACATGTTTGACATGTGCTTCAAGAGGCGGCAGCAACCATATCAGAGTTTTGTAAATGTAGCAAACTGGCAAAATTCAGATGACCAAAACGTGCATGCCAAAGTTTTGCATTTGAAATAGCCCTTGAATCTGAAACTACATTTGCAAAATTTTGTCCACACTTGTCGTACAAAGTGAGCTCATACAGCCCACAACACAAAAGCCCAGATGCAACAATTTCATCACCAAAACTGAGATCATGAACTGTACATCTGTCATCCACAAATTTGACTACAAGTCCAAGTCTAGCAAGTGCAGATACAGACAAAAGATTCTTGTTAATCCCAGGTACATAAAGTGCATCAACAAGTGTGAAAGAAATACCATTTGCAGCAATAAGCACAATCTTTCCAACTCCTTGAACTGGATAAGAGGCATTGTTGGCACAAGTGACTAAATTTCCATGAGGGATAGACTCGAGAGAGGTGAACAATTCACGATGTGAGGTAATGTGCTTTGTAGCACCACTATCAAAATACCACACATGTGAATCTACAGCAACTTACAAGCATGCATCATGGACAACAAGATTGTAAGTGCACTCTGCGCTAAAAGCCCATTCTGTATCAACATCAACATTATAGTCTCCTATTACAGAAGACTCAACAATGATTGCATTTATAGTGGAACGAGCATTTGTAGTGGAACCACCCTCTTTCTTCTTAGCCTCTTTGGCCTTCAACTTAGGACACTACTTGATCAAGTGATCATTAGCTTTACAATAATGGCAACGCATCTTCTTTTTGCCCTTATCACCAGAATTTTCAAATGAATTTTTGCCAGCAGAAGAATTTGGAATAGAAGTTTTTCCACTCGCAGGAGAACCATAAGAAGTGGCTGCATTGCTGTTACCACCCTTTCTTTGAGAAGCAATAAAAGCCTGTTCAACTGCACGCTGCCTAGTCCTGTTTTTTTTGGAAAGTGACTCTTGCAATCGCAATGTGCATAACGCATCAAACTTAACAACTTCATGATTTCCTTGGGTCATCAGTCTCCAAGTACTAGCAAAAGTCTGGTAGGAATCTGGTAAGGCATCAAGAACAGTCTGCACAAGGGTACTATCTGAAATGACTTCACCTTCAGAAATAAGTTGCTCATTGATATCCTTGACACCAGCAAGGAAAGTGTCCATATCATCTTCCTCATGCATAATCTGCGACTCCAGCTCTTTATGCAGCAAAGCAATTTTAGCCTCATTGCGACTTGCATAAAGACCAGCCAATATATCCCAAGCCTATTTTGCAGATTTTGGTGAAACAAATGTGAGGAACAATGGTAGCTTCATAGACAATGCAATCAATGCATGAGCCTATGCATCCTTTACATCCCAACGAGATTGTCTTGCTGTAGGCAAAACAACTCTAATAGTAGCAAGACTTGCAACATCCTCAACATCGCGTGCATCCTCAGAACCAGGACGTACATCAATGCCCTGCAAAATATTCCAGATGCCCTTTGACACAAGAAAATGTTGCATCATGTAAGCACACATAGGGTAATTATCCCCATCCAATCTGTCAACAACAAACATCTTGAACACATTTGTGTTGTTATCAGCCATGGTAAATGCTGCACCTGATGTGAAAACTGCTCGAAAAGAGGAGAAACGAAGCGGGAACAACATGTGCTATATAGCACAAATCATAGAAGACTGTAAGGTACCTGTTATGCAAAAAATGGCACTGATAGAAATTTTGTACAGAATGACGAAATAGCTTGTGCAGACTTGCCTGTAGTGGAAACGGAAGCCGAAATGAGCCCGAATCAAAAATTTGAGCAGACTAATCTCTACGAGCTTACCCGAAATTTTTGTCGGCCTGTGAAAGCTTACCAAACCTCACTGTAATCGGAGAAAGTGATCAGGCGTATGCTAGAGGAGCTGGCGACTAAGCCCAGGAGGACGTAACCTGCTCTGATACCAATGGTTGGAATTAGGGTTGCAGAGAAATGCATACAGCTTGGAGAAGACGGAGGAAGCTCAAGGCACACAATAGAGAGTCTGCTACTTAGTGTGCAATGGAAAGATGGATAGCCCTAGAGTGATGGGCATATGTATAATGCACGGGGGAAAAAAACCTCCTAAAGAGGGAAAAAATGCCCCGGTGGTCCTAGTGTGTTCACACACATCACTACCACATGTATATGGTAACGGGGATGTAGTGGAGGAGCATGTTGTAGAGGAGCAACATTGATAAGATGGGGATGACGTAGGTGAAGATATTGAGGTCAAGGAAAAGAGCCTTGGTGAGGTCAAAGAAATTGAGCAAGCACAACACAACCCTAAAATGGCTCTTACAATAGCTCAAGAAAAAGGTTGAGAGAGTCGATTGGGATGCACTATCTTGACAAGGTGAGAGTCTCAATGCACTTCATATTCTTTTTCTTCATATGTACTTGTTCTAAATATGGGTACATTGTACACTTTTAAAAAAATAACATTTTGAAGCCTCCATCCACGCGACATCTCAAGTTTTGTAGATTATATACTATTTTGCAATTTTGAAGTTTGGCACTATTTATACACAGGTACATTTTTGTACCTTGGAACATTTTGAAGCTCATCACTATTTATACATTGGTACATTTTTATATGATCATCGCATGGTTTTTAAAGGTTTTTTCAATAGTGGCTAGCATTTTGGCTCTTTGTTATCATAATGTTAAGGGGACTTGTTAACTATGGTTATAATCATAATTATGGTTCTCATTTCATCAATGATCATGGTTATCATTTTAGTTATGGTTATGGTTGTAGCTATGGTTTTTGAAAGGTTATGTTTATGGTTGTTAATTGGTTAACGTTGGCTCTTGCTTATCACTTTGGCTCTAGCTATATTTATGGCTGTCAATTGATTATGGTTATGGCTTTCTTCTTGGTTATGGTTATTGTAAGGGCTATCAAATTGTAATGAAATTGTGGTTGGATGAAATTGTAATGAATTATGGTATTGCCTATGTTTTTTGTTATGGTGGTTGTTTCAAAATTGGTCGTGGTTGTGGTTGTCAAATTATTTATGATTATTGTTATGCAGGTTTTGGTTTTGGTTATGGCCGTCGAATGATAACAAGTTATGGTCTTCAAATGATCTTCAATTTTTGGCTATGATTTGTTCATAGTTCTCAAATGACATGCTTACATTGATTGTGCTTTATTTTGCAAGTCTTGTGAATGGTTATGGTTATGGTCTCTCAATGATTGCTATATGGCTATTGAAGAGGTTTTCATACATGGTGGCCACCACAGTTGTTGATTAGGCTTATGGCTATTTTTTTCTCAGGTTTTTTGCTTGGCTTTCATGGTTCCAACCACAACCCATGGCACTTCATTCATCAACTGTGAAATGTGATTTCTTTTTACACTTGTCCTTGGGTCTAATGACCTAGAATTTGTAGAGAAGTAGTTTCCATGCTACTCACTCACAAAAGCTAGTCCATTCTATACCTTGGAATATGCCTTGGTATGCACCTCCTTATAGAAGTAGTTTCCATGCCATTTAAATTGCAAATGGTAGTCCATTCTATACATGGGAATGTACCTTGGAATATACCTTGGTATGCACCTCCTTATAGGCTTCCTTATGTGCATTCATATAGTCCATAGATATGTACTTCAAATGTGCCCTGGTAAGCACACTCAAGGGATGGGATCCACCTCAAAACATGTAAGTGTGGCTCATGTATTCACTTAGAGGGGTTTTAATATTTCAAATAGTTACAAAGTTACATGTACAAGAGGGGTTTAAAAAATGATTTGTTTTTGAAAAAAAGATACAAGTTTATGAAATAAAAAGGGTATTTTAGTTTATGGTGATGTGTGTGTGTGTGTGTGTGTGTGTGTGTGTGTGTGTGTAGAGATGTAGAGGGGTTTCATAGATACCTCTTGAAAGCATGTGCCATACGTATTTTTAAAAGGTCCCCCGCCCCGCCCCCACCCCCCACCCATGCACGTCCTTATAAGCATTAAAATAAGCTTTGGTATGTACATTGATGAAGACATCAATATAGGCCATTAATATCATTCATTAGTATAATAATGATCATATCGGTTGTAATGTAGTGTCTTGGGTTTTTGAAAGCCATTTGAAAACATGCAACAAGTAGCTGTATTTAGGTGATGCCTTAGAATGCCATCTCACTCTACATGTGCCTAAATTTTGACTCTATGCCACTCCACCATCTACATAAAATAGTAAATTTGATTGGCTCAACTCTTCCTTTTTCGGCATAAGCATTTTATCAAGGACCTTTAGCATAAAAACAAGCACTTACTTTAATTTTGGTTTGTGTAATATATGTTAACCTTTATTAGGACCATGGTGAGGTTTTTGGACTCTATGTTTCGAGAGCTTTGGTAACCACATGTTGTGTCGGGTGGATTAGGTTGCTAGGGATTCCCACTTGCTTTTTCATGCATTCAATTTGAGCAAGACTCTATCTATGCCTAGTATTTGATACATAGTTGTTTTTTAATTGCTAAGTGCTATCAATTTTTTATTTATATGCCATAATACTACCATTATTTTTCCAATTTTTTCTAGGTGCTTGCACATATGAATATTTTCAAACCATTTTTGGTTCACAAATTGGCATATTACTTCAATACTATGTCAACACAAAAGTTGTGATATTTCCATTGTCTTATGTTTGATAAAATATAGTAGCATTTATGTTAGACAAAAGACTTTTTAATTTTTTCACTAAGGCTCAGTGAGGTTCCTTAACCCTTGTTGGTGCATTTACCAGCTCCAATACCAATCCAAAGAAAAAAGGCGGCAAATTCTCACTGTAGCACAAGTAAATTCAAGATGTTTAGGTACTCAAGAGATTTGGTGATATGGCATAGATTTGGTTATATGGCCTACAAACTTTCTCTACCTGCTACAAACTCTTGTATTCATCCGGTAGGTTGTTTATGTAAACGCTTGGATTGGACAAAAAAGTAATTGATCATCATATTTTGGTTGATTTTATTGAACCTCCAACCTAGACACATATACTAGAGCACCTTCTTGACTATCATGATTTACAAGATTTTCATCATGTGCATTGTGAAGCATTCCTCTCTGTCTCTGTGTGTGTGTGTGTGTGTGTGTGTGTGTGTGTGTGTGTGTGTGTCTCTCTCTCTCTCTACCATAGCCTATGTTGCCCACCTGCACAAGATGCCTCTCTACCTACAAACATACTACATCACATGTAACTTTGGTCCCATAGGTCATATTTGACCTCCAAGGACGATAATAAAATCTATCTCTCTCTGTCTCTCTCTCTCCCCCAACAAAAAACGCAGCCGTTTTTTGACCTAGTAGACAACAGCTCACTCTTTTGATCATAACTTCTTCATCCGAAGTCCGATTTGGGTGATCTATAGACTCAATCTAAAAGCACGAAGCCCTGTATGCATTGATGTAAAGGGAAAAAAAAAAGAGTTATGGAAGGGGTTTCTGTAACAGAATTTCCAAACTGAACAAGTTCAACGAAATTGACTCTTATCTCTTATTTTACATACAATGTCTTCCGGCACTCGCAAGGGTTCTTCTTCTTCAACAAGGTCCACAACCATTGTGGAAAATGATCCAAGATCTCCTAAGTGTGGAGATAGCAACACAACCACCCAACGAATGACATCAGAAACCATGATCGTGGCATACTTGGTATCATTGCAAGAGACCGTAAACAAAAGGCGAAGACTTACGAGCACTTGCAATGGAGAATGGCACACTAAGGGTACTTGTGGTTGAGAATGATAATCTCAAGAGGACACTTGAGATGCAAACAACACATTTGATGCAACTTGAAGAGGAAGTCAAGGAATATAAACGCTCTCTTGTAGACTTGAATGCTTTGAAAGAGCGGATGAACAAAGTAGAGCATGACCGTGTATTGAAAGAAGATAAATTTAACACCATGAGCCGAGATGTATGTGACATGAAAAATGTATGCACAAACAAGTCTTGGGCTGATGTATGTGGTAGCAATGTGGTTTCTAATTCCTCACTCATGCAAGATATGGCTCAAACAAAGAATGTTGAGAATGTGGATGTAGAGGAGTTGAAGGAACGGGAGTGACGTTCCAAGAACATTGTTATTCGTGGAATTCCCAAAGAGAAGCTAGAGACGCCTCCTTCTCTTGCCAGTTTTGTTGAAGATTTCTTTAAAACCCACTTTGGCATGTCCAGAGTTATGGTCTATGGAGCACATAGAGTGGGGAAGCAAGGAGCTCCTCGCTCGGGAGAACGGCCAATTGTATGCACCATGCCGGATAAGACCAAGCAAAATATTATCCTTGATAATAGTTGGATCTATTTGAGGGATACAATATTTTTTGCTATTAAGAAACAAAATATGGGTCTCAAGGCATATGAGGAAAAGAATAAGAAAAACAAGGAGATCTCTCATGAAGAAAATGTGCCCAAGGAAGAGGCAAGTCCCTCGAGCAAAGAGCAATGCGTGACCTATGAAACCGAGCTAAAATTGAAAATATGCTTTTGAAATTGTAATGGATACCCATGGAATGCGGGGGTTGGCATTGATGAACTAACAAGCAAAGCCGGTGTTGTACTTCATGTTGAACCTTGGGAGCATGATACACAAAGGATTAACGACTTGGAGAATTACAATGTACATTCTTTGATGTGATCAAAGAATCTTAAGCAACAAAGAGAACAAGGAGGGGTAGCATGTATGGTTAAGAGAGGATTGGAAGATTTTGTATCAATTGTGAAAGATGACAAGTACAAACCTTATGTATGGCTGAAAATTATGACATAAAAAAAGCACCCATTTTTGTAGCTGGTTGCTACATTCCTCATCATGATTCTCCCTTTTATGCATGCATGGATAGAGATCAGTCATTTTTTGATTTAGAAGAGGACATTGCTCATTTCAAAGGTGAAGGTGATGTTATTGTATTCTGGGATATGAATGCTCGCACAAAAACATTGCAACATGATACTCAACAATTTGATATACCATACATTTCAAGGGAGTTGGAGGAAGTTCACTTGTATGATCATTCTTCAATGGATGAGAAAGAGCCAGATCACTATGGAAAGCTACTTTTACACATGTGTAATAGCACGGGTATGCTCATTGCCAATGGTGTATCTTTGTGGAGTGGAACCAATGGATTTACATGTAGGAAACATAATGGGGATAATGTGACTGACTATATGCTACTCTCCAAAGCCATCATGTATCACATAAAGAGTTTTATGTTTGTCCAATGGACCCCGGAATCCGACCATCGCACCTTATGTATTGACCTTTCATGTGGAGAAGCAACTAAGCATGATAATCTCAGCCAAAGGAAAAAGAAATTATCACTATGTATAGATTTCAAAAGGGCACCAATGTACATTGAAACGGTTGAGCAAAAATTATGGATGAAGAAGCTTCAATATGATGTACCATTGGAAACTAAATGGGAAGCTTTTAAGAAAGTTATTTGCTCTTGTGCCGAAGAATAAAGCATCTCCATGGTGTCAACAGAGATAGATCATGCAAAAGGTGGTTTGATAAAGAATGTCAAGATGCTCAAAAGTCCTTGATAAATCTTGATGCAACTACAGACAAAGACAACTATCAAAGTCATTTGCATACATACAAGGCCACTAGTGATTCAAAAGAAGAGAAGAAGATGGGAAGTAAAGCAAAAAGTTTTTCAAGTACAAGAAAAGGCACATGCATGTGGAAGATTCTGGAGAAACTTGAGAGGCAAGCGGGTTGAAAATTTTGGTAACTTGAGTCTTGTGGATATGTACACACATTGTAGGCAATTATATGAGCAAGCAAATGCTAAAAAAAAACCATTTTATGGTTCACTCCCATGTATGCCCTCTTTTTTTACTATTGAGGATGTATGCGGTGGGCTTGAAAAGTTGGCCACTCGCAAAGTGGGAGATCTTCAAGGTATCAAGCCGGAGATGATCAAATGGATGGGATATTTTACCCATGAATGGATGTGTGATATGGGTCTCTTATGGAAAAGTTGTTTGGGTGCATAATGGAGATGAAATTGAGTGATTGGGCTGAAGATAATGACAAGCATGCAAAGGGACAAGCGGGTTTTCGTCAATGCCATAGCACCATTGATCATCTTGTCACTCTTCGTGTTCTCATGGAGGAAAGTTGGTTAAAAGGAAAGCGATTGTACTGTTGTTTTGGGGACTTTAAGAAAGCCTTTGATATGATTCCACGTAAAAATTTGTGGAGAAGGATGGAAGAACTCCAAGTGCCAAGTGAGTTTATGCTTGCGGTTTCTCGAATTTATGAGAAGGTGATTTGTCAATTGCGCATGGGAAGAGAAATTTTAAAAAAAATTGTAAGCACTAGTTCGGTTAAACAAGGATGTTCATTGTCACCAACTCTATTGGTCTATGCATCGATCAATTGGAACAAATGGTACTTGACTTTATGCAAGAAGAAGGCATTGAAGAGGTCACTATTTTCAATGTGGTAATCATGCTTTTGTTGTATGCGGATGATATAGTGCTTCTAGCACACACTTTAGAAGATGCATAAAAGCTTATGGTTGCTCTTGAGAACTTTTGCTTGCATAGTGGGCTGATTGTGAACGAATCCAAGACAAAGGTTATGGTTGTGAAAACCAACCATAAGGAGAAGCCGTGCATTGTGTACAACAATGAGACACTTGAAGTGGTTGAGAGCTTTAAGTGCCTTGGCCTTGAGGTTCCGTCCAATCACAAGTGGCATGAATGTGCTATACGTCGTTTGGAAGCAGAAAAAAGAGCATATTATGCATTTGAGAACATGTGTAATGCGGGAAACATCAAGTGTTGTTTTCTCAAGAAGTATCTTTTTGATGCGTTGGTGACACAGGTTCTTCTTTATGGAGTTGAAGTGTGGGGCGGGAGCATCTCAAAGTCTACTTGGAAAGAGTTTGAGAATGTCCAAAAAGCATTTTCTTACAAACTTTCTCCAAGTGAAGACACAAACACCATATATGCTCCTACTTCTTGAGTTGGGATGTCTTCCAATTGAGGTTATGTACTCACACTTACATGCTTGAGCCTATCCCCTTGTTGGCGAAACGCACTATCGCAGCCATTTGGCTTAGCTCCCATTTTCTTTGATGCGAGATAGGGTGTTGGGGCAATGGAGAAGAGTCAAATTGGCTGTGCACATTATGCTCACTGCAAGTTCAAGAGTCTGAGTACCACACACTACTAAAGTGCTTAGCTTTTGGTCACATTTGAACTTGCTTCTCTCACATTTTCAGCCATAACTTAGACCTACACACTTTCCTCTCCCAGCCAAAGTGTGGGCTCTCCATTGCGACTCTCATCACCACAATTTTGGAGCATCGAGAGTCTCATTAGCCATACACATACTACATCACATGTAACTTTGGTCCCATAGGTCATATTTCACCTCCAAGGGTGATAATAAAATCTCTCTCTCTCTCTCTCTCTCTCTCTCTCTCTCTCTCTCTCTCTCTCTCTCTCTCTCTGTGCCATAGCCTCTGTTGTGCACCTGCACAAGATGCCTCTCTTCATGTCTGCACAAGCTATATTCATGAGTACTCTCTCTCTCTCTCTCTCTCTCTCTCTCTCTCTCTCTCCCCCCCCCCCCCCCCCCCCCCCCCCCCCCCCCCCCCCCCCCCCCCCCCCCCCCCCCCCCCCCCCCCCCCCCCCCCCCCCCCCCATGAGTACTATGGTTGTGCTTTAATGGTCTTCTTTGCTATAACCTATTCCTCATAGCTGGCTCCACATGGAATCTCATGGTGAACATAATATCAATATAGTTTTTGTATATCTTCCTCCATTGTCTATCACACAACACAACCCGAGAAAATTTATTCCATGTCTACAAAACTATTATGCAAAAAAGAAGAGAGTATTATGAAGCTTTAAGAATTGGATGGCACGGAGGCATGAGGCAAAATCAATCTGCAAGGCAGTTTCTTAGTGCTAGTGCAAACAAACAAATGGGCTCTTCAAGGGCATTCAAATATAGATTCTACAGCAACTCCTCCCTTATCCAACATTCTGAGTGTTGCAGTACACATCAAGGACAATTGAAAGAGTAATTTTCTTTAACATTTTTCATACATTATCTATGTTGAACACCCCATTCAAATAATGAGTTATTTGTAATGCGGGCTACTATCATGGAATGCCTCAATGGCGCATGTGGTAGAGATGTTGCCAAAGCTTTTAGGCCTCCATTGAGGAATGTCAGTGCTGAAGCAGAGAAAGGGTCATTTACCTTGGATGATTGTCACCATCAAATGCACAAGGAAAGTAGCATCACCATCAAAATTAAGGAAACCATGTTTTAGTTCTGGTTGGCAAAACCCCGCATCTCCACAAACAAGAAATATGTTATTTGAAAGAGGATAGGCAAGAGTGTGCATGTGTTGCATCCAGCTCATCTACTCAATTTGCCTCATGTATATCCCCCCAAACATGTTGAGAGAGAGTGTAATAGTGGTTTTCTAAATGCTTGACCATGCCTCCGAATGTTTCAAAGTTCCTGATATTTCACTACAATGCTTTAGTGCTTTACATAGCTTTGGTGATAGGCAAGAGTGTGCATCTTGGGGGGGGGGGGGGGGGGGGGGGGGGGGGGGGGGAAGTCACTATGTTTAAATTGTGTATATCACGTGCATTCAAGGACTCTTTTTAAAACTTCTTAGCTGTGAATTTTTTACAAAAATAATACACCCTTTTTTATTCAATCTCTAAATTTTTTTTCCAATTTCATTTCATGGTACCCTTTTGTATGTAAAAATGTGAGAAGAAATAAAAATAAATAACCCCTTTTACTGCACTCACATGATAGTCACATAATTATTAAGTGACCCCCCTCCCCCCCGAGGTGTGCATGTGCTACATCCAATTCATCTACTCAATTTGCCTTTGGTTTATCCCCTCGAACATGTTGAGAGTGTATAATAGTGATTTACTAAGTGCTTGACCATGCCTCCAAATGTTTCAAAGTGTTTGATAGTTCATTACAGTGCTTTAGTGCTTTGAAGTGCGTGATAGCTCATTACAGTGCTTGAGTGCTTTAGGGATTTGAATATCTTTGCAAGTGATTACAGATGCTTCTGAGTGCTCCATGGTGTTTCCAAGGAATTCCATGTCATTTTGAGTGCATCTTAGTGCTTGCACTTTTAGACCACTTAACCATGCTCTATAGTGCTTGACAAACGTTTACAAGTGATTGCAGGTACAGGTTCTGCTTCCAAGTATTTCCATCTCATTCCAAGTGCATCTAAATGTTTTTGTGTGCCTTTGAGTGCTTCTAAGTGCTTTGACTGCTTTATAATGATTTTAAGTGCTTCTAGGTGTTTTGAAGGGCTTCATGATGCTTCCAAGTGCTTTTAAGTGCTTCTGAGTGCTTCCAAGTGCTTTCGAGTGCTTCATAGAGCTTCTAAGTTCTTCCAAGCGCTTAATAGTGCTTCTAAGTGCTTGTGAGTCCTTCATAGTGATTTTAAGTGCTTCTAAGTGATTCTAAGTGCTTTCAGGTGCTTCTAAGTGCTTCATAGTGCTTCTAAGTGCTTCATAGAGCTTCTAAGTGCTTATTGATTCTAAGTGCTTCTTAGAGTTTTATAGTGCTTCTAAGTGCTTCATAGTGTTTGTCAAAGCTTATGAGTGCTTCTAGGTGCTAATGAGTGTGTCTTAGTGCTTAATGATTCTAAGTGCTTTATAGTGCTTATTGTGTTTTTAAGTGCTTCTAAAAGCTTGCAAGTTCTTTTCAGTGATTCATAGTAGTTCGCAGTGCTTCCAAGTCACGCCATGTCATTCCAAGTGCATCTAAATGCTTCCTACTGCTTCCAAGTGCATCTAAATGCTTCCTAGTGCTCCCAAGTGCATCTAAGTGATTCCAAGTACTTGAGAGTGCCTTATACTACTCAATCATGCTCTAAAGATCTTGATATATCTTTACAAGAGTTTCCAAGTGTTGTTGAATGCTCAACAACACTCAATCATGCTCTAAAGATCTTGATATATCTTTACAAGAGTTTCCAAGTGTTGTTAAAGTGAAACCAAGTGCGTCCAAGAAATCTAAAAGTAATTCTAAGTTTTCAAAATTTCTTGTTAGTTGGATCCAATGCTTCACATTGCTTTATACTGCATGAGAGTACATCATAATGCTTGAGACTACTTGAAAGTGATTTATAATGCTTGATAGTGTTTATAAATGTGTCTTTTGTTTCATAAAGAGACTTCTATATGCGATTTCAGGGGGCTCATTCGGACATAAGCATCTCCCTCAGATGTTTTGAGGGTCTAAAGACACACTCTGTATGCAAGTAGAAGTACCAAAACACTTGCTATTGTGAATACCATGTTTAGATTATATATTTCAAGGAAGCTCTCAATCAATTGTGCCATGGAAGATATGGGCAACATGGTCAGTCATGCAGTTGTTGCAGGTGCCTTGTTTACAATACCCATGATGGAATGACACAATTCACAACATCCAACTCCACGTTTCCAAGCTTAATAGACCTGCAAGAGTCTGCATTGTGCCAAAAACCCATTGACTCTAGTTATCACCATAGAAATTGTTTTTTGGGAACATGTAAAAAGTTACCAAGAGTGCCCATGTATGTTGGGCACCATGACGACATGAGCAAAACCTTGATGGTTGGCCAGAACTTTTTAGTGAATGTAGAAGAGCCAGGTGAAGACTTCAACATCTTGAAGTGCACTAACACCAAGTTCTTGGCCATAAAATCTGAAAGGGATGACTAGCATAACCGTATTTAAAAAAACTCATTTTTCATTGAGGGACTCTTCTACAACAAGTTAAATGGGCATGATGATACTTACGTCCTTTTGGATGACAAGCCCCTTGATTTTCACTACTCCTACCCAATGTGATGCATTGATTTTTGATGTGCTTGTTGGTGGAAAGTGAGCCTAATTTATATGACTTGTTGAATGATGTATTTGAACAAATCTATAATAGCATGCCCTTAGAGGAGAACTTGTAAGTTCTAACTTTGAATCACTCCCCTAAGATGTTCATATCTTCGACAGTAGTGCCTACCACCTTTGCACCACATATGAGTACTTTCAAAACACTTAGAGAGCACTGTGAACCACTTGGAAGAACATTCAATCCACTTGACAACCACTTGATGATAGCTTTCAGACCACTTGCCAAGCACTTTTGGGTCACTTGTCAAGAACTTTTAAACCACTTTAAATCACTTTTTGACCACTTGAAATCACTTTTTGAGCACTTGACAAGCCCTTTTTACCATTGGTAAGCACTTGAGAAGCACTTTTAGGCCACTAGACAAGCACCTTTAGACCACTTGCAAGGTACTTTAGGACCACTTGCAAGCCACTTTAAGATCACTTCACAAATTGAACTTACAGGCTACTTGACAGGCACTAACAATCCCGACGCAAACACTTAGAGACCACTTGACAAGCACTTACTAGTTCTTTTGAGGTTAACATCAAAGATCATACCTCATCTCTAGATATGAATAGGTGTGCCCTTTCCTAATTATGGATTCTCACCACTTACTTAAAGGATACAGACACTAAACTAAAAATAAGAATATATCATACTTTAGGTTTTGCACATAGTAGACCACACACTTGATAAAATTTACTCACTTCCCAGACCTCATGAGCTACCCTAACGGGGGTTCTCATTCAAAACAACAACATTATATGTCGGCTAGCAATACACAATAGTTTCTTTCATCACTGCAAGAGATCCCTTAGGACCTATCTAGGAGATAACTTAGGTCTTGGCCCGATTTTCAAACTTTCAAAATGCTCTACAATCGGTAAGAATACCAATTCTCCTTCCATGAAGGTTATTTGCTTATGTTTCTTGTCAGCATACTTTTTGTATACATCTTGTGCTTGTGAAATTTTTTGACAAAAGCAATTTTTAGCATATCCATATGATTTTGGATAAATTCCTTGACTTGTTGAATTTCCTCAGTAGCCAACCCCCTCGTAACTAGTGATCTAGGTTTAAAATTGTACGTAAGCATGAAAGGACTAAAGCGTGTTGTAACATGCTTAGCACTATTATAAGCAAGCTCTAGCACTTAGTCAACTTGTTTAGTCTTCCCATCCATTTTTGGATGATATACAATACTCCTATTGTGTTGTATTCCCATGAGTTTGAAGAGAGCCCTCCAAAAGTGTTTGTTAAACTTGGGATCACAATAACTCACAACCTTGCTGGGCAATCCATATAATGTGTATGGATTGCCAACAAATAGCTTAGATAACTTTGGAATTCTAAAAGTAGACTGGGTCAAATTACAAAGTTTAGTTAAGCTATCTACAACCACCCATACTGAGTCATGACCATCGAGGGTGGTTGGTAGACCCACAATAAAATCCATAGAGATACTTACCAGTTCTTTTGAGGTTAACATCAAAGATCATACCTCATCTCTAGATATGAAGAGGTGTGTCCTTTTCTAATTATGGATTCTCACCACTTACTTAAAGGATACAAACACTAAACTAAAATAACAATCTATCATACTTTAGGTTTAACACATAGTAGACCACACACTTGATAAAATTTACTCGCTTCCCAGACCTCATGAGCTACCCTAACGGGGTTCTCATTCAAAACACCAACATTGTATGTCGGCTAGCAATACACAATGGTTTCTTTCATCACTGCAAGAGATCCCTTAGGACCTATCTAGGAGATAACTTAGGTCTTGACCCGATTTTCAAACTTTCAAAATGCTCTAGAATCGGTAAGAATACCAATTCTCCTTCCATGAAGGTTATTTGCTTATGTTCTTGTCAGCATACTTTTTGTATACATCTTGTGCTTGTGAAATTTTTTGACAAAAGAAATTTTTAGCATATCCATATGATTTTGGATAAATTCCTTGACTTGTTGAATTTCCTCTGTAGCCAACCCCCTCGTAACTAGTGATCTAGGTTTAAAATTGTACGTAAGCATGAAAGGACTAAAGCATGTTGTAACATGCTTAGCACTATTATAAGCAAGCTCTAGCACTTAGTCAACTTGTTTAGTCTTCCCATCCATTTTTGGATGATATACAATACTTATATTGTGTTGTATTCCCATGAGTTTGAAGAGAGCCCTCCAAAAGTGTTTGTTAAACTTGGGATCACAATAACTCACAACCTTGCTGGGCAATCCATATAATGTGTACGGATTGCCAACAAATAGCTTAGATAACTTTGGAATTCTAAAAGTAGATTGGGTCAAATTACAAAGTTTAGTTAAGCTATCTACAACCACCCATACTGAATCATGACCTTGGAGGGTGGTTGGTAGACCCACAATAAAATCCATAGAGATACTTACCAGTGCTTTTCACGTTAACATCTAAGATCATACCTCATCTCTAGATATGAAGAGGTGTGTCCTTTTCTAATTATGGATTCTCACCACTTACTTAAAGGATACAGACACTAAACTAAAAATAAGAATCTATCATACTTTAGGTTTAACACATAGTAGACCACACACTTGATAAAATTTACTCGCTTCCCAGACCTCATGAGCTACCCTAACGGGGTTCTCATTCAAAACACCAACATTGTATGTCGGCTAGCAATACACAATGGTTTCTTTCATCACTGCAAGAGATCCCTTAGGACCTATCTAGGAGATAACTTAGGTCTTGACCCGATTTTCAAACTTTCAAAATGCTCTAGAATCGGTAAGAATACCAATTCTCCTTCCATGAAGGTTATTTGCTTATGTTTCTTGTCAGCATACTTTTTGTATACATCTTGTGCTTGTGAAATTTTTTGACAAAAGCAATTTTTAGCATATCCATATGATTTTGGATAAATTCCTTGACTTGTTGAATTTCCTCAGTAGCCAACCCCCTCGTAACTAGTGATCTAGGTTAAAAATTGTACGTAAGCATGAAAGGACTAAAGCGTGTTGTAACATGCTTAGCACTATAATAAGCAAGCTCTAGCACTTAGTCAACTTGTTTAGTCTTACCATCCATTTTTGGATGATATACAATACTCATGTTGTGTTGTATTCCCATGAGTTTGAAGAGAGCCCTCCAAAAGTGTTTGTTAAACTTGGGATCATAATAACTCACAACCTTGCTAGGAAACCCATATAATGTGTACGGATTGCCAACAAATAGCTTAGATAACTCTCAAATTCTAATAGTAGACTGGGTCAAATTACAAAGTTTAGTTAAGCTATCTACAACCACCCATACTGAGTCATGACCTTGGAGGGTGGTTGGTAGACCCACAATAATATCTATAGAGATACTTACCAGTGCTTTTCAGGTTAACATCAAAGATCATACCTCATCTCTAGATATGAAGAGGTGTGGCCTTTTCTAATTATGGATTCTCACCACTTACTTAAAGGATACAAACACTAAACTAAAAATCAAAATCTATCATATTTTAGGTTTAACACATAGTAGAACACACACTTGATAAAATTTACTCGCTTCCCAGACCTCATGAGCTACCCTAAGGGGGGGGCTCATTCACACCCCAACATTGTATGTCAGCTAGCAATACACAATAGTTTCTTGCATCACTGCAAGAGATCCCGTACGATCTATCTAGGAGATAACTTAGGTGTTGGCCAAATTTTCAAACTTTCAAAATACTCTAGAATAGTTAAGAATACCAATTATGGATTCTTACCACTTACTTAAAGGATACAAACACTAAACTAAAAATAAGAATCTATCATATTTTATGGATACTCTATCTATTTTCTAATTATGGATTCTCACCACTTACTTAAAGGATACAAACACTAAACTAAAAATCAGAATCTATCATATTTTAGGTTTAACACATAGTAGAACACACACTTGATAAAATTTACTCGCTTCCCAGACCGCATGAGCTACCCTAAGGGGGGGGCTCATTCACACCCCAACATTGTATGTCGGCTAGCAATACACAATAGTTTCTTGCATCACTGCAAGAGATCCCGTACGATCTATCTAGGAGATAACTTAGGTGTTGGCCAAATTTTCAAACTTTCAAAATACTCTAGAATAGTTAAGAATACCAATTCTCCTTCCATGAAAATTATTTGCTTATGTTTCTTGTCAGCATACTTTTTGTATACATCTTGTGCTTGTCAAATTTTTTGACAAGCAATTTTTAGCATATCCATATGATTTTGGATAAATTCCTTGACTTGTTGAATTCCCTCAGTAGCCAACCCCCTCATAACTAGTGATCTAGGTTAAAAATTGTACGTAAGCATGAAAGGACTAAAGCGTGTTGTAACATTCTTAGCACTATTATAAGCAAGCTCTAGCACTTAGTCAACTTGTTTAGTCTTCCCATCCATTTTTGGATGATGTACAATACTCCTATTGTGTTGTATTCCCATGAGTTTGAAGAGAGCCCTCCAAAAGTGTTTGTTAAACTTGGGATCACAATAACTCACAACCTTGCTGGAAAATCCATAAAATGTGTACGGATTTCCAACAAATAGCTTAGATAACTTTGGAATTCTAATAGTAGACTCGGTCAAAGTACAAAGTTTAGTTAACCTATATACAACCACCCATACTGATTCATGACCTTGGAGGGTTGCTGGTAGACCCACAATAAAATCCATAGTGATACTCTCCCATTTAGCATTGGGAATCTCTATAGTCTGCAAGAGACCTCCTCCTTCAAGTGCTCTGCTTTATAAACTTGACATTTTCTACAATGTAAGACATTCTTGAACATACATGTAATCGTGGCCAATAAAGCTGTCATTGCATGAGTGCATAAGGTTTCTTTATGCTTGAGTGCCTTGCATGAGGACTATCATGACATTCATAAAACATTTGGCACCAAATGCTTGCATTTATTTTAGTAAACAAACTCTCCCTGCTTTTGGAGTACCCATCATCTATGGAAAAAATCTTCCATCTTTGCAACTCATCACTTGAAAGAGGAGAACTAGGTGTAGAGGAAATGGCCATGCTACTAGCATTCGAGTGAGAAGGATCCCTCTTTTTGACATGGCTCCGCAGCTTGGAGTATGCATCATCATGCTCATATGGACCCTTCAAAGATTCCAAAAACTCACTTTGAAGTTTTGTGAAGAGAAGAGAGTTGAACTTAGAAATACGAATAAGAGCATCAACTACCACATTATATCATCCCTTATGATACCAAAGCTTTGCATCATACTCTTGAAAAGAGAGAGAGAGAGAGAGAGAGAGAGAGAGAGAGAGAGAGAGAGAGAGAGAGAGAGCTTGAGCTCTTACAAGTATACACACAGACACTCACATAGATAGAGGCAAACCTTTTACTTCTTCTTCTTCACTAACTCAAGATAAGATGTCTAGAAAAAAACATAGGGGAAAATAACAACATAAAGGGAAACTAGCACAACGATCTAGTGTGAACCACTTGAGGTGCATCATTCTAGTAGGTAGACCACAACTCGGTGTAGTACAATTGTAGTATCACTTGCAAAGGTATACGTAGGCATGTCAATGATGATGATTGTCAGTGATAGTCATCCAAAAGTCATACACATCAAGCTTGACACATCAACACTCTTGGGGGGCGGGGGTCACTATGTATAAATTGTGTATATCGCGTGCATTCAAGAACTATTTTAGAAAATCCTTAGCTATGAATTTTGGAAAAATAAAATACACCCTTTTTCTATTCAATTTGTAATTTTGTTTTCCAATTTCATTTTGTGGTACCCTTTTGTATGTGAAAATGTGAGAAAAATGAAAATAAATAATCCCCTTTTCTACACTCACGTGATAGTCACATAATTATTAAGTGACCTCCCCAAGTCAACACTCCCCCTCAACCTCAATGCCTTCTCTCGTATGCCAAGCATTGCTCGAATCATTGCAGCTTCTCCGCTCCAAGGGCCTTCATGAAGATAACTGCATCTGTTCTCCACACACTCAAGGTCATGTCGGTTGTTAAGACCCTCTCTTTGATGAAGTGGTAATGCACCTCAATGTGCTTTTTCTTCCATGAAACACTAGGTTTTGAGCCAATGGTATGCTACTGAGGTTTTCACAAATAGATCTATACTTGTACTCCAAAGTCCTTAAGTACCAATCCCAACTATGCTACCTCACATGCTGCCACAATAGCACCCATGTACTCTACCTTTGTACGTGATAGAGCATATGTAGATTGTTTCTTGTTGTTCCCATGTGATAGTAGTACTCCCAGGTGAAAACATGAATCAATTGGTAGACCTACAATTGTATGTGCGACCAGTCAAATCTGCATTTGTGTAAATATAGAGTTGAAACTCCACATCAATCATATAAAAAGGTGCATAATTCAAAGTAGCACTCACATAGTGCAGTGTACACCTCACTGCATCCAAGTGTGGTTTCTTGGGAGACTGCATAAAATGACTAACCAATTTAATTGTGTAGCTCAAGTCTAGACGTTGGAAAGGGGAAAGGGGGCAAAACACACAATTTGCACTTCTTTACAGTCCAGGGTAAACACAACACCCCAATCCACTTGGATTCACCTGCAAAATCCACACAATTTCACTTGTACACACTCATTTTGCCACATCAAAACTCACACACACACACACACACACACACACACACACACACACACTTCAAAGGAATCTCAAGCACATTCTGCACCCACACAACCTCTATTCAACACTGCAGGTACTTATAATACTCTCTCTCTCTCTCTCTCTCTCTCTCTCTCTCTCTCTTCCAAGCATGGAAGTTGTTCTTGTCCTGCTTCTTACTGGAAATATGGTTTAGTCCATCATTTGTGGATGACATGTTTTCAACACTTCACTAAGTCTCCGTGCATAGCTTGCTGAAAAATACTTAATCACCACCTATAACCACAATATGCATACATACACCTATTTCACAATACCAAAAATTATATGTCAGCACTATAACCAAACTGGATCTTTTTGCACCACCAAAATGTAGAGCTACAAAATCTTGAACCTTAGCATTTTTGCATGCGAACACACTCTAACTTTCAAAACAAAGATTGAGGCATGCCCCAAATGGAAAATTGGAAGCAAAGTTTACTCCAAAGTACTACATAGAAACCTAAAACACACAATCTCCCACTGAAGCACCTCAATCAAAGATCGTTTGGCAATGTCTCTCAAGAATCCCAAGACCACTTCCTCTACTCCTCTTGCTTGTTGCTACTCCAAGCTCCTCGCACACAACCAAGCTTTGATACCATGTCATAAGAGAGAGAGAGAGAGAGAGAGAGAGAGAGAGAGAGAGCTTGAGCTCCTCAAATACAAGAAATCTATAATACCATGTTAAGAGAGAGAAAGAGGAGAGAGCTTCAGCTCTTTCAAGAACACACACACTCACATAGATGGAGGCAAACCTCGAAAAGGGGGGGGTCCCTATGTATATATTGTGTGTATCATGTATGTTTAAGGACTATTTATAAAACTCTTTATTTGGGAATTTTTGACAAGTAACATATACCCTTTTCCTATTCAATTTGTAAATATTTTTCCCAATCCCATCTGAGGGTATCCATCTGTATATAAAAATGTGAGAAAAAATAAAATTTAATAAACCCTTTTGGTGCACTCACGTGATAGTCACATAATTATTAAGTGACCCCCCTGAGATGCAAACCATGTTCTTATTCTTCTTTCACTAATGCAAGATAAGATGTCTACAAAAAAACATAAGGAAAATAAAAAGATAAAGGGAAACTAGTACAACGGTCTAGTGTGAGTTGCTAGTGAATGAGGTGAATGGATAAGTGTGCCATCACTCCAGTAGGTAGACCAACTCGGTGTAGTATATCCATAATATCACTGGTGAAGATATGCATATCCACCAAGGCATGCTAGTGATGATGATTGTTAGTGATAGTCATCCAAGAGTCGTACATGTTGAGAATGGCATCTCAACACTAAAGAATCTCAGGCTACCTGGCCATTCGTCCCTTCAAATTGGTCTATTTCTTGATAGTGGGCATAAACATCCTCTCCGATGATAAAGTGTACTCAGATTCATCATCTTGGTGAACTCAAGAGAACTTAAGCGACCCTTGTGTCTATATGTGTGTGATTTGGATTATATTATGTATACCCAAAATACAACTTTTACATTCTCAAAATACACATGACAGTGGACCTAAAGACAATGAGTACAAACCTTCTTATGCATTTCAAAATATTACACTTCAAAGTAAGAATGGAGGTGCATTTCAATTTTTCTATATATTAAGAACTTAAAATTACAAAAGTGGATATTTTTGTTCTTCATCTTCAATATTGAAAAATAGTTATCAAAAGACATTTAAGAAATGATAGAATTCTCACTGTATCCATGTAAACAAAGCAATGAAGCAATTAGTTTTGGATATGTTTAATAGGTGTGACTCGGCTATTAGTTGTTATTCATGTAAAACTTAAACACATACCCTAAGCAATGAAAATCTTATGTGATTTGAAGTTTTGGGTTTAAAACCTACTTTATTTACAATCAGCCAATCAACAAGCAATGATTCCCTCTTAATCCATGTTGAGGTTCCAACATTTTTCTTATATTCTTTGCATTGCATCTTTTTTGGTCATATAGACCCACAAAAATGTATAACAACCATAAGAAAGATATATATATATATGTTTCTCAAAACCCACAATACTCATATTCTTATCTAAGGAAAATGTACTTCTTTTGTCCAAAGCCTTTAAGTTTAGAAAGCTTCAAGTCAAATGATACACATGTATGTATGCTATTATGTTTTTGTGAGTTGCTTTGTTAAAGATAATACTTATACTTTGAAAAAGAACTTGCTTTAGAGAAAAAGGTATTTGTTCACTTTTTTTTTTTGCATTTGAATCACTCAAGTACTGTTAGAATGAAGAAACACGCCAATTCCACTATGATTCTATATATATATATATAAAGAATCGACATATGAAATAGGTCTTCATCTTCAAGATCAAATTTGTAAGGTTTTCACATTTACAAGATAAGGAACACGTATTTTGTTCCTATTTAAAAATATTAGGGTAAAAATTTGATAAATCCTCATAAAGCTAATAATTTTTTGTATTTTTATAATTTGAAGCTCACATTACTTTAGCTAAGGATTTTTAGAATTGAAATCGGATGCAACCCCACCCTTATGTCATCTCTTAAAGATTAAACATTTATTTTAAATGAATAGATAATTAGAGACCGTGGTAGATATTATAACATATGTCTAGACGAGGTGTCATATGGGACTGATATTTGTAGTTGAAGAAAAAATTACAATCATAATTATAGCTTTATTTTCAAGTTGGACAAGTACTCAAGAGTGTTACCTGGTCATGTGAAAGACAAAAATAGCAATAAAGGGCACTTAAGCTCAGCCCTAGCTTGCTAGAAGAAATCTATAAAAGGCCATTAACTCTCACAAACCCACTCAGATTCAGAGACCTTGTTTAGATACTCTCTAGATTTAGAGAGTCTACTCAAATTCACTATGAGAGAAAAAACTTTAGTGAACAAATCAAGATGATTAACCCTCAACCAATTACATTAGTGAAAGGCATCACTTAGATTAATGGAAGGCAATTCATCTAAGATTATTTCTATTCATTTATATTCTAAATTCAAAACGATTAGGCCATTCTATGTTGTAAATAAACTTCATTCTATATCTTGAAAATGCTAAAATATTAATTCTCCGATTATGAACATTAATAACATGATTATTAGACTATATTAAGCTAGAAATTTCAAATTTTAAATATAGAAAAATAGAGGATTAATATCTTAGTATCAAAATTACTTCTCAATGCTACATTTATGTTTAGGATAATTGAGTTTTTAATTGGAGAAAATAACCTTGTGCATGTATTTGCACTTGCAAGACTTGGACTTGTTGTCAAATTTGTAGAGAACAAATGTATGTTGCATGATCTTAGTTTTGGTGATGAGATAGTTGTATTTTGTATTTTTTGCAATGGGTTGTATAAGCTCACTTTGTATGACGAGTGTGGGTAGAATTTTGATAATATAGTTGTTGTGGATGCAAAGGCTATTTTAGATGCAAAACTTTTGGCATGCACGCTTTAGGCATTTGAATTTGGCCACTTTGTTGTGTTTGCAAAACTATGATATGGTTGCTTCTATGCCACCTCTTGAAGCACCTTCTAGCTTTGTTGTGTTTGCAAAACTTTGATATGGTTGCTTCTATGCCACCTCTTGAAGCACCTTCTAGGCATGTTTGTGAAGGTTCTATTTTGGGTAAGATGCATCGTAGAAAGTTTTTAAAGTATGGTTAAGTAAAGAATACATGCAGGTTGCAACTTGTGCATATAGTGATGTTTGTGGGCCTATGCAAACTCCATCCCTAGGAAGTTACCTATAATTTGTGTGAATTTCATTGATGATTACTCCATGCATGCATGGGTGTATCAGCTTAAATCTAAGTTCAAAGTGTTCATGTGATTCAAGAAATCTATGGCTATGGCTAAACATGTCTCTAGATGTACTAGGGGTACCCTACATTTAATTTGTGGAGGGGAGTATATGTCTCATGATTTTAATGCATTTTGACTAATTGTGGGATAAAAGACCAATGTAAAGTGCCATACACACCTCAAAAAAAAAGGCATTACTGAGGAAAAATAGGTTGCTTATAGAGATGGCACGATGTATGGTCAAGAGTCAAGCTTTGCCACATCCGGTTTGGCTTGAGGCTATCATGTGTGCTACTTATGTACTTAATAGGCTTCCTACCAAAGCCTTGCAATCTAAGACTCCTTATAAAGCTTGGCATGATTAAAATACATCTATCAATCACATGCACATTTTTAGTTGTTTAGCTTATGCTTTGGTGCCACAAACGCAACACAAAAATTAATGATAAAGTTGTTAAATACATTTTTGTTGGTTACAGTATTGAAAGCAAAGGTTACAAGTTATACCATCCACAAATAAAACATATCTTTGTTGCACAAGATGTTGTATATATGGAAGATTCTATTCAGCCTTTGTTATCATGTACCAAATATGTTCAGTTTCTTGCCATGCATCTTATGTGTCAGATTGTTATGGTTTGACAGTTTCTAGTTTATGTGATGAGGATGAACCTCTTTTTGTCGATAAAGCACATAATGTAAAAAACTGAATGGTTGCCATGCAATCTGAATATGATGCACTTATAGGAAATGGCACATGAAGTTTATGTGATTTGCCTCTTGGTAAAAATTCCATTGGTACAAAGTGGGTTTACAAGTTGAAACGTAAGTGGGATGATGATATTGATCGCTATAAGGCTAGACTTGTGTAAAAGGTTATGCATAACAAAAAGGCATTGATTATGCAGAGACCTTTGCTCCCACTTCTTATATGACTAATGTTCATTTTCTATGGACATTCGCACCTCATTTTGGATAAAAAGTACATCAATCAGACATTGTTATTGCTTTCTTGAATGGTGATATATTTGAGGAAATTTATATAACGTAGCCTCATGGTTTTGTCAAGAAAGGACAATAAAATAAAGTGTGAAAATGTAAGAAATCTTTCTATGGATTGAATTAGTCTCCTTGTGCTTGGTGAATGAGAAATCTCATAGTCATTTGGTTAAACAAAGCTTTTGTAATAGTGTAACTGAAAGCACTTTGTTTGTCAAGGCTGATTATACTAGTCTAAATGAAAGACACATTACTAAATTCAAGGCTAATTTGAATTCTACTTTCAAGATGAAAGAATTGGGCATAGATTTTAACCATTGTGATATGAAGTTATTGCCTTGTGGGAAACAAGCTACATAGAGACATTACTAAAGTTTGGCCTTGAGGAATGCAAACCTATTTCTAGTCCAATGGACATAGGTTTGAAATTAATTCTTCATTATGCTAGTGATCTTGTTGATTCCACTCTTTGAGTTCAATGCCGTACTTATGTATGGCCCAAGGTCTAAGCATTGGCAAGATGTTAAGAGGATCTTTTGCTACTTGCCTGGCACTTTACATCGGGTTGTTTTATCCCAAGGGTGGATCATTGTTGCTAGATTTTCATCCTTTTTTAGACTTAGATTGGGCTGTTTGGTATGACATGCAAGTGTTTACAAGTGGTTTTGTTTCATGCTGAATAGTTCATGCATATCATGGTTGAGAAAGAAGCAACCTATTGTAGCCAGTTCTAGTTGTGAAGCTGAGTACATGACAGTCTTCACAACTATGATTCAATGTATATGGCTTAGACATTCTGTGTTGGACAAGACACTACCAACATCATCTACAATAACACTTAGAGTGCAATGGTAGTTGTTAGAAACCCAATTTTTTATGCTCTCACAAAGCACATTGGGGTGCATTATCACTTTGTCAGAGAGAGACTCACAACACAGGAGAGATCAACTTCGCTTATGTGTGTCGACATGGGAAAACCTTGTAGATTTGTTACAAAAGCATTGCCTCATGAGAAGGTCATAGATTTTTGCAAATCTTTTGGCTTGCTTCCCTTTGTGGATTGATCATGTCTTTAGGGCATGACATTTCCCTATACACTATGTGCTACCTCTTGTTCACAAAATCACTCCTAGGGGGCATTTGTTCCCATATATATGGTAGTGATGTGTGTGAACACACTTAGGGCTATCGAGGCATTTTTTCCTTCACTAGGAGGTTTTTTCCCTCCTTGCATCTATATACAGACATCATTCTAGGGCTAGCTTATCTTTTTATTTGTGCACTGAGCAATATTCTCACTATTGTGTTCCTTGTGCTTCTTGCTATGTATGTTTTCTTACAACCCTAATTTCAACAATTCATGGTGCCAAAGACAATATCCCATCTCTCCATTTTCACCATAACCAAGAAAAATGCACTTGAATGACTTTTGTGTCTAGCTTTTTTCAAAGATCTTTGGACATATGTGCATATGCCTTGCATCCAAAGACATGCACATGATCATAATGTGGCTTCCCTTTGGACACAACTCCTCTAGAATCTAGTAAGTCATTGGCATACTAGGTGATCTATTAATGATATGTACCACTATTAGTACTACCTCTACCCAAAATCTCTAGTCAATTTTACCATAGAAAGCATGATTGTGGCTTGCTCATGAATCATTCAATTCATCCTTTTTGAAACTTTATTTTGATTGGGTGTGTAAGGAGCAGTGTGCTACTTCTAAATATCTTTCTTGCTATAGAAACTCTAAAACTCTTTGAAAATGTTTCCTTCACTATTATCAGCCACAATATTTTGATGTTCTTGCTAGATTGACTACCAATCCAATTTTTTTTTGGAAATTACAGAGTACTTGATCTTTATGATGTAAAGTATAAATCCACACTTTTCTAGTGGAATTGACTATGACATTCACAAAATATTTAGCTTCCCCTAAAGACCTGGATGGCATAGGACCGCAAACATTACTATGAATAAGTCCTAGTGACTACAAATTCTTCCTATGCAATAGAGATGAGGAGTTCCTACTTTGTTTTCCATAGACACAGTGCTCATAGAAATTTTTGATAACTTAATACATGAAAGTAACCAAAATAAGCTAGTGTTTTCATTCCCTTTTGGTTCATATGGCCTAGCTACATATTTCACAACTCAGTAGACAGTAGGTTGGCTATGGATATGCAATGCTCTTTTACACACGAGACAAACATCGAGTAAAGCATTTCATGCTTCTCACCTCTAATAATCATAAGATTTCCCTTCTTGATTGACCATGAACCATTCCCAAAAAGTTGTCAATCTTGCTAGCAAATATCAAAGTCTTCACTAACTTGGGAACATGTTTGACATTCTTGACTATGAATTCCATGCCATTATGTATAACTAGCTTGATGTCTCCAATACCATGTATCGCAAACTCATAGGAATCATCGAGCTTCTAAGTACCACCACAAGTACATACATAGAGAACCATTTTCTATGAGGTCACATGGAAAGTAGCTCCAGAATCTATGAGCCAATGTCATGAAAGCTAGAATCTTGTGCAATAAGAGGGGTGCTATCATTTAATGAGCAAAGAATGAGCATCTACAAATGAGCAAGGGAAAAAGTCAAGTAGAATCCAAAAGGTTTGGTAATTAAGCATTGGATGGCTATAATATATATGAGCCAGACAATCAGAAGTATAGTTGACCTTTTCAATTAATTTCCACATGGAGATCTTTTATAATTTACGGGTCCTAAAATATTTTTCATTTTATTATGTGATTTTTCATTGAATGTTTACAATGCTTTCTCATGTCATTAAGTCTCAGGGCCTTCACTCTATGTAAAACTACTACATCATGTATATTAACGTGTAACAATCCCTTATTTAAATTTTTTAATGATTATAACATGCCCTTTTGTATTCAATCTTTATTCGTTTTAAGTTCCTTAAACGATACCCCAACATTTGCAATTTAACATTTCCTTTTGTTAAACCTATATTATAAGATATATATATTATAGGTGACCTTCAACACATTAAGTAGCTCTTTTCTTGCAAACATCCTTGTCATATTAAAATAGTGAGCCAGCCATGGGCCCTTATAAAGAACCCTAGTTCTTGATATGCAGCTCCCCTTTTTTATTGTTTGTGAGAGTAGAAATTGTGGATAGTAAGACTTAGGCTTCATGGGAGAAACTTAGGCTTATGCTTTTGGGAGATGGGCTCATATGCGACACAGTGGAGGCATGCCCTCGTAAGTATGATTCATGCTTGCTTGGAGATTATAATGGTCAAGGGTGACCAATGTACTTCTACTATATACCTACACCATTATTTTTTACTCTATGATCAACCTTACTAGAAAATATAGATCTTTTCCACTAGTAGCCTGCACCCTCAAAATGGATCCCCTTGTGGTAACAAGTGTCTCCAAGTAGCTTCAATTGACAGCTAGAGGTAGATGGTGCCAGGGTTGAGACTTGGATATATGTTTGATGGGTTCTCTATACAAGATATCACATAGTAATTCTCTTGCAATGCCTATCTCTATACATGCAACCTCTCTTTCTATCTTTTGCATGTACTCATCTTATCTTTAGTGCTATGGTTGGTAAGCACTAAGATATTCTTATATTGTTATAGCGAGATGATCCACATGGCTCACTTTACAAACTTGCAGTATTAAAATCTTAGGTTTTTCTCACTTAGTAGCTATGAGGAGCTAAGCAAGTTGTTCCTGGGTCATCAAAACTTGCTCTTGCAGCAACCCTACCCTGATAAGGACAATGCCATAGCAATGTAAAAACCATTGCTATCCTTGATGAGGATGCTCAAATTAGGTGAGGCTCACACCATGGTCAAGATAGCTATTTTAAGTTTCTAGCACCAACAACTCTAATATGCAAGCATTAAAACTTTTGCATGGCTAGTTGCGAGCATTGTTGTTTCAAATCATGGTAGGTGCATTGGAGTCTGAGACCTTAGAGAAGTGTTTGCAGCCTGTGATTCAACGGGATGAGTGGATAGTGGAAAAAACTATGAAAGACAACAAGTGGAGTGGCAACAATGTTGGCAAAAATTGCAAGTATCTACTTCATTGCTTTCACGATGGAATTTTACCTCAAACTGAGGGTTTCCTTCACAACATGTTATGTTCCTCTTCCCACAACTAGGAACAGCCTTATCCATAGATTGCAAAAAAGATGCAATGTAAATCAATGGTCTTCACCATCTTGGGCCACTTGCTGGGAGCTCCATCAACCATTTAATATTTTTGGGACACCAATTAAGCTAGTCATGGCCTAAGTTCAGAGGGGGATATTGGTGTAGCTCCTCATAAGAGCACGTACAATGTACAAATAAAATTTGGTGAAGCTCTTCTCACCAAGCCCTTTCAACTTGCATTTTGAAATGCTATCACAAGGGCCAGGTGAAGATCGACAAACTAGCCACTTCCATATGCTATGGATAGGAGGTGAAGCTATTCTCACCATGCAGTTTTGACTTGAGTTTCAAAATTCTATCTATAAAGGCGCGATGGGGAGAGAGAGAGAGAGAGAGAGAGAGAGAGAGAGAGAGAGAGAGAGAGAGAGAGAGAGAGAGAGAGAGAGAGAGAGAGAGAGAGAGAGAGAGAGAGAGAGAGAGAGAGAGGTAGTGATTGATAGGTTTTCTCATCTTGTGGAAGGCACATGAGAAATGGTGCAAAGGCTCACGTATCGTCACCACCACAGATACACAACCAAGTCCAATTAGACTCAAATCTTGTCTTTTAGTATGCAAGAACATGAGTGCGATTGGGCCAAAGTGTGTCATCACAAGCCAGAAGCACATGTAACAAGGGATTCCTCATCTATGCCCCGCTGAATATAGAAACACACGTCTTAGCCATGTGATGGGCCATCGACTACGACTCTTATTGTTGGCTAGATCAACCAAAGTGCTTCTTGATAGAGAGATTCTTGACAACAATCGAGGGCTCTCTTATTGACTTCAAGAGACAAAAGACTGTAAATGGTGGCGCTTTGGCAGGAGGAGCAATTTGACAAAGAATTATGAGAGCTTTCATTGTGGAGGAACAAAAAATTGTGAAGAAACTGGTGAAGATTCAAACATCAAAGGAAAAGTAGGCATTGAAGGTTTAGTATTATGGATAAGAATGCCACTCCCTTTACCATAACTGCCTTCCTTTATTTGTAACAAGTAGAATGTGCTCAACTATAAACCTATTAGGAAATTTTGAAAAATGTATTTGGCCATAGAGGAATATTATCTTTAGAGAGAGAGAGAGAGAGAGAGAGAGAGAGAGAGAGAGAGAGAGAGAGAGAGAGAGAGAGAGAGAATACATTCATGTAGGAAAAGTGCCACGGGTAATGGCGGGTTTTTGTCCTGTTTTTGCTAGCAAGACAAGATTAAGTCTGTTTTCTAAGGTTTTAAACCAACGTAGTTCTTTTGTTAAAGTCATTTGTCAAGCCATTGTTAATGGCCACATCCCCTTCTCTTGATTTTTATTTTTAGTAACTCTATTTTTCATTAGGCCTAGAGACCTATCAAGGATCCCATGATGACTTTTGAGTCAGTGCATTGGGGACCTCACACTTGGCATTACATCATGTGTTTTTTGAAATCCTACACTTAAACAAAAAGAAAATTGAAGTATGTGATTGAAATAAGTTATTTTGAGAGTGTATCTAAAGTATGTATTGAAAATAAAAAACAAGAGAACTCCCCATTAATGCAAAAAGATATCCATTGGGCCTACTGTAGGTTTATGGTTTTTAGTAACATGGCCAAAACTAGATGTAGATATCAACACTACAACTTTTGTAAAGCATGATGAATATGTTGAAAGCATATTCACTCTACCTCATTCATGGATTCAAATAGGTTGGAAGATCAACGGGTCAGGTCTTGGTGGTGTCTTTCTTATCCATGCAACAAAGTTATGATG
This sequence comes from Adiantum capillus-veneris, assembly GCF_014529385.1. Taxonomy (NCBI): domain Eukaryota; kingdom Viridiplantae; phylum Streptophyta; class Polypodiopsida; order Polypodiales; family Pteridaceae; genus Adiantum; species Adiantum capillus-veneris. Next base: position 75,554,148 of record NC_140937.1, read on the forward strand.
TACACAAAATTTGAAGAGACTCAAGTGTGTTGAAGCACTCAAAATTATCAAAGCTTAATTTGGTATTTGATCCAAAAGGCCAAGTGCACCCATTATTGTAGATGGTGTGCAGGTATCTCAAAACCACTGGGTATATGATCAAGTAAGTAGCCAAACTTATCTACCTTGGTAGGATCACATCCACGAGTTTTAGGAGGCCACATGATGTTGTTATTTATTATCTTATGTCTAAGCCATCCACAGTCCATAAGATCTTAGTATAGGGTTGTTACTACCTTCTAATATAGTACAATTTTCATGGATATCATTAGCTCTTATATATACTATGGAATTTTCATGGGTATTTCTAAATAAATCTCTTATGGCTATTTGTTGAATGATTGTCTTCACTTAAGTTCTATTTTTTAAAAGTATGAGATGATTTGTGAGATGGTAATTGAACAAAATCACCACATAACACTAAACTTCACTATCTACTCCCGAGTTAATGTGCGCAAAAATAGCCTATGAACGGTTACACAAGAAAATAAACTTTTTCTAAAACAAGTTTAACTCCAAATCTTTAAGGTAGAGACCCAACTTAGAGCGTGATGTTGAATCCTAGTTTGATGCTATGGATGACTAATTTTTGGCAACATATATTTTTTCAAGGGAAATCAAGCTATGCTAGGCCTCTTATGACTCACTGGGATGCCAAACTCTGGTGGAAATAGTAGTGTAGAAACAACCCAGCAAGTAGCCCATCTTGGGAGAGGATGAAGCAGAAACTAAAAGAGATCTATCTCCCCCTACACATCAAGTGATAAATATGCATGCTTTTTTTTCTCTACATAAATTAGAAGTTACTCTAGAGTACTACACAAAATATGTATCTTTATAATGCTATGCACTCCAGATAACAATAGAGAAACAAATTTTCTGCTTATGTCAAGGCCTAAATAGACCATTAAGTATGCACATTGAAGCTATGAGACCGACTTCAATTCATGATTTCTTACCCAAACCTCTTGTAGAAGAGGGAATTCCTCCTATTAGAAACTATGGTAACTTTAAAACATTAGAGCTAGGGCTAGAGAAACTTTAATTCAAGGAAATCAACGTCGTGGTGTAAATGGTACGACAACCTTAGAACAAACTTTTCCCAATATCAAATGCTATGAATGCAATCAAATAAAACATTATAAAAAAGCTTGTCTAGAAAGACAAAACCCTAAAATTTTTATAGGAGTCATGTCTCAACCTCAAATAGATCAAGGGAATAACCAAAGAGGTGGTGAAAATGGAGGATGTGGTAGAGGAAGAGGAAGAGGAAGAGGAGCAAGAGCATACGTAGGATAGAACCAACCTTAATGAATGAGAAAGATAAACGAGCTACACTATTTGTCATAGTTACTAGAGCTTGTCAGCAATATGTAGTCATCCAAACCACTGCAACCTAACAAGGTGAAAAGTTTTACTTATAGATTGTGGTTGTACACATTCTTTTCTCTCTCCAAAATGTAAAACTTGGTAACAAGATGTAGTCACTGTAACTCAACAAGGTGAAAAGTTTGAGTTACTTATATATTGTGGTAGTACACATTCTTTTCTTTCTCCAAAATGTGGAGAGATAAAAGATGAAAGAGCTACACTATTTGTCGTAGTAGTTGGAACCCTAGAGGTTGGCAAAAATATGTAGTCGACAAAACTAGTGTAGCCTGACAAGGTGAACATTTTTACTTGTAGACTGTGGTAGTACACATTCTTTTCTTTCTCCAAAATGTGGATCTTTGGCAAAAATATGCGTTCATCCAAACCACTACAACCCAACAAGGTGAAAGGTTTGACTTACTTATAGATTGTAGTAGCATGCAATCTTTTCTCTCTCCAAAATGCTTGAGAAATCTAGGGTTAAATCAATACTTATTCAAGAAATTGGTAGTATAATTAGCAAACAGAAAGAGGTCCTCTCTCAATGCTCATCCAAGATGCAAGAATTTGAACTCAAAGGAATCCCCACCTTATCCTACTTTCACTCAGTAGGGATCTATGATGGCATCTTAGGAATGGAATGGATATCCCAAAATCAAGCACACATTCATTGTGCACATATTAGTTTGTCTTTAAACAATAACCTTAGTGAAGAAGAGTTAGTACAACGGTAGTAATGGAAAACAAAAGGCTCATTTAGACAAGGCTAGATATCTTCAAAAAGGTTTGCGTAAGGGGCAACAAATCTATGTGGTTAAACTCAATAATGTTGAAGGTTCTAAGGCATAATAATATGCTTCCAAATTGGCTTAAGGAGTTCTCAAAATTATTTTCAAAAAATCTCACAAATCTACTGAAGCGGTCTGGGGCGGGCAACAAGAAGAGCAACCTCTAGACACCCTTCAAGGCTCCCGTGCTGCTCAATTGGGTTGGGGTTGTAAAAAAACAACAAACACACACACAAACCCGCAACCTAACCCTACACAAATTTGGGGCACCACCTAGTTTTGGATGCGAACTAGGACGCGTAGAGAGAGAGAGAGAGAGAGAGAGAGAGAGAGAGAGAGAGAGAGAGAGAGAGAGAGAGAGAGAGAGAGAGAGAGAGATAGTGCTTGGGCTGCTTTGAAACGTATCGGCAATGATCAAGCAAACACAATTATATATGTAAGAAAGAGAGAGAAGGGGGAGGGGGTGTTTGTTGCACTAATACCTTCTTACAAATCTGTCATGACCAATCAAAGTGATATTAGTATTTGTTCAACATAGCTTGAGTAAATTACACCACAACACATCACAAGAAAAGCCACCCCACTCACTGTCTTAAGGCCAGGGGAGTCCTCTCCACCCTGTCGCCCTCTTACAGTGTGTGGGATTTATGGCTAAATTGATGACAACACTAGAGACAAGATATCAAGAACTTAACAAAAAAAACACCAAGACACTTACACATCATTGTTGTCCATTACTTCACGTGGGAAGAGAGACAAAGTATCCAAGTTTAGTCCAAATCCACCCTTCTTGATTCAGCAAATGTTGGGCTTACACTAGGAGGAGAAATGATAGATTTCCTACTCTCAATTGAGTGATCACTCTCTCTCTTACAATGGCATAGAGTTCCCTTGCTAATCTCCTATTACAACACATGCACATGCATAAGACAATGAGCTTCCACTCAAGAGCTCCTTCTAGAGAGGTTGAGCTTGGCTTCTCAAGCTATAGCATAGTGCTCTTGCTTATGGCTCCCCCTTTTGTGCTAGCTACACCCTCCTTTTATAGCAATTTTGAAGGCTAGGGTTACTCCTCTAACCATGGTTGGGTTAGATTTTCAGCAATTTATCTAATTTCTTTTGCTTGGAATTATCAAGAAGTTGGTGGGGAAAGAGAGAGGAGAGAAATGGAGGTGATAGGACTTTTCATAGTGGGTTAGTGTTAGTAGAGTTAGTATTAATTTACAAATGGAATTGGATATTTACAATGGGAGTATCCATGTAGGATACAAATAAGGAAGAAAAACTCTTAAGAGGTAGGAAAAGGTGGATTTCTTACAAGGTTGATGCTCCAAGTGTCTTGAGTAGGGCCAATTTTGACGCTTGTTGACGGTCCACTAGCTTTGACGGTACATTTTTTCTCCACTCTTGACCTTCCTTGAGAGACAAGGTAATTGAAGCTGAGTAATAAACCACCATGATGCTGTCTTTTAAGAGAAGAGGCTGAATTTTGTGGTTTTTTTGATAGATATGGGTAATTTGGAGGAGGAAAAATGAGACTAGGTGGTCAATTTTGGAATGGAATTGTGTGTGCGAGGTATGAGTTCACCATGGTTTCTCTTATTCTTCAAGGTTGAGGAGAAGGTGAGTAGGGTGCAGAGAGGAGTGGTGAGAGAGGTGGGGATGATGAGTGGAGAAGTGTGTGTGAAAGAGGAAAATGATAAAGTGGAAGAGAGAGTGTGGCTGCATAGCATGGGAAAACTGGGGTCCACTAATAAAATCATAGCTCACAGCTCGTAGCTCAAAAAATATGAAAAAATTTGAGGCAAAAGTTCAGCTCAGGAGCTACAAATTTTGTTTGTATCACCTTTTTAAATTCGGAGAGCAAGTGAACTTTAAAAATTCAGCAAAACCGACCGTTTTTTTCCACTGCACAAGGTCCTTGTGGGGTCCTTCTTTGGATGATTCTTTTGAATACCTCCAAGAGTGAGCCCTCCATAGTGCATGTATGCATGCCACCTACCCTTGACCTTATTTGGTAGGTCTATAATTGAAGATATTGTTGAGATCATGATATAAGTGAATAGTACAACTAAGAAAATCAAATATTGAGGGGTCTAAAAAATATGTACATGTCAAATATAAATAATATAAGTGAAAAAAATATAAAGGGGTCAAAAGAAATCTCTCTCATTATGAGGCTACCATAAAAAGATAAATATTTTTGGTGTTCTAATTTATTAGAAAAAAAAACAAAATAGATGTAGAAAGGGAAAAATCACAATAGTGAAAAAATATACACATAAATAAAACTAGTTTTTTTGGAATTTTGTTGGGGTGGAGTTACACCAAATATAAGAGAAGCTTACATGAAAATATTTCTATATGGAATAAAGAGTATGAAAAATGGTAAGAAAAATTGTGGTAATGGTGAGGCAATGTACAGAGCATAAATAACACACACCTAGGTAGAAATATTTAAATAAATACCAAAATAATTATGAAAAAATCTTTTATTTAGGCCCTATATACAAAGAAATATTTACATACGCATGGGCCATAATATACTTATATTTTTTATATTTTTTAATTTTTTGGCTCAACTAGCCCAATGACTAGCTAATTGAGGGTTTTTTATTTCAGTAAGGAGATATGGGAAAAGTCCCCTAACTCACGTACGCCTATGTACAGTGAAATGGTAGGGATAGCCACAGTGTTTGGGTGATTTTGGTAGGGTGAGGTAACTCACTGTGGCAATTACAAAGAGCCGAAAAACGGCTATCACTACCTTCCCCAAGGGATATAGATTATTAGATTGCAACATTTCTTGGTAATCCACCTATTTTTAAGAGGCCCGGATAACTTTATCAACCTATTGAGCAAGGGCTCATATGGGCAAGTAAGTGGGGAGAACTTGTCTTGTTTAAAAAGAAAAGGATGGATCTTTTTATCTCTACATTGACTATTGGGGTCTTAATCAAGTATCAAAGAAGTACAAGTAACTTATTCCCCATATTGATGAGCTTCTCAATAGATTGCACATTTACAAAAAATGATCTCAGTTTAGGTTAAATCAAATCCAAATCAAAGAGTCAAAATTTCATAAGATTGCATTCAACAGACGTTATGGGCATTATGAATTCATAGTGATTTCCTTTGGTCTTACAAATGCTTCGATAACTTTTAATCAACTCATGCAGGATATATTTTAAAAATACATGGATAATTTTGTATTGGTATTTTCAACAACATATTGGTATATTCTCAGGATGAAAAGGAACATGAAGGTCATGTACACAAAGTGCTACACCTCCTACATCAACATCAGCTTTATGTCAAGTTGAGAAAATATTGTTCTTTACTCTCAAAGTTAGATACCTTGGATTTATCATATCTCTTGAGGACATCTCATCGGAGCCTACAAAAGCTAAGGATGTTGTAGAGTGGCTACAACCAAAAACAATTAGTGAGATTCAAATCTCCCTAGGTATTACCATGCTATTTGTCAGGAATTATGCACTTATTGTTGCACTCTTGACCCAATTACTCAAGGAAACATCCAAGATCGCATGGAAAAAAGAGAGAATATTTTTTCCTATAATTAAAACAATACCTCATATCAATTCCTAGACTCAAACTTCTTGATTTCACACAAGAGTTTGAGGTGGTAATTGATGCAAGAAGCCTTCCTGTAGGAGGATTCCTAACATGAGAAGGATGACCAGTCAAATTTACATCTCAAAAATTGAGAATCCATGAGCTAATTTATGCAAATCAGGATCTGAATCTTTTATCCATCATTCATGCTCTCAAGCTATGGAGACATTATCTTTTGGAGCTCTTTTAGTTAATCATCAACCATTAAACTTGAAGTGGATCTTCACTCAACCAACTTCCAACATCAAGAAACAAAGATGGATAGAGTTTTTACAATAATATTATTTTGAAATCAAGTATAGACAAATAAGGACAACATGACTATTGATGCCCTTAACAAGAAAGTACTCCTTGGCACCATCTCCATGATTAACAATCCAATTTTTTATAAGGTTAAGGAAGCTTCCCTATAGGAGAAGACTTATCTTCAACTTCTGTAGATCCTTGGTCAGGAGGAACCAGTGGAAAGACAGAAGGCCATAATAAAAAACTATTCCCTTGAGGATGGACCCATTAGGAAAATTTTGAACTCATTTTTGGGCCTTTTAAGAGTGCTACATCATCAAAGTTGTACAAAAGAAAGCAACTCGGTAGACCCCTCTAAATATTGCTTAGAACCCAATGATATGACCTATCATTGGAAAGTTCTTGAAATATGGATTCTAAAGAGCCAAGGTCCGAAAAGTTTGGATGACTTCTATGAAAGTTATGCCATTTTTTTTCAATCAGCCAGGTTTTGTTACCGTTACGGTAATCTAAAATCACCTTTTTTTAGATCTACATGAAGGAAATGTCCGATACATGCATGCTATATATCAATACATAGCATTTGAAGAGTAGATTCTAAATATCCAACCTCCAACAAGTTTGGATCTTATTTGCAAAAAATTTACCGATCCCCACTTTTTGAAAGCTATGCCACATCAACAATTCTTACAAGGCCCATTTTTGAGTCCAAACTTTTCCATATGTCTATGCTATAAGCGTCAACTTTAAGAATTCAACCTTGAAGGAGTTAATCCTATGTGAAGGACATAATTCTTAGTAATAGGACACTCTAGTTATGAAAAGAACCTTAATTATATGGGGAGGAGATATTTTTTTCCAAGAACAAAAGGATATATACTTTGATACATCAAGAAATGTCTTTTCTACCAAAGAGTTAAGGCTTGGTGAGCAATGATGCCAAGGAAACTTCATCCAGTGGACATTACTTAAATGAAGTGGGAACTCATCAGCATGGACTTTGTAACATTTCTTTCCACCATTCAAGGAGGATATGACTCCATCATGGTAGTCTTATATATTGTCACCAAAGTATCTCAATTGATGCGTATAAAAACATCTTATATAGAATCTAATATAAGTCGCCTCTTTGTTGAAGTATCTTTTAGCTTCATGAACCACCCAAAAGGGTAATTAGTGAGATAGGGATGCAAAGTTCACTTCCAAGTTTTGGACAACCATATTTGAAGCCCCAGGAACCCAATCTTAGTTTGGCTTACTATCCCTATAATGATGGCCATACTGAATGAAAAAATCAAGTAATTGAAGACATCCTCGAGGCCTATTTCAATAAAGAACCCTGTAAATGGATATAATTTCTTTCCTAGATGGAATTTTCTTATAATGTCACCTTTTAATGCGCTCTATCAACATGAATGTGTATCTCCTTCAAATTTTTCGAACCCAATTACAAGGATAGAGACTTCAAAGAGAATTTTGGAGGACATGGAAGCATGAACCAAGGCCATACGACAAGATATTTAGGCTACTAAGGACCACCGTAAGCACTACACAGATCAAAAGTGATTCAACCAAACCTGTCAGCCAAGTGAATAAAATATTTATGTGGCTCAATAAAAAATATGAACAACAGTGTACACGACTATTGTGAGACAAGGTAGTCAGTTGACAAAATCCACTTTTCTTTTTGCATGGGAGGTTCCTGGATCCTTTGAGACTCTTTTCCTTTTTTGTTTGATATGAGCTAGTGTGGTGAAATTGGTTCATGAGGGGGTATTGATGAGTTTGATTATTGAGGGGGTGGCTTGGGCTTGGCTTGGGAGAGTGGGATGCCTTCTTGGGAGACATGAACAAAAAATTAAAGGGGAGTCAAAATTATGACCCCCCTTTTTATTAGATGAGTGATTCTTTTGAAATTTGAAGGTGAACAATGAGCGGAAGGAAGGGAACTTTTCTTCCACTTCTCCCTTTGGTGGGGTTCTTCTGCTTGGTAGAAGTCTTTGTGGGGCTCTTATTATTTGCATAGATCTTATTCTTTGCAAGGTTCTTTTTTTTTACTGGGTTGTTCTTTGTAGGAATCTTCTTCTTGCCCTTCTTTTTCCCTTTTCTTGTAGCTACACCCTTGGTGTCTTTAGGTGGAAGAGGAGAGTATTAATCATTTGGGTTTATGATGTTGTATTTGTGGAAGATTATGTTGAGTCTTTGTTGTCATGTACTAGAGACAGTGAGGGCGAGCTTTTTGAAATGGGGCCTCTAAACCCAAACCAATGGGCCTACCCTCACAAAATGTTCGTAAAGAGGTACGCACACTACTTGGGGCACCACCTTCTTTTGGGAGTGGAGAAGGAAACCAATCAAAATAACACTTGCACTCACCCACTCAAGCAACACACTTTGAAAACCCCCTTACTCTATATACACTTTGGACACTTGAACACCATCAACGATTATGCAACCCAATGCCGTGCATCAAAATGAAATATGCAATTTGTGGAATAGCATTCACCTTCTCCCCATAAGAATACCCATAATACATCCAAACTCTTCCTCTCTCAAGCACTCATCAAAAAAATCATGCGCACAAGACTTGCCTCTCAAACACACAAGAGAATCACTTACATCAAACTAACACACTTTGCATAGAGAGCTCATCTCCATCTATGCAATGCCGTGACACAAATAAAATCACCATGAGAGGTAGCCACATGCATATGTAATGAAGCAAAAGAGAGTTGGAGTGAGAAATTTCTTTAGACCAATTGAATAAGTGTGGAGAAACAAACCAATGGTAAATTGAGAATAGAACACTTACTTGATTTTTCGCACACCTTTTAAGGGGAGGACGGACGCTGGCTAACCATCACGAATTGCGACACTTGAAAGTTTTGAAGATGATTTCATGATCATTAACATAACCATGAGAGAGATCATGATGTATTTACAAGTTATTGAGGTGCTACAAATGATTTATTGGGTTGATGGAGTAAGAGATGGTAGAATGGAAAGAGTGGAGAATAGAGTTGCACTTCCTCCAAAGAGGAGGGTTAGGAGGGAGGATGTGAAATAGGGAGAGTTGTGGTTTTCTCTACTATTGATCAAGAAACAACATGAAGTTGAAAATATAGGTGTGTGTCCTTGAGTCTCTCCAAGGGGGGCTATTTATAGTTGTGTAGGAGTGGGATTATGCTACACTTAATTAGAGTAAGTGATTAGACCTAATTAAGTGTCCTTTGACCACTCATTGAATTTTGGACAAAAAAGGGACTATTTATTCACCAAAAATATCATTTTAGACCGTGAAGGCTCCATAGGGGTGCATAATGTAGGTGGGCCCCACCATGAGGCCCTACGGGTGGCTCCTGCGGGGTATTTCAACTTGTTTGTCTTGGCATTTAGAAAGCATCTTTAGGTTGGTCCCATCACATGCAAGTGACCTTGAACACTCATTGCTCTTCTAGAAGATGAGTAGGGGAAAAATAAGATCTCACCCTCTTGATTTACTTGATTTACAGTTCCCTTTTGTTGCGAATCTGACAGATTTACACTATTTTGACCATAACTTTTTACCTGTAGCTCGGAATGACATGCTTCAAAAGGCAAAATTGACCTTCTCAACATATTTGATATGAATTTGATGATTTTATTTGTGTCACGGCATTGCATAGATGGAGATGAGCTCTCTATGCAAAGTGTGTTAGTTTGATGTAAGTGATTCTCTTGTGTGTTTGAGAGGCAAGTCTTGTGCGCATGATTTTTTTGATGAGTGCTTGAGAGAGGAAGAGTTTGGATGTATTATGGGTATTCTTATGGGGAGAAGGTGAATGCTATTCCACAAATTGCATATTTCATTTTGATGCACGGCATTGGGTTGCATAATCGTTGATGGTGTTCAAGTGTCCAAAGTGTATATAGAGTAAGGGGGTTTTCAAAGTGTGTTGCTTGAGTGGGTGAGTGCAAGTGTTATTTTGATTGGTTTCCTTCTCCACTCCCAAAAGAAGGTGGTGCCCCAAGTAGTGTGCGTACCTCTTTACGAATATTTTGTGAGGGTAGGCCCATTGGTTTGGGTTTAGAGGAATATGAGGGCGAGCTTTTTGAAATGGGGCCTCTAAACCCAAACCAATGGGCCTACCCTCACAAAATGTTCGTAAAGAGGTATGCACACTACTTGGGGCACCACCTTCTCTTGTGTGTTTGAGAGGAAAGTCTTGTGCGCATGATTTTTTTGATGAGTGCTTGAGAGAGGAAGAGTTTGGATGTATTATGGGTATTCTTATGGGGAGAAGGTGAATGCTATTCCACAAATTGCATATTTCATTTTGATGCACGGTATTGGGTTGCATAATCGTTGATGGTGCCTTCAAACTCTAAATATCTGAGCCCAGGAGCCCCTCCAATCATCATCCCCAATTCTATCTATATTTGGTGTGTGTATGGTTTTTTTGGTGTGTGCAGAGCCAAGGATAAAATTACTTTATTTGGCTTTCCCTCACATGGAAGTCTTTGGGGGCCCTTGCTCTAGCTCAACACACTAAAAATAGTGTGAGGGTGCATGGGTTTGGGTTCAAGTCATCCCTGCCTATTTTTGGTGAGAAGGCAACATAGGCGAACCTCAACATGGCACTCAATTTTATTGCATACAAATTTTGGGTCCGTTGGGGGACTCATCCTGTACACAACCTTTGCTCGTAGCCTATGTTTGGATGCCAAACTACATTCAATTTGCCTTATACTCAGGTTGGCTCTATAAGTGAACTGTCCTATGTCCACTTGCTTATGCCCACCTACCTGGATCTACATTTCTAGCATCCCCATAGGGTGATTTTTGAAGGATCCAAGACCTTTTTTTAGGGTCTCCGCAGTCGAACCTCCAGCAAAGTTGAAGCCATCGTAACTTCAAGGCAAGGTCTCCAAGCTTCAAAGAAGAAGATTAAGGCTTCCATAGCATTGAACTGCAAGGATTTCCCACCGTCAACAAGTGTTTTATTCTTATTGTGAAGAGGGGCTTCATTCTTGGTGAAGAGGAGCTTCACATAAGGAATTCTCTCTCTCTCTCTCTCTCTCTCTCTCTCTCTCTCTCTCTCTCTCTCTCTCTCTCTCTCTCTCTCTCTCTCTCTCTCTCTCTCGTGCAATAAACTTCAAAATTTTGCAACCAAGCACAATATTCACAATGAATATTATGATATATACTTATGGTCATGATTTCATAATTTCCTCGTGTAAAGAGGCAGACACCAACCTTGGAGAGTCTCCAAGCGTTGAGACCCTCTATTGGCACAATGAGTGAGAAGGGTGTAGAGAAATTTAATGGGGAAGGATTCCACACATGGAAGACAAGGCTTAAGGGCTACTTGATGAAGAAGACATTATGGAAACTGGTCAAAGCACCACGAGATGATCAAGAGGAAGTGCATACTAGGGCATTTAGTGCACAAGCTATAGAAAAGGACAAACAAGCACTTCGGATCATTATGATCGCACTTCACGACAACTATGTCCACTTCATTGATGAAGTACAAGTGCACATAAATCGTGGGTTGTTCTTGAAGAAAACTTTGGGGCTAGAGCTAGAAGAATTAAAGTGAGCCTTAAAAGAAAACTTTACAAAACCACAATGTATGAAGGAGAGGACATAGCTAGCCTTGTGAATAGACTTAAAATCATCATAACCGAGCTTACTCACATAAAGTGTGATGTACAGAAGATGACAAACTGTGCGTTTGAGTGCACTTCCACCCTCTTATGTGACCACTTTGTCACCATCCTTGAAGAGAAAGAACCGGCTCTAGCATTACAAGACGTCATCAATTCACTTCAAGTAGAAGAGAAGAAGCAAAAGGGCTCATCAACATCATTGAGGAGATTTTATCACATCCTCATAATCAAATGTAAACAAGTATTATGATTGTGGGAGAATGGGACATGTAGCAAAGGATTGCTGCACCAACAAATCTTGCAGCAAATTTGGTAAGAAGGGGAATCCTCCTTCTCAAATCTACTTAAGTGGAGGCAATGACAGTGGAGAAAGCAGCACTGGTAGCAATAGCAACAACAATAGTAGAAGCTACAAAGGCAAGAAACTTGTAAGAGGATCAACTTATGTGGTGGAGATGAAGAAGAAGACGAAGAAAAAGGAGAGAAGAACCTTGTCTACTATGATGACATACTCTAAAGATTATAGCCCCTCTACTTCAAGGGGAGGACTTTTATTTATGTCATCCTTTGTGGATATGTATTGACATCCTGTGTGGATACTATGTGTCATCCTTAGTGGATATAGAATCTTCAATGTATGTTCCTAGTCCAAACCCCAATGGGAGGATTGTAAGGTATGGGTTTTGTCCTAGAGTCACTAGAGTGTGAGTGAATGAGAGAAGAGGAGGAATTATCTTGCATGTAAAGGGGTGAGGCCATAGAGCTACTTAAAGCTCCTTTCATGAAATAAAAATCATTCTTATTTTGCATTACATGTCTCTTTTCTATGGTGAGCTTGTGATGGGTTATCAAACTACTCAAGATCGTGTTTATTAGTCCAAGTTAATGTTAATCTATCTTGAAACCTAATTCACTTGAGTAACAATCTAGCCTACACACACTCAATTGTGTGCAGAATGTTTGTCTATCACCCACCTTAGCTAGCACGATCCCATTCCCATCAATCTACACTAAAAGTCAGAGCACATTGGCAGTTGTAAGAAACCCAATTTTTCATGCTTGCTCAAAGCAGATTGAGCTGCATTACAACTATGTTAGGGAGAGATTCTCATCAGGAGAGATCAGCCTGGATTATGTGCCAACATACGGTAACCTCGCAAATCTTTTCACAAAGGCATTGTATTGTGAGAAATTTGTAGCTTTTCGGAAAACTTCGGGCTTACTCCCCTTTGTTGATTGATCATGTCCTCAGAGCATGGCACTTCCCTATTCTCTATGTGCCAGTTCTTGTTCACCGCATCACTTCCAGGGGGCATTTATTAGCATATACATGTGGTAGTGCTGTCTGTGAACACACTTAGGACCATCGGGGCATGTTTTCCCTAATTAGGAGGTTTTTCCCCCATTGCATTTTATATACATTATCACTCTAGGACTAACTTATCTTTCCATTGCAGACTAGGTAATACAACTCTCTATTGTGTGCCATGAGCTTCCTTCATCTTCTCTGAGTTGTGTTCATTTCCCTGCAACCCTATTTTGTCGGGGGGGGGGGGGGGGGGGGGGGAGGGGGTGCAATATTTAGTACCCCCTACATAATGTGTGCTTGCAAAGTACACAAAAAACCCCTTTTTTAACATGTTTGCATGAATAAAATGATCCCTTGTTTTAGGAATTTTTTCCATAATTGAATTAAAATAACCACTTATTTTAATGTATCTATGTTAAAGTGCCTAATTTTTTTCCATTTTCAAACCCCTCTTGTTGAACTCACATGGTACATTCACATGATTACATAGTGCAACCCTCAATCCTATTTCCAACAATCTTATGGTAGGAATATGCAGTTCATGTAGGTCTTCATATGCCCCTTCTGTTGATTACATAACATCATAACTATACATCTCAAAGTAGGTGATATGAATGCCATATGTTTGTATATGTTTGAGAGGGAGAATGGGGAACACATTCAAAACACAAACAGACTGCCTTGCTATGGCTCAGGGCATTCACAACACCCCTATCCTCTCAGAAACACCTTCAAAAGATAGAGTTCACACTCACTAGCTATCGCCTGCACACTTCTCAACACGTGCACACTAGAAAGAATGCCATTTAACTCACAATGTTTCACTCCCTTTGCACCACAAAACGGGCCGTAGACACACACTTCTGCCTGCACCAACACACGTAAAAAGCAAGAGAAAAGAGAGGGGAAGGAGAAAGGGACTACAAAAACGGGGGGCAATGACCTTCAATTGATTAGTCAAGGCATGTACAACCACCCAAGTGCCACAAATGGTGAGATCATACCAAAAACATTGTCTTCAAAAGTCACCCTCGACTCTCTTGTACTCAATTGTTTCGAAATAGGGGAAAAAGCCCTGGATAATTACAAAAAGGGGTTTATAGGGAAGCTCGTCCTTTTTTAGCAAGTTCAATGTGATTCGATCCCTTGGGAGGCCCCCTTTGATCATTTTCCCAATGCCTTGGACTTCTTGGATTAGCTCCTTCACTCTCCCTCATATTCCACTTTGCCACACTCTCTCAAGCCCTCGGGCACTAGCGTTAGTGCTAGTGCCTTCAACACTTTTGTCCTCAAAATTTTGGTCAAGAGGCCCTGTGAACTGGCCACTTGGTGGATGCCATCAGTGCCACATCATCACCTATGTACGCCACCCCACATGGCCACCACCGCCTATTGGTGCTACCACAGAGCCACTCCCATAGGCCAAAATCGTCGACATTGCCCGGTTGCACCATCGCACACAACCCACGCAATGCCCAAGGGGGAGTGTCATGGCCACGAGAGAGGTGAGCTCTCTCCCTCACTTTGATACCCTTATGGTGGTCACATGCTTGGCCTTATACCATGGCTTCTTGCCTCATCTCCTCGCACGTGGGCTTAGATTTTTCCACGTGGCATGTCATGAGCATTCACCTCTTAAAGGCCTTCCCAACTTCATAAAAGACCTATCAAAGAAATGCCTTTTTCCTGCCATTTCAAAGCTCTATAGTCTAGTGTTTGGGGGGCCGATTTTCAAGCTGTAAAACCCACTTGAGAGCTCACATATTGGAATCAAACTCCAGTCTCTTTCTCCCCACTTGAACTTCAGCAAGGCTGCAAAAGATGGCCACAAAAACCGAGGAGAAACATCTAAGACCGCTTTGCCAGAAATCATCGTCAAAATTCTAACTAGCTTAAGTTAATCATCGAGCTTTGATTTTCAAGCCGTGACTTCCTGCTCTTACTGCCCATGATGCATAATTCCCTCTAGAACCTGGTCAAACTCAAAAAATTGCCAGATGGCCCGATTCCCAATGCAACCAATTGGGTACAAACCTGGCCCCCTGGCAAACACTCACTTGACCATAACTTTCCCTTAGGAGCTCCAATTGAAGATCCGAGAAGACCAGCATTCTCCACAACTTGAGCTCTACATCCCTATCCACTCATACTATCTCTGACCACCTACCCATGCTTGCCCTATCCATCTAGGATCTGCGAGACCTTCCAACTTTGGAGAGCTATATCTTTCACTCTGTGGCTCCGTTTGATGAGCCATGTGGACAAGCTTCTAAAGCATCTTGAGCAGTACATTCTCAGGCACTATCCCTGCACTTTGGACACTTTGACTTACCATCCTAATGGCACATGTAGAACCTTCTTGGTCTAAAAACCTGCATAAGATATACATTTTTATGGACCTTAGCTTGCCCAGGTCCTTCATACCTGCTCTAGCCTTCTACATTGCACCTGCCTACATCCTTAGCCTGGCATTGCACACTTTCCACCTTGGACCAACTTTGCATGTACCATCATTGCCTAGCCCCCTCGTCAAACATTCATGTTCAACCAAAAGCCTATTTATAGAACTTGAAAAACTACCACACTGAACAAGCAACCAAAAGCACTCATATAATCATAACCATATATACAGGTTATGTAAAAAGTTTTTTCTCCTCAACACATTGCATGCTTTTAGGTAGGCTGACCACCCCTTGGTTACAATCTGATGCACGTCAAGCACCATCCCTGTGTCAAAGTATAGCTTGACCCATACACTGTTTACCCGGTGCTTGAGAAGCTTACCATTGGACTTCACCTGTTGATAGGTCCTGTTTGGAAAAGTTTTATGTACCTTGTATGGAGCCGTACACTTCTTCTTGAAATTATTTTGGAAGATGAAGTCCAAGTAGATCTTGTACTTCATCACCAGGTCTCCTTCCTCTATCTTCTTGTCTGGTAGACTCTTGTTGAGTTTGGCCACTCTCTTCTCTTGTTGCTTCACATAGTAGTTCATTGATGCTTCCTTATACATTTGCAATGCCTCAAGACCAACAATCCTATTATGTAAGACCTCCTATGGAGTGGCATTGATGCACCACATACCCTTCAAAGCACCTTTGTGCATGCACTCGAAGCACTGTCTCCATACCATAGACCAACTCGAATGGACTAAAGTTGGTTGCCACTTTGTAGGAAGTCCTGTATGCCCATAAGAAATTCTTTACATTGATCTTCCACTCTATCTCCTGCTTATACGCATACTTTGTCAACATTTTGATGCTTTTGCCATTGGCACTCTCCACAAGACCATTGCATTTGGGATGATAAGGCAAGGAAAACCAATGCTAAATTTTTAGCTTTTTCACCAATCCTTGCATAATCTTGCTCTTGAGTCCTTGGCCTCTATCGGAGATGAGTACCGATGGCACTCCAAAATGGCAATAGATGTTATCAAAAACAAACTAGGCTACAACCAGTGCATTCACGTCTTTCACAGCTTTGGCCTCGACCCACCTGGTGAGGTAGTTGATGGCTACCACAACATGCTTTTTACCACTTGGAGACTTAGGGAGTGGACCGATAGCATCCAAACCCCACTTCTTGTAATCATTCCAAGCGACAATGTCTCCCTGGAACACTTCTACCAAACACCTCTCTCCCATAGTTTGGCATTCGTGGCAGGTCATGCACAAATAGTGCACATCCTTCACTTTTGAACGCCACCCAAAATCCTGCTCTCAACACGTGAAATAGTACCCGATCTTTCCCCTGGTGTCCACTCTACTCATGACATTGCTCCAGCACCAAGCTAACTTCTTCTTTATAGAGCACTCTCCTTAGCATGTGGTCTCCCCCATAGGTCATCAGGTCTTCACCTATTAGTGTAAATTTGCGAGCTTTTTGTACTATACTCATTCTTTGCATCTTGGAAAAACCTTGAGGACACTGTCCTCTACTCAAAAAATATCATACTTACTTCAGTGATTCCCTACCTTTGTAAAGTGGCCGGGGCCACATATATACCTGCAACATGCACCTGCACTTTGCTGCTTGCTAGTTGGTCTGCCTCTTGGTTTTGCTCTCTCTTCACATGCTCAAACTAGATCTCATTAAATAATTTTAGAAGGTTCTTGATAGAAAATAACCAAGGCTTTAAGGAATCAAGCTTTACTTGCCATTCGCCCATCAATTTCTTGATGACCAACAACACGTCACCCTTGACCACCAACCTACAAATTCCAAACTTGACACATTGCTTCAAACCTAGATGGAGGGCAAGGTATTTTGCTTCATTGTTAGTGTGGACATTCTCCAAATCATAAGCCTTTGAGAAGATTACCTTGCCGTGTGGGTTGTGTATCACCACACCTCCACCTGCCTTTTGCATCACCCTCCTACTTTGGCCATCAACCACATGGTAAAATCACCAAGTTTTGTTCCTCCTTGGCTTCATCTTGTACTACTCTTGGGTAAATTGGCAAATTGACAACCTTTCTGACCAAAATGTCTGCCAAATGAGATCTACTAGTATGGTTGATCTTGAGCTCAAACTCGAACTCCTGTAACTCTATCACCCACTTCATGATTTCCTTCCCTAGATTCAAGTGTAGCACTACTTCAGGCAAACAATTGTTAGCCATCAACACCTAAACTTCCACACAATGAGGTGCACTTTGAACTTCCTACAAGCAAAAACCAACTCCATGACCCACTGCTCCGCCTTGGTGTACGTTTCCTCTCCAAGGCTTATCACCCTGCTTTCAAAGTAGATAGCTCCTTCCTATCTTTTGAAACATCAGTGCTCCATTGTCCACGATACATATTGTCATTGCCACATAGAAGTCGTCTTCTCAATTAGGAGGACACACCATCAGCAACTGACATAATATCTCTTTCACCCTATCAAAAGCTTCATGCACTTCTTTGTCCCATTCAAATACATGCACTTGTTGAGATCTCTTTTAAAGAGGATACACATATTGAGACAGTATCTGTAAAAAACACAACAAACACTTTAGCACTAGTTTGGTACCAAAACAGGACACTTTAAGTGTCCTTTTTTAACAAATTCAAATTAAATGCTACTTGCATTAGGCTGTTTATTTAAGAAAACCCTCTTGATATGCTTAAATATGTTAGCTAGAGGATGTTTTTAAAATATAACCTTGCATTTTAGAATCTATCATGATCAAGAATTATACTCATCAAGTTAACCCTCGTAAGACTGCGATTGATGCTTTGAATTAGAAATTGCCTTTATAAGCTCAAGAAAAAATGAAGCGACCTTGTAGAAAATTTTAGGTGACTCTTCCACAATTTTGCTATATATAATTGAAAGTTTCATGTGCAAAAAAATTGACTTTAGATTATATAAAATAATGGAAAGTTCCATGTGTTTAATATGGTCATTTCAAGCATATTGTTGTATACAAAAAAAATATTTTTTTGATGTATTTGTGAGTTTTAGAAAGTGATACATTGCTTGTCCGTTCCATTGAGCACTCAAGGTGGCAAGTAGAAGGGCTTTGGTATGCAACAAGTATTGGATCATTTTAAATATTCAAAACTACATATGAGAAAACTTTCATATTTTCATTCTTGAGACATAAGCATTCAAAAACCTCAAATAATATCAAACTTTCCATGTAGATCAACTAACTGTATCAAAGTACGTGGTACATACACAATTGGGGTGCCTAAAACCTTGGTTTCAATGTTATTATGGAGAGCTCAAGATTTTCAAGATTTTTTGCACGATAAAGAATTCAAGATAGAGTTCAAGCAATGAGATTTACTTGAGTTAGGGAGCCCAAAAAATACGTGGTTTTTGGTTTAAACATATGAAGTCATTTGTAGTTGTCAAATTGCACTAGAATAGTACCAATTTCATGAGGGGACCTTTGGACGCCAAAATTATGCTCTTATTCAGCATGTGCTCAAGTATGAAATTATATCTATATTTTACATGTGACTTGAAAACTTATCTTTAAAGTGCATTCCATTGTTTTGTAGCACTAAACACTAACACTTGGATTTTATAAACATAAAAAAGGCCATCTCTACAAAAAGATATAATGATTTTATGATTCTTTTGGCAAAACAACTTGAAATTTTACTAAAATTTACGTCTTAGAACTTACGAGAATTCTCTCCATACAGATTGTATTTTGATATGGAGAAAAATCCATTGTTTTCTTTGCCTCATAACCAATCTATGGTAGAAGCAAGGTGTAAACAACTTCTTTCTAGCTTGACAAATAAATTGCCAAAACATGGTAGAAAAACAAGACACTTTAGTGTCTCAGGAAACTTAAGTGTCCAATTATAGAACTATATGCACAAACTGTTGGAATTAGGGTTGTAGAGAAACACACACAGCTTGGAGAAGACGAAGGAATCTCAAGGCACACAATAGAGAGTGTATTCCTTAGTGTGCAATGGAAAGATAGATAGCCCTAAAGTGATGGAAAGATAGATAGCCCTTTGGCCTCGGTGGTCCTAATGTGTTCACACACATCACTACCACATGTATATGATAAGAAAATCCCCCCTGGAGTGATGAGGCATAACCATAAGCAGTGGCTACATTACTATTACCACCCTTTCTTTGAGAAGCAATAAAAGCCTGTTCAATTGCACGCTGCCTAGTCCTGTTTTTTTTTTTTTGGAAAGTGACTCTTGCAACAGCATGGTGCATAATGCATCAAACTTGACAACTTCAGGATTTCCTTGGGCCATAAGTCTCCAAGTACTAGCAAAAGTTTGGTAAGAGTCTGGTAAGGAATCAAGAATAGTCTGCAAAAGGAACCTTCTAAAATGACTTCACCTGCAGAAATAAGTTGCTCATTGATATCATTGACAGTAGCAAGGAAATTGTCCATATCATCTTCCTCATGCATAATCTTTGACTTCAGCTCTTTACACAGCAAAGCAATTTTAGCCTTATTGCAACTTGCATAAAGACCAGCCAAAATATCCCAAGCCTGTTTTGCAGATTTTGTTGAACGAATGTGAGGAACAATGGTGCACTTCACAGACAACACAATCAATGCATGAGCCTGCACATCCTTTACATCCCAACGAGATTGTTCGATCATAGGCAAAACAACTCTAATAGCAGCAATTCTTGCAGCAAGACCTGCAACATCCTCAACATCACCTACATCCTCAGAACCAGGACGTACATCAATGCCCTGCACAATATTCCAAACGCCCTTTGACACAAGAACATGTTGCATCATATAAGCCCACATAGGGTAACTGTCCCCGTCCAACCTGTCCTCAGCAACAAACATCTTTAACATATTTGTGTTGTTGTCAGCCATGGTAAATGCTGCACCTGATGTGAAAACTGCCCGAAAAGAGGAGAAGTGGAGCAGGAACAACACGTGCTATATAGCACAAACCATGGAAAACTGTAAGGCCCCTATTATGCAAAAAACGGCACTCACAAAAATTCTACACAAAATAACAAAATTGTATGTGGAGACCTGCATGTAGTGGAAACGGAGGCCGAAATGAGCCCAAATCAAAAATTTGAGCAGACTAATCTCTACGAGCTTTCCCAAAATATTTGTCAACCTACGAATGCTCGCCAAACCTCAATAAAATCGGAGAAAGTGAGCAGGCATGTGCTGGAGAAGCAGGCCACTAAGCCCGGGAGGATGCAACCTACTATGATACCAATTGTTGGAATTAGGGTTTCACAGAAACGCACACAGCTTGGAGAAGACGAAGGAAGCTCAAGGCACACAATAGAGAGTGTATACCTTAGTGTGCAATGGAAAGATAGATAGCCCTAAAGTGATGAGCGTATATGCAATGCATGGGGGAAAAAACCTCCTAAAGAGGGAAAAAATGCCCCGACGGTCCTAATGTGTCACTACCACATGTATATGATAACACAAACGAGGCCAAACCTTGCCCACTAGAGGGAGGCTCCATCAAGACTAGAGCCTTGACCTTTTTCGGATCCGCTTCAATTCTGTTTCGGGAAACTACATGACCTAGCTGCGCTCGAGGTTGTGCTAACTTTATTTTCTTTGGTTCGATTGACCTCCTTCTTCATCAAGCCTCTGAAAGCATAGCTGCAGCTTTGACAAATGATCCTCCCTTGAGCTACACCACCCAATGTGATCCATAAAAACCCTAATAAATCTGTCCAAGTAGGACCTAGGGTCCACCCTATTCATCCAGTCTTGAAAGGTGGTATAGGCATTCACCAACCCAAACGGCATCCTACAGTAGGCAAAACATCCCCATGGAGAGATAAATGTGGTCTTTAGTTGGTCTTCAAGAGAAATCTCCATCTAAAAGTACCCTAAAAATACATCCATGATGGAGTACCTTTCATGGCGAGCTACCTAATTTAAGATTTCATCTTGAAACAGCAATGGGTAGTGGCTTCTCTTGGTTGTTGCGTTCAATGGCTTGTAGTCGACACACAACCACCATTTCCCATTCTTCTTAGGGGTGATAACCACTGAGGAAACCCACTTTGACTCCTTCACGAGATAGATACATGCATCGAACAGTTGGCTGATTTGATATCTCCTGCCAAAGGGCTTCTTTTGTAATCTCCCCTTACCTTCTAAGCTTCTACTCTTTATGTTTGTGCCCTTCCTTGAGAACTATTTTGTGCTCCACACCCTTTGCTTCTCGCAGGTCCTCGTACTTTGTTGAAAACAGACTTGGAAAAGAGGCACATAGCTTGACATAGCCTTCCCTCTCCTGCTTGGTCAAATCTTCACTTAGCATAGTGGTCACCTCCTCTGCACGTATACCCTGAACCTGTGGTTGCACCTCTTCTTTTGCATGAGATCCTACTACACTGACGCCAAACAAATCAGCATCTATTTTAACATGTCATCCTTTCTCTCCTCCTCCTCAGTATCGGTATAGCCTTCATGATAAACCTTCTTGGTCTCGTACTCGTAGCTTGTCACATCATCGTCATCCCTGGCCACCATAGGGTGGAAACGGATCTCTTTGGTCTTCAAAATAAGCACCACATGTCTTCCTCTCTCCTTATCGGGCAAGGTGAACACCCTGCTCTCCCAATCTTGTTTAGCACCTATTGCAAGCAACCATGGCCTACCCAAGATGATTTGATAAGAATTATCACCCGCTTTCATCACAAAGAAATTGATCAGGCACTCAATGCCATCGCCTTCACTCTCATGTCTTGAGCCATGCCCAAACACTTGGATTTGGCATGGTGGTTAGCCATCCTCGTGCCATTTAATTTAGCCACTGCTTTGACACATGTTTCCTTCATTCTAGCCTCCACCATGACACAAACATGTGCTCCACCACCTATATAGGCATGTACCTACATCCTCTTTTCAATTATCACATCCACTAGAGGAAGGACGTCTACCAAGCTACCCACTCTTAATGCCATGTTTTGCACTACATGCACATTCCCCTTAGATTTTGGTAGCCTTGTGCTAATGCTTGTAGACCAATCTCTCCATAGATTAGGATTCAAAGCCAACAATTGACCAAAGGCAATGTTAGCCTTTTGGTTTTGCACATCACTCAACAGATCATACTCTGGGGTATTTGCATCCGAGCTGAAGTCTGCTTGTTTGATTTTATGGCACCTCCTCTTTTTGTTGATTTTTGGCTACTCTTTGCCTTCGTACACTTTCCCTTTACCCTTATGGGCTCTAGTTTCTCACTCGGTTTATGTTTTCTTTCCATCCTTTTCCTTTTGTTGGCCAAAACTTCAACATCTTGTGTATCCACACCAATGATGTTCACCCTAGGGACTTCACCATCATTCAGAGGAGTTGTTGCACCTGATTTTTGACTACCTACTCTCTCGAGCCATTAAGTTCTGCTTAGCCTCTACCTCTACCACACAATAGATAGATACCACCCCTTTCTCTTGGTGGATGAGGACAATCTGGCACATAGTGTCCTTCTTCACCACAATTGTAGCACCGGCTAGGCAATGGCCTTGCCCCTTGCTCCTCTTGGTTGTCCTCTATCCATCGTTCTTAGCCACAATTCTTGCATTTGCTCAGACACATCTTGTACAGTTTGCCCAGTTCTATGGCACAATGGCTATGCCTCTGTTCCCATGATTCTCTTCATGAACAACATCCCTCAGATCCTGGAGTTGGGTAGGAATCACCACTATGTAGTCTAATATGCCTTGTTTGATCTTATTTTTGTTTTTCTTGGTTTTCACCTTTGGAATGGCCATTGGACCATTGTAATTTTTTGGGCTTTCAAAATCCATTATTTCCCTCACTTTAGAATGTAGACATGCCATGAATTTATCTAGCTTAAAGTAGTCTCCATTAGCCATTAGCTAACTCTGCCCAACACACTTCAGAGTGGTCCAAAAAAAAACTAAATTCTTCACTTACATCTTGTTTGAGCACCTTCAGTTTTGCATCCATCTTGACTGGGGACACCTCTTTGCAAAAATTATGTAGGAAATGTGCTGGTAGAGTTGGTCAAGCCTGCCTCGACTCACCTTCCAAAGCTTCGTATCACACCTTCGCTTTACCATGCATCACCAACAATAATTTTTGCATCTTATTGTCCTTGTTTGGCATACGTGGTGGTAGCATATATAGCTCAAAATCTGCAACCCACTCATCAAGACTCTCTTCATTTGTAAAAATTGGCTCATAGCTTCAAAACACCATGCCACCAACACTAAAAAATGCTTCTTTTTGTCTAATTAGGAGCAATCAATGGGCTCCTCGATGGGGGCACCAGAAGATGAAGAGGGGGAATGGGCAACACACCTGAAACACAAATAGATTGCCTCACTTTAGCTCAGGGCATTCACAACACCCCTATCCTCCTAGAAACACCTTTAAAAGATAGAGTTCACACTCAATGGCTATTGCCTGCACACTTCTCAACACACACACGCTAGCAAGAATGTCATTTAACTCACACACACCGCCAATTCTTTCTTCAACGCACTCGACACACACCACCATTCAAATTTTCACTCCCTTTGCACCACAAAACAGATCGACATACGCAAAGAGAAAGAGAAAAGAGAGGGGAAGGGGAAAGAAACTCTAGAAACGGGGGGCAATGAACTTCAATTGCTTAGTTGGGGTGTGTACAACCACCCAAATGCCACAAATGGTGAGCTTGTACAAAAAAACTATCTTCAAAACTCACCCTTGGCTCTCTTGCATTCAATTGTACCAAAACAGGGAAAAAAGCCCTCGATAATTATAAAAAATGGGGTTTATAGGGGAACCCCACCTTTTTTTGCAAGTTTGGTTTGGTTAGGCTCCTTGGGAGGACCCGTTTGATCATTTTCCCAATGACTTCTTGGATCAACTCCTTCAATCTCTCTCATATTCCACTTTGCCACACTCTCGCAAGCCCTCGGGCACTAGCGCTAGCGGTACTGTCTTGAGCACTTTTGTCCTCAAAGCTTGGACAAGGATCATCTGAAGCGGTCCCTTGGTAGGTGCCCTCAATGCCATGCCATCACCTGCATATTCCACCCAGCCTAGTCACCACCACCTACTAGAGCCGCCACAGAGACGCCCTCACATGCCAAAACCATCGACATTTCTCGATTGCTCCATCGTGCACACCCCACGAGAAGCCCAAGGGCCATTGCCATGGCCACAAGAGAGGGTATCTCTCTCTCCCTCACTTTGATACCCTTATGGTGGTCACATTCCAGGACTTATACCACGGCTTCTCACCCTGCCTCCTTGCATGTGGGCTTATTTGTTGCCACATGGCATGTCGTGAGCATTCGCCCCTCAAAGGCCTCCCCAACTTCATAAAAAGCCTATCATAGAAATGCCTTTTTCCTACCAATTCAAACCCTGCAAACTAGTGGTGGGGGCCCAACCATCGAGCCATAAAACTTTGACTCAAACTCCATTCGCTTTCTCCGCATGTGAACTACACTGAGGCTATAAACCATGGCCGCAAAAACCAAGGAGAAACATCTGGGACCGCTCTATCAACAATCATACTCAAATTTCTAACTGGCATAACTTAATGTCGGGACTCTTATTGTTGCTGAGTTTTGACTTTTTGCTTACTTCCCATGACACACACTACCCTCTAGAACATGTTCAAGCTCAAAAAACCGCCAGATGGTCTGATTCCTAATGCAACCAAGTGGGCACAAATTTGGCCCCCGGCAAACCCTCAGATGGCCATAACTTTCCCTCTCGATCTCCGATTGAAGATCTAAGAAGATCTAAGAAGACCGGCATGCTCCACAACTCAAGCTCTATAGTCATATTCACTTATACTAGATTTAACCACTTACCCATGCATGCCTTGTTTGTTGTTGGGAATCTGCAAGACCTTCCAACTTTGGAAAACTCTTTCACACCATGGCTCCGTTTGTGACGAGCCATCTTGATGGGCTTCTAGAGCATCTCGAGGACTACATTCTCAAGCATTGTCCTACACTTTGAACACTTTGAATGACCATCCTAATTGGCACATATGGAGCCTTCTTAGCCAAGACATACATTTACATGGGCCTTTGCTTGCCCAAGTCCTTCTTTCCTGCTCTAGCCTTCTATAGTGCACCTGCCTACAGCCTAACCCTGATATTGCACACTTTCTAGCATGTACCGACATGTCTAATGCCTATCAGACTATTCATTAATCCTTAAACTAACAAACATCCCTTTTCTAGTCGTTTTTGGCCCTCATGTAGAGAGTGGTGGTGTTCTTATACAATTTAGTGAATTTTAAATTACAAATGTAGTAATGGTGGGAGTGGTGGACGATTATTATCAATGTGGTATACTACTCGATCTTTCACGCAGGCACTCAATTTATTGTCGGATCCACTCAATTTCTCTTACTTCTACCCTGGTATCTCTCTTGGAATCTCTTACTTGTAGCTGTCACAAATCTGAAATTTCTCTATGGAATCTAAATTGCAATCTAATCATTTCAACATGATCTTCTAGATCAAACTATTTGATGAGCTTATCCGCGGTTGCCTCAGTGTCAGCTTGTGGGAAAGGTGGGACCTCTCATCGTATTTAAGTTGTCTATTTTCACATGCTCTCCATCACTTGTTTACTTTTTGGTTGATCTTTCTCATGTTGGAATTCAAGTTTCCTCCACTCTTATTCCTCCTTGCTTTGATCTTTTTTTGTTGTTTCAAAATCTTTTGTCTTGGCCAGAGCTTCATTTTTGTTTACTTCAAACACCTCCTTGTCTCTTTGTTCTTCAATCCCTTCTTGGTCTTGGTCAACAAGGAGGAGGAGTTGGTAGTTTGGATGAGGCACGCTGCTTTGTCTCTGGCCCTTCACCCTCCAATACCTCCTTCTTCTAGTGCCGGGTCCATATCTCTTTAAGTAAAATGATGTTCTTCACCTTTTTGCCATCTGCATCTTAGAATTTCCTAATGAAACATTTGCACATATCTTTGCCAACTCCTTGTCTATGACATGGGCCTTTTTATTTGAGGAGATGTCCACAAGCTCATATGGGGTTGCTTTTCATTGCTTATGATCCTTTCAGTCAGGAATCCTGCTACCAAACAGTCAATTGTTTAGGCCAAGAAAATGGTTGAGAGGTTGTTAAAAAAGTCAAAATAGTGCAAACTAGACCATAAAATGAAAAATGAACATAACTTAATCAAAACAGTTTCAAATTTTCCCACACATTACCAGTGTGACTAGGACAACTATAGACACTAAGTCAAGGTGTTACATGTCAATTCTAGGTCACAGATGCATGGATCTCGATCCTTGTTGGAACACATTTTGAAGGTCTATTTTCACCATCTTATTTAGCATGTTATGGCGATGCTATGGTTGAAATCTTTTGTGATTTGGATCATTGGTTTGCGATCTAAGCCAAAATTTGGAAATTTTCATTAAACTTAGAGAATTTTCGTAATTTTACAAGGGTTTTGATGTCCAAATGACTTCAAACTAGGGTCAGGCTTTTTTGAACATTTGGAAGTTGATGTCTAGGTTTTGATCTGGGAATTTGAAAGGTACATGGATTGCAATCCATGTTTGGCCACATCTCGAGGTCAAATGACATGTTTTTATAGCCAATCCTAGCACACTAGTGGAATCTTTTCAAATTTGTACCTATTTATTCTCAGTATACCCAATTTCTAATCCTATGGCATAGGTTTTCCCGACTGTGCCATATTGGCTTCCTAGAACCAAAGTAGATTGATCCTTGTGACTAGTATGTGTTGATTCTGGTTGATCTAAATCTTTGAGATTGAATTTTACCCCAGGGCTAGCTGCCTATCAAGTTTCACTTCAATCGGAGTGTGTTTGACCCTTCTAATTGAGCTAGAAAATTTTGCCCATTTGGTAAGAATTTTGGAGCCCCTTTTTGAACATATAAGCACATCATAATTTCAAATTTCCTTGGTTTTGGAAGGTGTTTTAACTTTGCATTGAAAATTCTGAAAAAGTACAACTGCTAGAATTGAAACAACCTTGCTTGATGGCTTTCACCTCTGTAGACACTGTGGACTCTGACTCTGCTAATTTTGTCCCTCAGATACATGGATCTCAATTCATGTTTTCGGGCCAAATTACACCCAACTTGGGGGAAAGGTTCCTGACAAGTCCCCTAAGCTATTTGGTCACACTTTTTTGACATTTTAGACCATTTTCCTTTGTATGGGTCAAAATGACCATTTGCAGACTGACTTTCCAAAATTTTGAGGTTTTTGGATCTATAAAGGCCATTTTTGTTGACAATTGCATGGTGATAACCCCAAGCTGAGATCTAACTGACTGTTGGTCAAAATTTTCAGGATTCTGGCACAATAGGGTATATGGATCAATAATCCATGTTGGGAAGAGTTTTACAATTATGATTGTAGGAATGTGTAGGTGCATTTGAGAGGTGTCTCTTGGAAAATAATTGTTGTATTTTGAGGTGGAGGAACATGGATCGTGATCCATGTTCCACCCCCAATCTGTACTTTGATAGCATGGTTGGGTTCTTGGGGAGCTCTGATGAAATCTTTTTGTGTTTGGAGAAATTTTGATCCCCCTAATAGCCCTTAATAGTTTTTTATCACAATCGATTTTGATTTTGATTTGTGTAGCCAATTTAGTGTTTTTTGTGCAGTGTAAGCTACATACGTTTTTCCATGAATATTAGAGGAGCATACCTATTGAATATGGTGGTGTGTGGTGGCTCTGAATTCTCACAATAGATAGAAACATGGTAGCACATCTCTATGTCTCTCAGATCTCTCTCTCTCTCTCTCTCTCTCTCTCTCTCTCTCTCTCTGTGTGTGTGTGTGTGTGTGTGTGTGTGTGTGTGTGTGTGTATATGTGTGTGTGTGTGTGGCTCTGAAAATCGAAAATAAGCCCTATTTTTCTCCTAGCCTACTTGGAGTGACAAGTGCATACTTATGTTGTTTGCCCTAATTTCTCATAGTATATCACTTGTGACTCAGACAGTTTATCATTTGGATACTTGTGTAAGAGCGCTAGGTGTGGACCCGTGATGTGCGGTGTGTGTGGAGTGCAAGGAGGAGAAGAGTAGAAGACACACTGTGTTGGTGGAGAAACCTCCAAGAATGAGGCAAGGATCTCTTTATTCTTTGTGTATACGAAGAATAAGGAATGTATATATACATACAATGGGTGGTTGGACACCAGATGTTCGGCCTCGGGCAAAGGCACAATGCCTTTACTCTAACAATCTCCCACTTAAAGGCAATGTGTTGATAAGTGATTGCTACTAGCTAAAATATTAGTATGTACAAGAAAACTGGTGAGAGACTCTCTCAACCTATGCCTAGTGGCTTGCTCAATCGATCTACATGCAACTGAATCGGCTCTAGGGATAGGAGAGCCTACATGTAGATCCCACAAACAACTCTATATGGTATGTAAAACTCCACTATGAATCATGCTAGTGTCAGTCATCATATGATTGACAATCCCTGCTACAAATTATCCCACTGCAGTTGCTGCTAGGTTGAGACTTGACAATAGTAGGTCGTACATGAGACGCTCAAACACTGATGAAATATACACAAACTTGGTTTTCCTGACTCCCACGTGCTATTTGCATGTACTACATCATCAGCACTACCCATCGCGTATAGATGTGTCAACATCAACACTGGTATGGCTATGTCCCTCTCATCCATAGGCAAAAAAGTGTGTCCTGGAACCAACTCATTAGCCTCTAGCATGAGCATATCAAAGAACTCCATGTCTGTAATCTCTGCCTGTGTCTCTAAGGAGTAGACCCACTCTACCTCTGCTTGCATGGAACCTGACAACACCTATTGTGTCTCACTAGAGCAATGATGCTCTACCTCTGTCTCTACAGAGTCTATTGGTATGTCATGCACAACTAAATGTTCTATCTTGTGAGCATAGTGGAACTCACACACGAAAGAGACACGTCTCATCTCTCACTCGATGCATGCCAGCACAAAAATTGAGACGATGACATTACGAACCTCAAATACATGCATATGATATACCAAGTCAATGCATTCTCCTCTAGTAATCACTAATGAACCACAATGCATCTGGAAAGACTACTCTCTAAGACACCCATAATTTGATAATCGTCTCACTGAAATCAAACTTTGTCTTAGTTGAGGAACATAGCGCACATGTCTTAGCGTATATAATGCACCACTGGGCAATGAGAAGTAAACATCTCATGCACCTGCATTGTCAAACATTGAACCATTGGCCAAGTGCATACAACCAAAGCTCCCACTAGAGAAGGTGCTAAACCAGTGACCACTCATGATGCGATGTGACGTGGAAAACTGCATCCTCATCTAGTAACCAATGGAGAGAAGTGTCACCTCTTAGAGACATATAAAAAGGATGAATGCTAAAGGAAAATGCAACATTATCGTCACTAGCATATGAATCCATTGCTCTAGCATGTGTCAAAATCTCATGTGTATCATGCATAGAACTCCATTGCTACCGCATACTTCTGAAACAACTGATGTCTAAGGTGCCCTATGTGACCAAAATGCCAACAATGCATTTATCACAACTACAAGATCATTGTCTCTTATGAGTCATCACCGTAGACTCTAAACTCTCACACATGTCTGCTATATGGATGCCAAGATATCAAAACTATGGCAAGAAATCCTGGGAGAAATTTGGCAGAGTCTCCCATATAAATTGAGTAAAGATGTTAGCAAAGCTCACCCATAGACTATGCCAAACTAGCAACAAAGTGGGAGATAAATTGACCACTACACAATCATAAAACTCATGATCGAATGCATCAAAATCGATACTCACATATGCATAAAATTAGCTCCACAATCTATTATATCTGCAAGCATACAATCTGGGACAAACAGCTAAATTGAGCGTAAAGCGCATAACCATATACACAAGTAGTGAGAAAACTAGTTCAAAATATATCCCACAAGAGAAACTACCTGTAAAAATCTACAAAACATGCAAAACCTATGACTGGCCAAGTCTATAGCCACTCGAGCATATGCAACTCACTCCTGCGAGAGTGTATACAAGGTTGACAAAACCTGTTAAAATGGGAGTCAAATACTCAACCATTAAACCATCAGAGAGAAAAATAGTAAATATGCATAGAACATAGGAAACATTCACTAGAGTTTCCCCTATAAACTAAGTAAGCACTCAAAACATCTCATCCAAAAAAAATCGGCAACACAAACATGCGTAAAATGCATCAATGAAGTTGTTTCAATAACATGCAAAATAGAGACTCAATCTCTCATCCATAGATGTCAAACACCAAGTCAAAAGTGACTAAATGCTCTCCAAACATGATGGCGAGAAGTAAGAAAAAACATGTGGGTCGTAATAAAAAAGGACGTAAACTGTTTTGAGACCAATCCATGTCAATCAGAAATCCACATATGGCATACGTGTACCATAAGCATGGCAACCAATCTCACTCCTGCACGAGTATATCTATGGACAACTCCACATATCCAAAACACCTGTATACCACTAAACCTAGTACTTGCGAGCTATACCTAGCTCAAGTTGTATATGCAAATGCATACATAGTATAAATTGCACAAAATTATGCTAAAACCACTCTCTGGAACATCCCACATAGTGATACAATGCATACAAAACCACTTCCGGATGTGTAATAATCCAAAATGGACATCCCAATGCATCTTGTATACACAAAATCAAGGTAAATTCCCTATCAAATTGCACCATAATGTTCCATATATAGCCATAGATGCAAACAGCACAATGCTCAGAGTCTGCAATGTAGGAATCAAACTACCAAGCTTCGATATGTCAAGGTTGTTGCATGATATTGCAAAAACTTCAGCACTCATAGTTTCAAAATTTTGATATGACCATCATGTCTAGAACGTGCCAAAACCTGGGGATAGACTCTTGGATCACATATATCCGAGTCCAGGTGTGAGAGATATGCCAAAAACATCCGTTTCCGATCCAAAAACGCAGCACAAACTTGTTGTTTTTGCACTTTTCGCAATTTTGACCATTTTTCAGCAAATGGATCTCATCATTGTGTCTAGAATGTGTCAAAACCCAAACCTAGACTCCTGGATCATATCTTTCTGACTCTGTATGATGGCAATATGCAAAAAACATTGTTTCGAGAGACGAAAACAGCAAAAACGAGTTGTATCACTTTGTGCTCCTGCTTCTTCTCTGCAAAATTCAGAAATGGCTTGCTATACAAGCTCTGTATAGGCTGAATATACATACCTAAGCTCAGATCTATAATTTGGGCTTCTCTTGCACTGCAATTTGTGTGCACACAATTCCAGTGTAGAAGCTTCCATGTACACGAGCAAAACTGCTTGCAAACCTCTGATGTGAACACGTTTCCAAGCTACTCCCTTCTCTTGAATCTATTTCTACCAATATTATTATTTTTGCAAAGCCGTCGACTCAACTATCGCACTACACCCAAGCAAAAACGAAGCTCTGATACTGCTTGTGAGAGCACTAGGTGCGGAAGCGATGCGCGGTGAGTGTGGAGTGCGAGTGAGAAGAGGAGTAGAAGACACATTGTGTGGGTGGAGCAACCTCCAAGAATGTGGTGAGGAGCTCCTTATTCTTTGTGTATATGAAAAATAAGGAATGTGTATGTACATGCCCAACACCGAATGTCCGGCCATTTGCAAAGGCACAATGCCTTTACCCCAACAACTTGGTCATTGATTTTCCTTGATTTTATAGTTTTGATCCGTCGTAAGATGGCCCAAATTTTTCTAAATCCTTCCAAATTTAATATGCTCAAAGCTCTTGCTTTGTTGAATGATCGATGTTTGCTTTCAAAGCTTAATTCCAACTTTCTTGGCTCAGTTTATTAAAAATCATTTGAACAAAAATTAGCCAAAATTATTTCATACACTCATATATACATACTCTCACTATAGGGAATCATGTTTGTTGAAAATTGTCAATACAATTCATTACTATGTGTGATAAGAGATAAATCTTGATAAAAAGAAAGTCAAAAGTAACAGTTTAAAATAAAAACCCACTTCGTACACTATACACATAAATTACCAACATCTTGGAGCTTAAGATCTTGCAATAGGCTACCATAGCTACTATCACTCTCCCCTTTCTATGTTGAGTCATTCTAGACAAACATTTGTGCTATGTGCATGGGCGTAAAAAGTGTATCTATGTCAGGTCATGGAATCTGGCCCTATTATGCCAATGGAAGAGATGCATGGGGTAACAATACATTGTGCAAGATGTGCATATTGATGAACACATTGTTCAATGGCTTTCGTTGGCGAGGTTCCATATAAACTACATGGTCCGAATAAAAGCTTTTGAAGATGGTGCCCTCTATCTTTGACTGTTGGTTTGGTGCATATCATTGGCTTGATGCCTGAGGTTCTTTGTTTATGCTTTGATACCCACTTGGACTATGGTTGAGGAGACAACTCAGGTATATGCGATGTCGGTTGCTTTGGTCTCCATTGCCAATCAAGTTTGGGAGTTTGGGTCTATTTCTTGATTTGTACTTTGGAGTCCACTTATACTTGGGTTGGCTTGGTATAGATATGGGTCATTTGGGCTATCACTGTCAAGTACAACTCCTTAAAGGGTTTTGAGGTTGTGTCAATGGTTGTTTCTGTGAGTTTTGGAGCACTTGTGGGGTTCTTTTCTTTGATAACCACATCTACTTTGGTTTGGCTGCCATGATTGATTTCTTAACCTAGACATGCTTGATTGGTTGTCCATTGCATTACCAAACAGTTTTGGGTTGCAATTCAGGCTATGGTTTGGTATTAATGGGTTTTGCATCCCAAATATGATCAGTTTGTGCCAAGGGAGTTATAGAAGAGCTGCCACTAAGGTTGAACTTTAAGTCTGGAACTTCTTTGTACGTGCACATCCATGACACACCCAAGATGATTGCCTCATTAAGATCATTATCTACCATTACATAGAATTGGTGTGGGTATGGATGGCCATCTATGTTGATTGACACATTGCCTTGACCTAAACTGACCATTGTCCCTTTGTTTGTAGCTCTGACCTTGATCTGATTAGTTTTCAATTGTACATCTGACATCTTCAGGTATGTTGAATACTTTACGGCATTTTCTTGCACTCCAATATAAACAAGTATCCACTCAATTGATCTATCAATAATCTGGATATAGATGCGTACATCAATACCTCCAAGCCAATTCATCTCAATCTAAATTTCTTTGATAAGAGGAGGTGTTGTGTCAAGTTGGTAGAATTGGATGGTGTTTTGTCATTCCTTAAAATGTTGCTAGTCACTATGATACACGCTCTTTGACTAGCAACATCTATCATTCCTTAAGATGTTGCTAGTCACTATGCGTACATCAATACCTCCAAGCCAATTCATCTCGATCTAAATGTCTTTGATAAAAGGAGGTGTTGTGTCAAGTTGGTAGAATTGGATGGTGTTTTGTCCTCAGTGGGGTCACTATGCATAAACTGTGTAGTATCATGTGCGTTCAACGACTATTTTTAAACTCCTTATCTGTGAATTCTTTATGAATAAAATACACACTTTCCTATTCAATCTGTAATTTTTTTTTCCAATTTCATTTTATGGTACCCTTCTATATGTGAAAATGTGAGAAAAAATGAAAATTAATAACCCCTTCTGCTGCACTCGCCTAGGGGATTCACCCTATATACAAAATGGGATGCCACCTGCGAGTGAAAAACTTTGATCAAACCCCTATATACAACTCATATTAGGGAAACTGACCCCCCTTTATACGCTTATATGACAATCAATGCCAAAAATTATCATACCCCTATCTTACATATAAAATTTAGGTCTCACATGATCTAAATGAGTAACACTAGTCAAAGAGCGTGTAGCATAGTGACTAGCAACATCTTAAGGAATGACTTATTTTGCTATATGCCCGTTCAGCCTGCACTCTAGCTACTCGTCCAATTTTGACCTATCTAAATTACTCAAAAAACATGATTATAAAGTTTTGTTAGGTTCTCCATGTAAATTTGCATCTATACAAACTCTTTATAGGTTTCATCCCTCAAAAAATGAACTATAATCACAAAACAAGCAGTTGATACAAAGGAGTTTTAGTTCTTGATGTAGCTATTGATTCACAAGCTCAAGAGAAGACTCTTTTGGGAATCCATGATTTGGAAACACAAAAACTTCCTCTCATTTCCCCTTTTCTCACTTCTTCCTGCCTCGCCGCCCCTAAATATGATACCCCCTCCCTTATTTTTAAGCTTGGGAGATAAATTATTGGGGGTCTGCCCCTAACTTATACGCTTATGTAGCTTGTCAAAAAACCCCCTCCCCTGCACTTACGTGGTGCGTAGTTTTTCCATGATGAATCTCCTAGGCACTCACGTGATAGTCCCATAATTATCAAGTGCCCCCCCCCCCCCCCCCCCCCCCCCCCCCCCCCCCCCCCCCCTCTGAGGTTTTTTCATTCCCTCCACTTTAAAATCTACAACTTCACTTCCTCTTGTGCCATGCTTGATTATCTTGAGCGTTTTGCTTTCACTACTGCTTTATGAATATTTTTGAACATTTTAATGGTTAGTGGTAGATGGTAGTTCTTCCACCTGTAGCTATTAATCCAATTGGGCATCTCTTGTCCCTCTAATGTTGCAAGTTTATGGTGCCACTGGTGGATGATATGTCACTAATTACAAAAGGTCCATTACCTCGCTTTTGCAAATTTTTGTAGTGTTGTTTTAAGGTGTAGACTAATAGGTAGTCACCCTTTTCTAACTCCTTGTTGATCGCATGTTGATCATGGAATTCCTTCATGAGCCATTTTTGCGCATAAATTACAACGACAGCTCGTACACATAGTTTATATAGCTTTTCTAGTTTTTTAATCCTTTTAGATAGTTCATGGCCTACTTCAATTTCTTGGCCAGTCAAAGTGTAGGAATCAAGAATTCCATGGGTAGTATGGCGTTAAGCCCAAACACTTTATTGGAAGGTGTTGTTCCTATTGCCATTTTGTAAGCAACTCTATGTGCCAAAGAGCTAAATAAAACTTTTCTTCCCAATCTTCTTTTGATCCGTTCACTATTTTTTTGAGCATTGCGCATAGTATTTTGTTTGCACTCTCTACTTGTCCATTAGCTTGAGGGTGATATGGCACTGATTTACAATGAATTACCATCAATTCTTTGAGCAAGAATTCAATCACTTCATTAATGAAGTATGTCCATCTATCACTCACTATTTTGATCTATAGCCCATAACTTGTAAAGACATTTTCATACAAAAATTGGGCCATCATTTTTGCATTGTTTCATTGTGTCGCTTTGGTCTCAACCCATTTGGTTAGATAATATGTGTCCATAATGATATATTGAGCATGCGTTCTATATGTCGGAGATGTGATAGGTCTGACAAAGTCAATTTCCCATTTTGCAAAAGCCCTTGCTCCTATGATAGTTCATAACAGCATTTCATCGTGTCTTGCATCAGTGCTTTAGTATGTTGACATTCATCACAACTCTTTGCAATACTTCAGTATCCATGAACAAGGTCGGCCACCAAATTCCTGCAATCAAGGATTACTTTCACAGTTTTATCTACAAAAAAAGAATCTTCTCGCCTATCTAGAATGAGGTTTCTCAACAATTGGTATATATTTACTTTCGTGGCACACATTTGTGAACGGTTATCCTTTCCTTGCTTGTAGAGGTGGTCCTTGATGAACACGTAGATTTTTGCTTCTATGTGAATGTATCTCATTCTAGATTTACTTAACTCCTCTAGCAAGATACATTTCGTTAGGTAATCCACAATGTACAAACTCCACTTGGGTGTAGCTGTGACTTGAAATAGTGTTGCATGTTTCATAGGTTCCTGCTTTGCGAAAATCTCATAAGAATTGATGTACTCATGAATACTTTGTTGCATATTAGGCCAATACACACCAATCTTGTCAACACTGAAATGTGCTTTTCCATTATGAATTTGTGTGGTTTTCACATGATCTTGGCTCAAGTACACATCTCTTTTTGTTGGTCTATACATAGCCTCAATAGTCCATCATTCCCTTGCTTGTATATTCTTTCAACTATACACGCAAGTGTTCATGTCTGCTCAATGACTAATAGTTGCCTCTCAATTTGCAATGAACCAATGGTGAGAAAAGATATGACATGTTCGCTCTACCTTGGTACCATCTCCATATGGAATAGATAAAATTTGGAAAGTTCATCATCAACTCCCTTCGGTGCTTCTCCATGAGTCAATCTAGACAAAATGTCATCCCTCTGATGAGTAGTCCCTTTTTTTACTACTATGATGAAATCAAAGTAGTAGGAATATGATAAACCATTGAACAATATGTCATGTATTTCATGGTTTATTCACCTAGTATAATAGTGTTTGATAATCCACAAAGAATGAAAATTTATTTGCGAGAATGTAGTGTTTAAAAATTTTCACTACATAGACCATTCCTAGTCCTTCTCTTTTTGTGGTCGTGTAATTTTTTTGCCTGTCTATTGGAGTAACTGATGGAAAAATCCATATTTTTCTCTCTAGGTTGTGCTAGGATGCATCCTATAGCATAAGCTAATGCATCAACATGGACATGAAAGATCTTAGTCCAATCAAGAGCTTTCAAAATTGGAGAAAAAATCAATCTCCGCTTCAATTGCTAAAATGCTTCTTCACATTTATTAGTCCACTCAAACTTTGTGATGAGAGCATAAAGAGTTTGGCAATGATTGAGTACATATAGATAAATATTATATAGTAGCCACAATGGCCCATAATGGCTTGTACCTCTCTAAGTTTTTTTGGTATTGGAAGAGAAACAGTCACTTGTATCTTTTCAAGATCCGTGGAAATGTCATTCTTGGACACTATGTGCCCCAAAATCTTCCCTTGTCTCAACATCATGAAGACACATTTCTCTTTATTTAAGAAAATATAATAATGCTGCATTTCTCATATATGTTCTATATGTTTGTTTCTCAGGAGAGAATGCACGCATAAGTCGCCCATGTAAATCTCTAAGAATTGTCTTAGATGCATGACTCGTCATCCTTTGGAAGGTGGCAGGAGAATTGGTCAAGCCGAATGGCATCACTATATAAGCAAATATGTCCCATTATGTTGCAAAGGTCATCTTATGTGGATCCTCTAGCTTTATGGCAAGCTGGTTGTAGCGTGAAAATGCAACTCTCTCAATTACATGATCAATAATAATCGGGAGGAAATAATTATCTCTGTTGATGGTGGTAGTATTTACATGTTTGAAATTTACATAAACTTACAATTTTCCATTCTTCCTAGACACTATCACTACCTGTGTTCAGTCTCATAGATAAGCTCCGCTTCCTTAAGCTTGTCTATCTCCTCTTTGATATTTTTGTTGGTGAATGTTTCATTGTAAGTATAGGGACATTGTCTGCAAGATTTTGCATCACTCTTAAGGGGTATTGTGTGTTGGAAAATTCTTGGATCCACTCCCTTAAGGTCCTTGTATGACCACACAAATATATCTCTATCTATTAATAGTTGCTCTTCCTCCTCAATGAGGTATGTGGAAATATATGATGTCTTTGGCTCTTCTCTCGGTTTAGCTAGGTAAATGCGCTTGGCATTTTAAGGTCCATCGTAGGATGTTCCCCATTCCTAAAGTTCCATTGGTTGCTAAACTACAATCTTTCTATCTTATATCATATAATTTTTGTAGTGAGAAGGTGCATCAATTTATTGGTGTCCAATCTCTCTTCACTTCCTATTTCTATTGTCCAAATCTCTTTCAAGGTTTGCTTCAGCTTCTAATATTCACATTTTTGCTCCATTTTGGTCATTTTTTATTATGTTTCAGTTGTGCTTGTGACTTTTCCTTTGCTTTGTTTCTTTGGATTAGTTTTTTTTGAAGCTAAATTCACTTGTTCTATGTCCTTGACACAGTTATTTGCTCCTAGGAGTATCAAATACTACGTTTTTCTCTTCAAAAGAGGCATAAGTTTTCTTTCCATGTTTTTATGGTTCGTCACTCGTTTTTCTCAACACCTCTTTCATCTTCTAGACTTCTGGTTGGGGAATTCATAGAAGAACATTTCATTTTGGTTTGTTTTTATTTTGTTTTTAGAGATACTCGATAGCTCATCATCAGCTTCCACCTCTAGTGTATCATCTCGTGAATCCTAAAACTCTTCATCATTTTTATTGCTCTATCTTGGATGGAAACCTCATCTATTATTTGTTTGCACTTCTTTGGTGGACCCCATGGGCTGAAAAATGTACACCAAATGCTGTAAACACTCGCTCAATTTTTTGAAAGAATCCGTGTAATTCAGCTAATGATGATTTGTAATTGTAATATATTTTGACATATCCTCTCAACCTCTTGGAGTCTACACCCTTGTAAGTGGCCGAAGGGCTGTGGGAAAGCTCCCCTAGTCTTTAGGTCAGAACCCTTAGTTTTGGAAAAATGAGATATCATTAGCTTGAAGGAGTTTTAAACATTCACTGTGAGAGCTTCTTGCTGCTACAAATTGTAATCCTCTTTTCTCTTGGACTGGTAATCAGAATTCATTTCCGAATAGCACATTGTGTTCCTTGTCTCTTGCTCTACAACCTAAGTATAACCATTCTCAACTTTGTTGTGGTCCATGACGCATTGCTTGTGAGCTAAATGCATTGATTTGAAGGTTAAAATGGTTGTTTTTTGATGTTTTGACCATAGATAAGTGTTTCTATGCTTAAGGGGGACCCTTCCAAGTAGTTTTGTTTTAGTTTTCTGAACATTTTTTGTGATGGATCGTGATTCATTTACCTTCCCAAATGGTTACAGAACTTGGTAGGATTGTGCCCCTAGGTGTTGTAATACTTCTCCTTAAGTTTCGTTGCATTTCGAATTTGTTTGGATGCCGAAAACGCGTGATGACCTAGAGCGGTGAGATTGGACGCATACCGATTTTCTGACTAGGAAGTGGTTGATTTGCTTTTGTCATAGAATGAGTAGCCCTCTGAGTTCACTTTGGTGAGATTGACACTCTCATTAAGTCTCTGTGTCCCATCCCGAGTCACTTCCTTGCATATTGACATTATCTTAGTACAAAAAGCTATGTTGTAGACGTCCGTCGCGGTGACCCGCTAGCATTGGTGCCGCTACCGGGGAGACCGATCCTTAGGTGGTGAGTGACTTAGTGTTCAAAAAAACTCATTCCAAAGCTTTTGACACCCATCCTTTAGGTTTAATTCTTAGTAGAGACTGGAGTCTGAGACTAGCCAGTGCTACTCCTTATGAGCAAAGAAAGCTGTGAGTGAAGTACAAGAGAGTATTTCGTTCTTTGATTTTCCCATGCTTGAAAAGGATTGTTCCACCACACACTTTGTTGTCGTTTTTGTACTGTCAAATTCATTTATGTTTGCAGATTTATTTCAGTTTATAGGAGTAGGTTAGGTAACAAATTAAACCATCCTTTGGGGCCAAAAGGATCAAGGAAAAAACAGTCAAAAACCTTATTTTGGTGTTGAAGACCATAACTCTGAAAAGTTGAAAAATTGATGGTCAGA
This sequence comes from Adiantum capillus-veneris, assembly GCF_014529385.1. NCBI lineage: Eukaryota > Viridiplantae > Streptophyta > Polypodiopsida > Polypodiales > Pteridaceae > Adiantum > Adiantum capillus-veneris. The sequence continues at coordinate 75,594,174 of NC_140937.1, forward strand.
GCTTCAAAGCTGAACCAAACCAAGCAAAACCTTCAGAAAGGGGATAGAAACACTTGCTAAAAACAGACTGTGCAAAAAAATTCCAATTTGCCTGTCCAACATGGATCGCGATCCATGTACCTTTTTGGCAAAATGTGCTAAAACTGTTTTCCTTGCTTAGAATGGGCTCTCAGGCATTAGGACCTTGAGTTGGGTCAAAAATAGAGTGCCAAAAGATCACTTAAATCAAGAAATTGGGTTGAGCAGAGCAAAACCTTGGAAATTGAGAAAAATAAGGAAAAAGTGAACTTTTACTTGTCTAAATTCAAAAAGGGAAGAGAATTGGGATCAAATAGAAGCAGGGAACCAATAGAGCCAAAAATCTTGACTAGATGCTTCCCAACATGGATTGTGATCCATGTACTAGATAAGCATCTAACATTGAATTGACATGTGCATCCCTGATTACTAAGGGAACAACTTCTCCAAAAGGAGCCATAGACAAAAACTGAAAAAACCTTATCAAAATATCAAAAAAGAAGTTGTTTGCAAAAACAGTAAAACAGACACACAATCTTTCTTTTGACTTGGAAAAAGTTGATCAAATCCAAAAAGATTTGGGGAATAGCCTTTTGTCACAAACTCACAAAGTATCAATCCAAAATCTTGCCAAACATGGATCGCGATCCATGTACCTTTTTGGAATCTTGAGCTAATATTGGCAAGTAGAAAAGGGATAACATTTGAAGCACTTTCTCCCAAGGGACTCTTATCAGAAAAGTTCAAATAGAGGGCAAAAGGGGCAAAAATCAGATCAAGGGAAAAACCACTGGATCAAACCCTAAAACTGACTTTTGACTGGCCTAAAAACTCCAAAACATTCAAAAATCATATAGCCAGCATCAGTAGGCCAAGGACTAGCTGTGGGTCAAGATTAAGAACATTCTGGCACTAAGGAACATGGATCACGATCCATGTTTCCCTGACACTTTTGATACAAAATTTGCACTATATCTAGAGGGCATCACGGAGAGTCTAGTGGCCCTTTCAAAATTGAATTTGGATGCAAAAAACATACCAAAAGCCCAAAACTGGCAGGAACTCTAGCAAAGTGACAGAATTGACCTAGCTTCCAATCCAAAGGTTCATTTTTGAAAATTGATACCATAAGACCTCATCATGTTGAACCTGATGGTATCAAGAAAACTCCATTTGGCTTCCAAACATGGATTGCAATCCATGTTCCTTTGAGTCAGAACAGAAGCAGAATTTCACCACACAAAGAGCTAGTCCACAGGACCCTCGTGGCTCTTTCAAAATTGAAATTGGACCTAAATTTTTGGTGTTGTGTGAGGAATTGTGTGCTATTGAAAAACCTAGCTAAATTTTGTCAATTAAAAGCTAGGACTAACAAGAACAGTTGTAAGCTCACAGCTATCAAGCATTTTTTAACAGGTTCCAGGTACTAGAGAATACTACCCAGCAAGTAAGATCAAACAGGGGATTCAAACTAGCTAATGAGGTAACCCGGTTTGGATTTTGCAATACCAATTCTTCATGAATTTGCGATCAGGAAGATTGTACCAAAATAGGAATCCCAGCATCTTTGACCAAGGGAACAATCACTCAATGGAATAGAGCGTGAACCAGAGACCACTGCCGCCTTTAGAACCCATTTTAGAGGAGAGCTTCTCTGACACTTTGTCAGGAAGATCATACAACCTCATGGCTGAGGATTCTAACAAGTTGAACCCTTAAGGGAACAACTTCAATGGGGGCAAGTCCTTCTCAACTTGTATCCAATGTAAAATTGTTGTATTTAAAAGTTTCAATTTGAAAATGTGCTTAAGGCTAAAATCTATAAGGATGGAATGGACCGCTACTATGTTAAGTTAGAAAACAAGCCATGCAAGTTCAGAGATCTTGTAGATGTTGATTATGATGGGGATAGGTATTTTGCCAGAGAGGGAATGATGTACCTAGTGGTTCATAACCCCTTTATTATGGATAAATGGGGGATGAGTGGCACCAAGGACAAGGTAGATCACGAGCTGGCTGATGAGCCCCCCAAAATGGAGAAGCAAAACGCGATGCTCATACGCACCAATGAGATAGAGTGCCTTAATATAGACAACACGTATGTGGGGCTATATAAGTTTAATAATGGAGAACAAACACTCTATTACATATGTGACGAACCCTGCATCAAGGAACTGACTGATCGTAAAAACCTGTATGTTTTCACGTACACGAAGGGGAGAAGTATTCAGGTGGTCATAATCGACAAGTATGGCTGAAAGTACTCTCCGATGGATTGTAAGGAATTAGAGAGATATACATATTTTGGGGGACCACTCCACCAATACTATGTAAATCCAGAATAGGTGAAAACCATGACTACTCACACAAGACCTGAGACTGTACATATGAGCCCAGTGAGAACTAGGGTGGAGGATTCTTTTGGGACATGAACAAGTCCCAAACACAGGGCCTTTAGGATCAATGGGGTCTAGGGCTTTCATGAACACACATAGGGATAGTGTTGTTCTTGATGTCACTTACACCACTAGAATCCATCTGACTATTACACGAGATCGACTTGGCGAACGTATAGCGGATAGGATACCACTGGTAGTACCAGGAGGAGATTATGAACCTAGAGAAACCACACCAAGAGGACCAGGTGTTGTCAGAATGGTTGTGGAGACCAGACGTATGCGACCATCTCAAGTGGCAAAAGCGGCGTACCCAAAAAGTATAGTGGATTAGGAGATCCATATGCCCATGTTTTGATCTGCGAACAAGTGCTGATGGTGGAACAGGTAACTTATTTCCATACTCAATATGAAGGCTTTGGGTTGAATTTAGAAGGGACTTCTTCTTTGAACTGGTTCCAACCGTTAAACAACTTGGAATTCCCAAGTATTTGAGAAATTTCTCCAAGAGTTCGCTAAGGAATTCTCAAAGAGAGGAATCAAGCATAACAATGTCTCCCAAATTTATACATTTAGGCAAACGAATAAAAAAAAGTGAAGGAAGCATCACTTCGTTTCAAGCAGTATATAGAAAGATGCCCTACTTGAGAACTACCTCAGGATGAGAGAGTGTTAGTCCTTTTCATAGAAGGACTGCAAAATGATACGCTCAAAAAGGACTTGCACTTGAAGGCATGTGTAACTTTTGACCAAGTCATGAAAGAGGCATTGTATCTAATAGATAATTGCAAGGCATATGGGGAGGTGACTGAAGACACAGATCAGGGAACAAGTACCACCTCTTCAACCACTAGTGAGTCCACAATGAAATTGGGCGGGCAAAACTCAATTGTGTCAGACGTTCATCAAATGATCAAGGAAGTGATCAGAGGATAAACCAAGGAAACAGGATGAACCCAAACACACGACAATCACCCACCCAAAAATGCAACACTTGTGAAGGAGATCATCCAACCCAGTGGTGCAAACTTCAACAAAGGCCAGGATTAAATGCACCACGCGTACTGAAGTGGTGTGCTACTGAACAAAAATGGACAAACCATGAAACCCACAAATGTTTCTATAATCGAAACTATGTTAGAGAGAGACAATACGGACCACATGGAGGGCAACAATTTCCACCCCCTCCAAGATACCAATTAGGGCCAAATAACACAATCCAAGGGCAAGAAAAACCTCAACCGGTGTTGGCGCACCGACCTTCCTTACCCTAGGACAATAGGACCATGGTATGAATTTCGCAACCCATAGAAACATCTTTTGATCAGAGTATGGTCCAGGTAGTCTCATAGCGGGAAGATTCAGACAGTACCTACGAGAGGGGATTTATGGGAATGCATATGCTCCTGAGGGACAAATTCCATGGATAATTTTTGAAGAGATGCCCGAGCCCTCATACAAAGCACAGCAACTAAAAACCATTACTTGGTCAATGAAAATATGCTTATTGTTACCATATACATGTGGTAGTGATGTGTGTGAACACACTAGGACCGTAGGGGCATTTTTTCCCTCTTTAGGAGGTTTTGTCCCTCGTGCATTGTATATATGTCCATCACTCTAGGGCTATCTATCTTTCCATTTCACACTAAGTAACACACACTCTATTGTGTGCCTTGATCTTCCTTCATCTTCTCCCAGCTATGTACATTTCTTTCCAACCCTAATTCCAACAATTGGTATTAGAGCAGGTTATGTCCTCCCGGGCTTAGTCGCCAGCTGCTCTAGCACACACGCATGTTCACTTTCTCCGATTACAGTGAGGTTTGGCAAGCCTTCGTAGGTAGACAAAAATTTCGGGGAAGCTCGTAGAGCTTAGTCTGCTTAGATTTTGATTTGGGCTCATTCCGGCCTCCGTTTCCACTACTGGCAGGTCTACACAGGCTATTTCATCATTTTGTACAAAATTTTTGTCAGTGCCATTTTCTGCATAACAAGTGCCGTACAGTCTTTTATGGTTTGTGCTATATAGCACGTGTTGTTCTTGCTTTGTTTCTCCTCTTTTCGGGCAGTTTTCACATCAAGTGCATCATTTACCATGGATGACAATAACACAGATGTGTTCAAGATGTTTGCTGCTAAGGACAGGTTGGATGGGGACAACTACCCTATGTGGGCTTACATGATGCAACATGTTCTTGTTTCAAAGGGGCGTCTAGAATATTGTGTAGGCCATTGATGTACGTCCTGGTTCTGAGGATGTAGGCGATGTTGAGGATGTTGCAGGTCTTGCTGCAAGGATTGCTGCTATTAGAGTTGTTTTGTGTAATGGAAATGGCCTATGAACTTAGAGAATAGCGGAATTAAGAGAATTAGAGTGAGCAACTTTGAGAGCATAGATGGTGAACTTAATTGGTAGTAGCAACTTAATCATAACACTCAATTAACTAGGCTCCTCAAAGCCTATCGTTTTGTAGACACTGGCTTTGAGAAGTAAATCCCAAAACTTATCTACATAATTTTGGATAGACACGTAGGGAGAGAGTTTCAAGCTTTTCCATTCTATGAGGACATTGTCTTTAGTGTTGCTTGCCAGAAATTGTTTCATGATGGAGGCTCTTAAAGCCTTCCATGTCCTTGGAGCTTTCCTTTGGGCTCGTAGGCTAGCCCACCATTCACGAGCGAAGCTCTGAAAATGCATAGATACCTGACGCAGTTTAGAGGACTCCATGAAGTTCTCATCACCAAAGGCCACATCAAACTGTTGGATGAAGGCCAAGATCTTGTCCGTAGCACCAAACATGCCATCATAGGTAAGAAAAGTGGTGTCCTTTCCTCCCTCCTTGAACTTCTTCAGCTTCTTGGACCTTCTCCATACCGGATAGGACTTGCGATGGTCTTTCCTTTTGGACTCTTTGAGAGAAGAGCCGCTACCTTCATTGGAATATGAGGAAGGTGATAAAGATGGAGAAGAGTGTGACCTCTTTCTCTCCTTTTCCTTCTTTTGGTACTTCTCTTCCTTTTTGTGATAATGAGGAGGAGGACTTTGCGGAAATCTTTCCCTCTTGGGGGGAGTTGGAGATCGTTGAGGCTGCCGTCTTCTTGGAGCCACATCTTCGAAAATATTGGGAGACTCACTTCTTTCTCCTTCCCTTGGTGAAGGCTCTATAGTAGAGACTTCACCTCTCTTCTTGGATGGAGGTAAGCCTGCTAGTAAACATTTAAGCGCTTCGTATGGGTTCTCCTCTACTCTCACCGTAGAGAGCCCTCTCTTGGAAATCTCTCGAAGAGACTTCTCAGGTGCTCTCTCTTTTGGGGAGTTTGGAGAATCCCATAACTATGAAGTTGTTGGAAAACTTCACCTTGTAGGGATGGGTTTCCCATAGCTTGTTGCAGCTTAGAAATAAGACAAATGATAAACATGGGAGCATCATCATTAGCACCTTCATGTGTAAAATCAAAGTTATCAATGTTCGTTCTACTCTCTTGATTATTGTCAGCCATGTTAACAAACTTTATGTATGGACTTAGTGTATGATTTGGAAATTCAAAACCTTAGTTGCCACTCCTCTTAGCCTCTGAAAATCGGCTCTTAAATATCTACACCCACGGCTCCAAGTGGTTAATTATAGAGAGTAGAGGAGTAGGTCTAACATAGCAGATTTGTTGAGGGCTAGCTCCTTTCGGACTTCTTATGGCTCAATAATGGTAAATCCGTAGGCAAGTCTAAAAAGACTCCATTATTAAGTCCAAAGCTCCCGAGGTGTGCACCATATCCCACATAGTGGGCTCAAAAAAACCGATAATAGATCCCAGTTCCACTTACCCTAATATAATTAACAACATCAACCATTTATAGGCTACTTAAGGACCTCTCTTCTTAAACAAGAAAAGAGAAACCAAATGCTCTGATACCAATGTAATGGAAATGGTCTATGAACTTAGAGAATAGTGGAATTAAGAGAATTAGAGTGAGCAACTTTGAGAGCATAGATGGTGAACTTAATTGGTAGTAGAAACTTAATCATAACACTCAATTAACTAAGTATGAGCAATACCTTTGCAAGAGAGAGAGAGAGAGAGAGAGAGAGAGAGAGAGATTTTAGAGAATATGACAACATTTGAGGACCGTATTTATGTGGAGCCGGTCCCCCCTCCAAAAGGCATTTGTATTATAGATTCTCTCATTAAGAGAGACTTGATACAATACAATCTTTGTGTTCCTTGAGACCTCTTTGGCAATATGGAGATGGAAGCTTCATACACCAAGCTTTTGCATAATATCAACAATCAATCTTAGCTTGAAAACAATCAAGAACTTGTGAACATCATTAGTCTTTGTGTTCCCTAAATCATTTGAGTGCATGAGGATGTATATTTTTATGCAGCAACTTGTGCCTAAAGCGCAACAATTAATCTTCCTTGCAATACAATTAATCTACTTGCATTAAGTAACTAATCTACTTGCAATAAACCATTAGCCTTCTTGCAATAAGCATAACATGCACTTTGTGGAAAGCATTAACTATCCCAAGCCTCAGTCCCAAGACCTCAAACACCTTCGAAGGTGGCGAGATCTAGCAGGGAATGAGGGTAGGGAAGAGGAAGAAGAAGTATTCCATAGGAGAAAGAAATAATTCCTCACTTATCATCACTCTTCTTGCTTAGCATACATAATAGCATAGTAATGAAGATGGAGAATATGGAAAGATTAAGCATTGAAGCATAGCTCTTGGTTAGATTTGCATTCCATAGCCAAGAGTGTTGGTGTAGGCTCTCAACTTCTCAACGAGCTTGGAGAAGGAGATGGAGCTCTTGCACCTTGCCTAGCACACAATGAGAGTGTTTGTGAGTGTGTGTGGGTGAGTATACCCCCTAAGCAACCCCCTAGCTTGCTTGGGTCGACCCCCCCCCCCCCCCCCCCCCCCCCCCCCCCCTTGTAGGTCATGCTTGAAGCTCATTGGACCCCTCCAGGCCTAGCCAATCATAAGCAGGTGGCATTACAAGCAGCAAGGGTAGCCTTGAGACAAGTGTCGCCCCTTACCCCTTTGAGAGAGAGGACTTGATAAATGCAAAATCAATTAATTAAATCCCCTAAATTATCATTGGACCCCTTGGATGGCCAACCAATAGGCTTGAGGCACACCATGAGGGCAACATGAGGAGGAACTTGACAAGTGTCCCTTTTGCTTTCTTTGTACCATGCATGCCTTGTGTGAGTGTGTGGGTGTTCTCTCTCATCCCCCCTCATGTAGGGCTCGCCCCCTCCTTGTAAGGATTGAATCTTTGACTTTTTGACACCTCAACCCCTCATGCATAGGCCCAGTTCCCACCACAAGCTTGGCCCTTAAGCACTTTAAGCTTGGGTTGGGTTCTACCTCAAGTGCAACCCTAACATCTCAAGCATGTCAAGCACCTCAAGAATCTCAATCATTAAGCACCTCAAGCATCTCAAGCACCTCAATCATCAAGCACCTCAAGCACCTTAGTCATCAAACATGACAAGCAGGACAAGCACCTCGAGCTGGGTCGGGTTCCCGCGCCTCAAGCTCAGCCCTAGCTTACCTAAGGTCAAAGGACTTTTACACACATTATTGGAGGTCTTCAATGAAGCTAACCCTAAGGTCTTATGCTCCATTGGTTAGCCTTGCTCTTTGATAGACCATCTCTCATTTGGGCTCCTTTACCATTGGCCCCATGTTGAGATAGATCTATAAGCACATGTCTATATCTTAACCCTTGTTCCCGTTTATTCTCCCACATTAAGTGATCAGTTTAATATGAGAAAATCATTTGGGTTTGTTAGATATTAGTTTTTATGACATTTTGCCTACGGCAGAACAATCTCGTTGAGATGTAAAAGATGCACATGCTCATGCATTGATTGCGTTGTCTATGAAGCGCACCATTAATCCTCACATTCGTTCAGCAAAATCTCCAAAACAGTCTTGGGATATATTGGCTGGTCTTTATGCAAGTCGCAATGAGGCTAAAATTTCTTTGCTGCATAAAGAGCTGGAGTCAAAGATTATGCATAAGGAAGATGATATGGACACTTTCCTTGATGGTGTCAAGGATATCAATGAGCAACTTATTTCTATAGGTGAAGTCATTTCAGACAGTTCCCTTGTGTAGACTATTCTTGATGCCTTACCAGATTCCTACTAGACTTTTGCTAGTACTTGGAGACTAATGACCCAAGGAAATCCTGAAGTTGTCAAGTTTGATGCATCATGCACATTGCTGTTGCAAGAGTCACTTTCCAGAAAAAACAAGACTAGGTAGCGTGCATTTGAACACGCTTTTATTGCTTCTCAAAGAAAGGGTGGTAACAGCAATGCAGCCACTTCTTATGATTCTGCTGCGAGTGGCAAAACTTCTGTTCCTAATGCTTCTACTGTCATCAATTCGTCTCGAAATTCTGGTTTGTAAAGCTATTGATCACTTGATCAAGCAATGTCATAAGTTGAAGGCCAAATAGGCTAAGAAGAAAGAGGGTGGTTCCACTGCAAATGCTGGTTCCACTAAAAATGCAGCCATTGTTGAGTCTTCTGTAAAAGGAGACTGTAATGCTGATGTTGATGCAAAATAGGCTTTTAGCCCAAAGTGCACTTACAATGTTGATGTCCATGATGCATGCTTGTCAGGCTGCAGATTCACATGTGTGGTATTTCGATAGTGGTGCTACAAAGCACATTACCTCACATCATGAATTGTTCACCTCTCTCGAGTCCTTCCCTTATGGGAATTCAATCACTTGTGTCAACAATGCCTCTAATCCGGTTCAGGGAGTTGGAAAGATTGTGCTTACTGCTGCAAATGGCAGTTCTTTCACACTTGTTGATGCACTTTATGTACGTGGGATCAAGAAGAATCTTTTGTCTGTATCTGCACTTGCTAGACTTGGACTTGTAGTCAAATTTGTGGATGACAGATGTACAGTTCATGATATTAGTTTTGATGATGAAATTGTTGCATCTGGGTTTTTGTGCCATGGGCAGTATAAGCTCACTCTGTATGACAAGTGTGGACAAAAAATTGCAAATGCAGTTGCAGATTCAAGTCAAGCTTTGCCACATTCTTTTTGGCTTGATGCCATCATGTGTACCACTTATGTACTAAACAGGTGTCCTACGAAAGCTTTCTAGTCTATTACTCCATATGAAGCATGGCATGATAGAAAGCCTTCTATTGAGCACATGTGTGTTTTTGGTTGTTTGGCATATGGTTTGGTGCCACAAACACAGCGCAGAAAATTGGATGATAAGGTTGTCAAATGTCTTTTTGTTGGTTATAGTGCTGCAAGCAAAGGTTACAGGTTGTATCATCCGCAAACAAAATGAATTCTAGTTTTACGGGATGTAGTGTTTGTGGAAGATTCTGGAGTCAGCCCCTGCTGTCATGTACTAGAGACAGTAATGTAAGCTCACAGGACATTTATGACACTTTGTTGTCTCTTTTCAGTGGTGGGAATACGAATGTAAGTTCCAATGAGGCAAATGTACAGCCTATGGGGGTTTCTGAAAATGTTACAGATCAGCCTATTACTGATGCAGATGTACATGATGTACTTGATGAGGAAAGGGCTGAAAATGAGCAGGCTAGAGGTATGCCAAAATGGATGGTGCACACTTTGCATGATAGTAAATTGGATGCACCTTTGTCTGGTTGTACTCGTTCAGGCTCTCGCCATGCATCTTATGCATCAGATTGTTATGCTTTGACTGTGTCTATCTTACGTGATGTTTAGGAGCCTCTGTCTTTTGATGAAGCACAGAATTCAAAAAATCGGATGGTTGCCATGCAATCAGAATATGATGCACTTATAGAAAATGACACATGGACTTTATGTGATTTGCCTCCTGTCAAAAAGGCCATTGGTACGAAGTGGGTTTACAAGTTGAAACGCAAGCCGGATGGTGAGATCGATAGACATAAGGCTCGACTTGTTGCAAAGGGTTATGCATAGCAAAAAGGCATAGATCATGAAGAGACCTTTGCTCCCACTTGTCGTATGACTACTGTGCGCTTTCTATGTGCATTGGCAGCTCATTTTGGTTGGGATGTACATCAATCAGACATTGTCACTGCTTTCTTGAATGGTGACATATTTGAGGAAGTTTATGTAACACAGCCTCGCGGTTTTGTCAAGAAAGGACAAGAGGACAAAGTGTGCAAATGTAACAAGGCTTTGTATGGGTTCAAGAAATCTCCTCGTGCTTGGTATGAGAAAGCTGACATTTGGTCAAACAAGGCTTTTGTAACAGTCCAACAGAAAGCACATTGTATGTAAAGCGTGAGGGTGATGTCCTTCTCATTGTGGTTCTTTATGTAGATGATTTGCTGATCACTGGACCAAATGAGAGACATATTGCTAAATTTAAGGCTGATTTGAATGCTACTTTCAAGATGAAAGATTTGGGGTTGCTGCATCATTATTTGGGCATACAGTTTAAGCAGTGTGATGGTGGTATTCGCTTGTGTCAAAAAAGTTACATAGAGACATTGCTATGTAAGTTTGGACTTGAGGATTTCAAACCTATTGCCACTCCCATGGAAACAGGTTTGAAGTTGAGCCTACATGATGCTGGCGATCCTACCGATGTCACTCTTTACCAAACTGTTGTTGGTTGCCTCATTTATGTATGCAACATAAGGCCAGATATTCAGTTTGCAGTCTCACAGGTTATCAGATTTATGCATAGCCTAGGGTCTAAGCATTGACAGGCTTTCAAGAGGATTTTCCTCTACCTTAGTGGCACTTTACATCTTGGCTTGTTTTATCCCAAGGGGGGATCATTGCCGCCAGAGTTACATGCTTTTCCGGACTCATATTGGGCTGGTTCTTTTGACAAGTGAGTGTCCACAAGTGGTTTTTGTTTCATGCTTGGTAGTTCATGTATATCATGGTTGAGCAAGAAGAAACCTACTATGGCCATTTCGAGTTGTGAGTCTAAGTATAGGGCAGTCTTCATAGCTATGGTTGAGTGTGTATGGCTTGACGCCTTATGGCTGATTTGGGTGTTAGAGAGGAACACTGCCAACACTATCTACATTGATAGTCAGAGCGCATTGGCAGTTGCGAGGAACCCAGTTTTTCATGCTCGCACAAAGCACATTGAGGTGCATTACCACTATGTCAGGGAGAGTCTCTCAGTAGGAGAGATCAGATTGGCTTATGTGCCAACACAGGACAACGTTGCAGATCTTTCCACAAAGACATTGTCTCATGAGAAGCTCGAAGCTTTCTGCAAAGCTTTGGGCTTACTCCCCTTTGTGGACTGATCATGTCCTCAAGGCATGGCACTTCCCTTTACTCATGTGCCAGCTCTTGTTCACCGCATCACTCCAGTGGGGATTTGTTAATATATACATGTGGTAGTGATGTGTGTGAACACACTAGGACTACCGGGGCACTTTTTCCCTCTTTAGGAGGTTTTTTCCCCCGTGCATTGTAAATGCGCCCATCACTCTAGGGCTATCTATCTTTCCATTGCACACTAAGTAACACACTCTCTATTGTGTGCCTTGAGCTTCCTTCGTCTTCTCCAAGATGTGTGCGTTTCTCTGCAACCCTAATTCCAACACTTTTGTTCATGGAAAACCAAAGCTACAAACCTAGGGGGTATCCTCGTAGAGCAGGACAACCAATGGGAGCTCCACAAGCTTCTCCACCACCTGTAGGACCATGCTATGAATGCCGTGGTGATTATTGGGCAAGGGTTTGTCCAAACAAAAGAGAACGGGTTAAATTTTTTGGGTTCAGTATGGATGTACCACTGATCATCTCATTCCACACTGTCCAAAAAACCTTGACAACAAAGGGAAAGAAACCATGAACAAGATGGGGATTGTGCCAAGCTCAAGTGGATAAGAAACAGAACCAAACATTCCAATAATGTGATAACTAGAGCTCAAGCACATGAAGCTGCAAGGAATGTCCCAGCCAGTCAAACTGAGATAGAAAATTTGTCTGTCCAAACCCCTAGGAAATCCTGGAAGGCAAGACAAGACAAGATGAAAGCCAAAAGAGAAAAAGAGAAAACAGCTTTGGAAACCAAATTATTGCAAACAAAGGAACAATTGAGAAGGGAAAGAGACCTTAAGAGAAACAACGAGGTAAAAAAACCATCGGTTATACCATCGGGAGGATTTGTCTTGGTAGACAAGGTTTTTGAACCTTTGGACGCAATTTTAAAAGCTTACAATGCAAAGCTAAAGCCTAACCAAACCCAAGAATAGGTGGTACGTACCCATCATCTGTGCTATGAGAAAGAGAGGCTAAAGATGTGCAAGGAGTTCATCCAAGCCGCTCAAGTGCTTATGGAACCATCAGTTCCGACTGCTCCAAAAACGAAGGTATTAATCCGTGAAAAAATTCAAGTGTTACAGGGGCGGGGAATGAAAAAGGAAGACCAACCAGATTCTGTAAACAAAATACCATTGGATACGAGGGTGGTAGCCAATACGACAGATGGAATGTATTCGCAAGCACCACTACCAATTTTGAAAGTGGAAGAACAATGGCCTCAGGAGCTATGGGAATAGATCATAAATAGAAAATATGGAAGTGCTACACTTCTGTCATCTCCTATCACAGAGATCCACTTGGAGCATGAGCTCTACCCAAATGACATTCGATCTATGGTGATGCGAGTACAGCAATATCGGAAGACAGTAAACTGCAATTATTGAAGACTTTACCTTCATTTATTGGTAACCATGAAACCCGATCGGAGGTGAAGAAAGTACCATCTCAATGGAAGGCCAATCCTAAGATGATGGATACCAAAACTCTTCATGAGCTGACGTCATCCCCTATCCGTTGTGCGCTAACTCTGTTAGAGTTATTGCAAATCAGACCGCATCTTTGGAAGGAGGTCGGAAAAAAATTGGAAAAAATAGGGCTGGTAATTCTGCCACCCAATGCTTCTCCAAAAACAGTGAAGACACAACCCTTGAAACAAAATAAACATGAGCCAATACCAGTGAACAAGGTAGGGGATTGTCGTGAAGGTAAAGAGGAAAATACTACTGTACAAAGAGGTTAAGTCGATAGCAATATTGGATAGTGGGGCTGGAATAGCCACAGCTACCAAAGCAATGTGAGAAAAATTGGAAAAATCTGTTCTCTGAAAGACTAGAATGAAACTTCAATTAGCATATGGGTATCTGGAAAGACCAATTGGCATCCTAGAGCAGATTTGGAAACCTCTTGCGAAATTGCATATGAACACACGTTCGCTATTATGAATTTTCACGAGAGCACCAATTTTGATATTATATTGGGTAGACCATTCATGCGTCAGCTCAAAATGGTACAAGATTGGGGTTATGACTATATCTATCTAAGGAACAAGGATGTCACTATGAGAATTAGTGTCACAAATCATAGCTATAGAGATGTAGAACGAACCCAGGAGAAGACCTGACCTCCACATATGACGAAGAAGGGGGAATACCGGCTTGGCTACAGAACAAAGCTCACCATTGGATAGGAGAAGCTTCCGAAGGTGGAAGTTTAAAAAGGGAAGATTGCATTCTTGATAGGACTACACAAGATGAGGCATATGTACCAGAGCCTTTTCCAGAAGAGATGTTCAAACCTTTTGGATGGCAACAAATACTAGCCACTCTTAATGTGTGTGTAAATGAGGTGACCCTCACCAAATTTTGTGATGAGGAAGGATATGATATCATTCCATTCCAGATGATGGGTGTCAGCCTAGATTAGAAATTAGAATGGGAAGTCCTTGACAAGGAGAGGGTTGCAGATTGCCGAAGCATAGTGGATGAGATCTCAGTAAGAGACCTTGACCAAACGAACGAAGAATATTTCCAAGACTCGATGGATAAGCTGTTAGAGGACAATGCAGACAACCAGCTGTCTAGTAGCTCAAGTGAGAACATCAAACGGAAGGATCGACGGGTGATCTACTATGATTTTCCAAACCAAAATCCTCGAAGACAGCACATATATCGAGACAAATGCAAAAACAATCGAAACAAGATGAAAGAAGACCCGGTACCTCTGTTAGCCGACAAAACGCAGTACTTAAGGTTAGTAGAAGCAACCGATTGCCTCAAAGACGGGATATCAAAGAGGTACATGAAACCTGACTCAACCAAAACAAAAACCAAAAAGAAGAACACACAAAAACCAAAAAAGGAGAGCAATTTCGAGAAATCGACAAAATTATCCAAAATGGAGTACAAAATCAAATACAGTAAACTGAAACGAGCTTTGAAGGAAGTTTGGACAACAAAAATGGAATCTGACAAGAAATCAAACGATGATAAATTTGATGTACCTTCCCACTATAAGAAGTATACTATTCAAGCTAGAAAAATTGTGGTGCAGAAACCCAAACGAGATCCCAAAGAACTAGGAACTTTATATAAAGACAAATGTATCAACTTACCAGACGCCGGTAAGGAGCCTAAACCGGCATACATTGCCACAGTGACAAAGGAGAGTGACTTCTAGTCGATACGCTCAGACAATACAAAGATGTCTTTGCATGGTCATACAAAGATCTAAAGGGGATAGATCCTGAGATCTGTCATCAGCACATGATACCCCTTAAGAGTGTTGCCAGACCACGTAGACAACGTCCTTACATATACAATAAGACTTTTGCCAAGAAAATTAAGAAAGAGATAGACAAATTGAAGGATGTCGAGTTTATCTACGAGATTGAACACACCAATTGGGTGTCCCCTATTGTGGTAGTACCCAAAAAGAATGGCAAACTGTGTGTCTATGTAAACCTCAAACATAAATGCAGCCACCATCAGTGATAACTATCCATTGCCAATAACGGATCATGTTATTGAGAGGGTAGTAGGGAAAGAGGCCTATAGTTTTTTGGATGGGTTCTTAGACTACAACAATTGATAATTAAAGCAGAAGATCAGCATAAGACAGCTTTTGCAACAGAGTGGGATATATTTTCCTACAAGGTAATGCCTTTCAGCCTGACCAATGCCCCTACTACATTCCAAAGACTAATGAGTCATGCATTCAAGGAATATCTCAGGCAATTTCTAGAGATATACATGGATGATCTTTGTGTTCATTCTCATCAAAGAAGTGACCACATAACGCATCTAGCAAAAGTCTTTGAAAAGTGCAAAACATATCCTATTTGTTTAAACCCTAAAAAATGTGTCTTCATGGTAAGACAAGGTAAAATTTTGGGCCACATTGTGTCCAAAAACGAAATTTCTATTGATCAAGAGAAGGTACAAATAATTGTTGCACTATCAAGACCAACGAAGATGAAGGAAGTGCAGGCATTTATGGGACATTGTGGGTACTACAGGCATTTCATATATATGTATGTTGTAATAGCTAAGCCTTTGTACGCCCATTGCTAAGTCTGAATGGACAGAAGAATGCGAGCAGTATTTCCATAAATTGAAGCAGCAACTAATTTCTGCTCCAATTTCGCAAGCACCTGACAAGAGAAAAATGTTTCATGTTCATGTTGATGCATCAGCTTATGCCATAGGATGATACTAACCCAGCCAGGAGAGAAGAAAATGGATTTTCCTATTTTCTACTCTAGCCGATAGCTAAACAACGCAGAGAAAAACTATACCACTACAAAAAGATAAGGTCTGGGAATGATATATGCTATCAAAAAATTTAGACGCTACCTTCTTGCAAACAAGTTTGTTTTCTTCGTGGATCACCAAGCACTGCTATATCTAGTAAACAAACCTTGCAACACTGGAAGAATTTTTCGTTGGTTTATACTATTCCTTAAGTTTGACTTCACGGTAGTCATAAAAAAGGAGACTACACACACACACACACACACACACACACGAGTATATCATCTTTCACGAGACTGTTTCATGGGGAAGCACCTAAGGGTATCGATGATGATCTTCCCGATTCATATCTATTTAACATCATAATGGTTTCAAGGTGGTTCGAAGAGGCCATTCCTCTAATCACAATTGGGTCATTATAGGTAGAAAGACAACCATCAATTATACAACAAACACGAAATCTCCAGCTTTTTGCAGGACAGTTGTACAAACATGGTAAGGATGGAATATTGAAACTGTGTGTATAGCCCAAAGACTCCACCTACTACCTCAAACAGGCTCATATACAAAATACGGGGTTTCACAATAGAGAAACGCAAACAGGCCAACGGCTAAAGAGACTGGGAGTCTACTGGCAAAACATGGAGCATAGCATTCATACATATGTAAAATCATGTGTATCTGTACAAAACAACCTCCAATGGAACATGCCACCCTGTTTCGAGTAGTACAAGCACCCAAATGGAGTACTCACATAGCTGAGTACCTAAAAAACAAGACCTTCCCAGAGGGATGGGGCAAGGCAAGAATGAAAACTGTAGAAGAAGAGGCCAAACACTATCTTCTCATTGCCAACCAACCGTATAGGTGGGGAAAGACAAACAACTACGGCTGTGTGCTATGAAAAGCGAATATCACGTAATCTTAGAACAAGCACACTCAAGACAGCCAGAGGGACATTTCTCTGCTCATAAAATGGCAAAGCTTGTGCTACACTCAGGAATATGGTGGCCAACCCTGTTTATGGATGCAGAGACCCATGTCAAACGATGTGATGAATGTCAACGCACAAAACCACCCCTACAGAGAGATGAAATGCCACCAAGGCCAATGATGGGGGTACGTGCTTTTTCCAAATGGGGCATTGACTTCATTGGTCCCATCATACCTCCGGGATATAGGTCGCACGCACAATACATCTTAGTAGCAATAGACTATATGAAGAAATGGGCGGAATCAAAGGCAACCCAAAAAAACTATGCACGAACTACAGCTCAGTTCCTTTTTGAACACATCTTTACAAGATATGGTCTACCCATAAAAATATTGAGCGATAGGGGAACACACTTTTTAAACAACATCATTGAAAGCCTCCTTGACAAATTCATGGTGGTCCATCACAAATTAGCACCCTATCATCCGCAAGCTAATGGGCAAGCAGAGAGTAACAACAAAATCTTATGCACTGTATTCACCAAAATAGTCAGTGACTCAAGAAATGATTGGGATCAAAAGCTACACACAGTATTATGGGCTTACAGAGTATCTTTTAAAACTTCCATCGGGATGACTGCCTTTAACCTGGTGTTCGAGATTAATGCAATCCTACCCATAGAATTCTTAATCAAAACCCTACGAGTGGCAACACCATTTGGATGGGCAGGCCATGAGCTATCGGAGAGATTAGGCACCGTGGAACAATTAGATGAAATCCGAATTAGAGTGGTAGTTGGGAAATATGCTCAGAATAAACAAAAGAAGTCTTTCCATGATCAACATGTGATTAGCAAGAAGTTCCAAAAAGGGGATTACATTTTAATGCATACCCTCAAACAACACTCCAAAAAACTCAAAAAGTGAGGGATAGGGCCTTTTGTAATACATGATATATCACAAATTGGTGCCATCAAGCTTGCAACATTAACAGGTGAGGAGATGCCTAATTGGACGAGTGGATGCAAATTAAAGAAGTATCTTCTTCAATTGACACCAGAAGAGCTCAAAATCATATATGCAGCAGCTCAGCGCAAAATTCAAGCACATGACATTCGGGAACAGGCCCAGCAGGAAGCCAAAATCAGAATATTAAAGTGCAAGGAGCAAGCAAACTTTCAGAGAAAATCACAACAAAATGATTGTATCGATACTACTCCGATAGCATCCATACAAATGGCCGCTACATGGTTAGGTGGAATGGATCTACACATTAATTTACAACTTGATGATGGCACCACCAAGCGAGCATTAGTGGACACCGGGGCACAAGAGCTACATTGTTAACTACTCTTTCAAAAAACTTGCAAGGGGACCTTTCATGCCAAACACAATGGGGTTCAAGGTAGCAAACAAAGGCACAATGGACAGTCTGGGATAAGTAAATTCACCAATCACTATTGATGGAACAGTTTATCCGCATCAATTTCATGTGGTCAAAGACCAGGATCTTAATAAAGTAGTTATTCTCAGAGTGCCCTGGATGCGCACTTATCAAGCCATGCCAAACTGGCAAGACAATACCTTATAGCTCAAACAAAAGGACCAATCTTTTTCCATGCCCTTTGTCCAAACAGACCATGTATGGGAACCTCTACCATCACCACATGCACCAATTCTGCGATATTACCCAACCATGGTCAAGAAAATATGCGTTCAAAAATCCATCATGCAAACCAATCCTAAGAAATTGTGGATACCAAGCAATACAAGTCAGCCTACATTGCCTCAATAGAAATTCGACCTTGCCAAACCGCTTATGGATTTTGTCGGAAAACCTAGGCCAATCAAACATCACCCTCGAAAACCCAAAGATGTCAAGTGGGTATGGAAACCAAATTAGACCAAAACCAAATTTCAGTGGCAACCAAAACAAATCCCTCAAGCAAAACTACCAACAGCATCACAGCTTCTACAGGTCACCGTCAAAAAGAGGGCGCGTCTTCTACAATTACTAATGTTCAGACCACGCAGCTTCAATGTGACCTCACCACCAGTAGCCACTGAACATACTGTTCAGCACCCCTCTCTTGCACAAGATTTTGTTTCCCCGTGCATATCCTCCATCATCATCATACGGCCACACTATACGGCTATGCATAGACACATGCTTTGTTCCCATGCACTCTAACACATGTTCGTCTGGATGACTCGCTCTAGGAAGGGGGGGAAATGCAGTAGGATTATCATTGTAATTATTATTATCATATTATTTCTTTCCTTTCCTTTTTCTTTATTTTTTATTCTTTAGAAACATGCTTTTTAGATCCTTATAAACTCTTAGCCGGCATAATCATGAGCCATACCAACACCATCTAATACCAGGTTAAGAATATGTATGTATGGGAGGTGACACTAATTTTGGTTAATTTTTGGCCAACTAATAATAACTATAAATAATTTTATTTTACAAAAAGCAAAAAATGACATATAATTACAAAAATTGATAAGTCGAGCCAAGAAAGTCGGAATTGACTTTTGAAAGCAAACGTCGAAACTTCAAAGCAAGAACTTCAAACATGGAAAATATGGAAAGATTTAGGACAAGATGGATTTTGAGCTAACTTTTAAACGATCAAACCTGCAGATTGAACTCCATTTGTCAATCAGAATGAAGAACGGTTCTAACTATAGGTGATATGAACAACAAGATATGATCAATGGAGGTAAGTATGAATGGGACATTCCGGGTAGACTAAGAACATATAGTCAAATGGGGCAACATAAGCTCATTTGCATTCAAAGAGAGAGAGAGAGAGAGAGAGAGAGAGAGAGAGAGAGAGAGAGAGACAGAAGCATAGGGTTTTTGGATTTGTTTCTACCCGCTGCGACCACCTCGGAGCTCTTACTACACCGGATTCAACAGGTATGATCATTAACCTTACCAGAACATGTGTATATGCCCCATACTGCATCAACATTGCCAAAACAATAGATCATAGCAGTACAAAGTCACAAAATCTACAAACTAACAGGGCCAATGGTGAATTTCAAAACTCATCAAAAACCAAAAACCTTTCATCAGTAGACCCCAAGTAGCTGGCTGAATCACGCAGGACAAAAACAACAGAAAAAGGTGGTGGAAAATGGATCATGATCCATGTTTCTCAAACCCTAAAATCAAAGAAATTTATACAGGAGCATTCACAGGTGGTCAGGAACAAACTCTATAGCTGGAATTTCAAAATGCATACCAACATGGATTGCGATCCATGTTTCTTTTTGCCAAATTAGCTCACTAGCTGGGGAATGCAAAAATATCATTGATGCTGCAAAAATAATCACAAAAATTTCTCTTAAGATCAGACGGAGAAGGAGATGGAGCAAGAGCACTCTTCTTGCATTGCACAAATGAGAGAATGAGGTATTTTAGGTTTAGATTGACTTTTATATGGGCTTGCCCATTCACATTTGGGCACCCACACTTAGCCAATCTTACCCAAACATTACAGGTTCCAATTTTTGAGTGCACCTCTCATCGGTGATCACTCTTAACCATTCCTAGCTGATCGACAAGCCCGACCAATAACATAATACACTACTAGCGGGTCCTACAAGCCCGTCCCATGGCTAAATAAAAGGTGGTCGCTTGGTGGTAACATGCCCCCCTTCCTGATGTAGATTCTACCCTCGGAAGCTAGTGAGATAAAGCTTGTCATGTCCATGTTGTAGAGCATCTGGATTTAAATATGTAAGGCAAAGTCATTGTTTTATGCAAGCGGAACTATATGGCCATAAATCATGAGAGGAATGTAAAGTACATGTGAAAATGAATAAATGCAAGATTTATGAAATGCTAGACTGCCATTAAGGACAAATAAATTGCACATTGATGAAATTGATTAATCAAGAGTTTTGGGCTTATGGTTGAGTTTATCAATTAGTTAGCTATGACTAAGGTTAAAATAACTACTCTAGTACTAGCTAAGCTAAGAAGATTATCTAAATGCAAGATTCCCTAATTATGCTTTTCAGCTTTGATTAGCCAACTAGCTCTCACAACTCCAAACAAAAGCTTGAAATTTGAACTGTAAGCTCAATGGAAGTCTTTTAAATATATTTTTTGTCTCTTTTTTCTTTTACTTTGGTTCACAATCATTTGGTGTGTGTGCTTATTTTGTATGTCCGAGGCTTTTTGCTTCTCAAGGAAAATCGCCCACATTGGGAACCTCTAGGGCTCTAGTACTGATAGCCGTTTTTTGGCTTTTCATAGTTGCCATAGTAAGCTACCTCACCCTATCAAATCACTCAAACACTGTGGCTATCTCTACCATTTCACTGTATATAGGTGTGTGTGAGTTAGGGGACTTTTCCCATATCTTCTTAAAAACCCTTAATTAGCTAGTCACTGGGCTAGTTGAGCCAAAAAAAATAAAAATAAATAAAAAATATAAGTATATTATGGCCCATTTGTGTGTAAATATTTCATTGTATATAGGGCCTAAATAAAAGGATTTTTCATAATTATTTTGGTATTTATTTAAATATTTCTACCTATGGTGTGTTATTTATGCTATGTACATTGACTCATCATTATTATATTTTTTTTACCATTTTGCATACTCTTTATTCCATATAAAAATAATTTCATGCAAGCTTCTCTTATTTTTGGTGTAACTCCATCCCAACAAAAATCCAAAAAAACTAGTTTTAT
This sequence comes from Adiantum capillus-veneris, assembly GCF_014529385.1. NCBI lineage: Eukaryota > Viridiplantae > Streptophyta > Polypodiopsida > Polypodiales > Pteridaceae > Adiantum > Adiantum capillus-veneris. The sequence continues at coordinate 75,615,795 of NC_140937.1, forward strand.
TTATGTGTATATTTTTTCACTATTGTGATTTTTTCCTTCCTACATCTATTCTCTTTTACTCTCATAAATTAGAACACCAAAAATATTCATCTTTTTATGGTAGACTTATAATGAGAGAGATTTATTTTGACCCCTTTATATTTTTTTCACCTATATTATTTATATTTGACATGTATATATTTTTTTAGACCCCTCAATATTTGATTTTCTTAGTTGTACTATTCACTTATATCATGATCTCAATAATATCTTCAATTACAGACCTACCAAATAAGGTCAAGGGTATGTGGCATGCATGCATGCACCATGGGGAGCTCACTCTTGGAGGTATTCAAAAGAATCATCCAAAGAAGGACCTTGTGCAGTGGAAAAAACAGTCGTTTTTGTTGAATTTTTAAAGATCACATGCTCCCCGAATTTGAAAAGGTGATACAAACAAACATTGTAGCTCGTGAGCTGAACTTTCACCTCAAATTTTTTCATATTTTTTTGAGCTACGAGCTGTGAGCTATGATTTTATTGGTGGACCCCAGTTTGCCCATGCTATGCAGCCACACTCCCTCTTCCACTTTATCATTTTCCTCTTTCACACACACTCCTCCCTCTCCTTCCCACTCCCAAACCTGCAACTCCCATGTCCTAATTCACCCTTTTCACCATTGCCACATCTCTCACACCTCCATAGCCTTCATCCTCCATTTCTACACCCTATGTGTCCCCCTTTCTCTCTACATATATGTCCATATTACCATACTCTCTTCAGCTTTGTAAAGAACTTCAAAAAATCAGCAAAAATCCAAGGATAACCTCTGCAAATGAAGGATTTTATCATGAATTCCAAGGTTTGAAGATAACATAGCTTCATCGACACGCGCTACTTCGCCATGCTGACCGCTTCTTCTTCCGGTACTGTAAAGAGGTGAATGTCAACTTCTCCAAAGCTTCAACCTCTCTTTACAAGCTTATCCCTTCTCTAACTTTTCTCATCATATATCTCACCATTTGGTGAATGATTTTGTAAATATTTTGTAGTGATAATTACTAACTACTAACCACTAACCTTATTGTAAAATGCACCCTCTACTAGAGTAGGCACTCCCAAATCAATCCTCTCTCCTTTCATCCTCAATAATTCTCTTCCCTTGAGCCCACATCCATGTGACTCAAAGGACAAGAGAGACCCACCCTCATTAAAAAATAAAAATAAAAATATGCATAATCTTTTATTCCTTCAAATAAACTTGATTAGGCCTAATCCAAATCGGGGCTTCTAAAACCTATAAATAGAGCCCTTCTCTCCCTTGTAAATCATCACATGATCACACTACACCACACCATTCTCAACACATAACACACCACTCTTCAAGCCTAGTTGTGTAGAGTGTGTGCATTGTGAGTGCTCTATTCTATCACTACACATAGGTGCATGGAGAAGCTTGAAGTTAGTTATGCCATCTAGAGGAGTGGAGTGATACTATACTCTGCAATCACACTTGTAGCCTACTCTTGTCCATAAATAAGATTCATAGTTTTGGGTGCAATTGTATGCTGCAACTACGACTCTTCTCTCCAAATTGACTTGATAAGTTGGCTCATCAGGTGGTTGAAGGTATATTGTCCTTGAAGTTTGTTGTGCCATTTCATGCTTGGTGGTTTGAGGGCTTGTTGAATTGTTTGCCTAAAAGGTCAATTGTAAGAGGGTGCTCGGTGAGAGGGCTCCCGTGACCCTAAGACAATTTGTGTATTGGCAACAAGGTCAAGTTTTGTGTTGTCTCTCTATTTCTCATCAAGCTTTGTGTGCATCTAGTCTTTAAGGCTAAGACTGAGTTGCTCAAGTTGATTTGTGCGTTGTACCTTTCTCTGGCGTGGTGAATGTTTGTGTTTGGTGTGTGTGGCTATCTTGCATTTCCCTCTCTTTGTGCATTTGAGTACAATAAGATATCACGTGCGTCCTAGTTCGCATCTACAACTAGGTGGTGCCCCTTTTCTTGTTTGGTTTCTGGCTGTGGGTTGTTGTTGTCTCTGATTGTGCTTGCCCCAACCCCAATTGAGTAGCACGGGAGCCTCGAAGGGTGTTTAGAGGCCGCTCTTCTTGTTGCCCGCCCCGGACCGCCTCAGTACCATAGACAATACATGTGAGTGAAGTACCAAATCAAGCCAGGATTTCTCTTCTAGCGTAAGATTTTTCATTTGTGGCACTTATGTTATTTGCTTCCATTTCCTTGGTATTCTCACTAGTGTCTTTTGTTGTTTAAGTGAGAAAGCTTCTCTATGCCTAAAACATTCCTAAGGTCTCAAACACTCAGATAATTTTATCAACTAGGACTAGTGGTCAAGTAAATGAGTTAACCTAAAGTCACGGTCTCCTAATCTCAAGGCTCATCTATAAGATTAAAATCTAGTTCAATCAACTTAAGCAAAGACAAGTTTATACATCTATAATGTCAGATAACAAACATAACTATTGATCTCAAACAAACCATGAAAAACCACAATTAGCAATTATACATATCCACCGTCATGAATAATGGAAAGTAGTACACCTAGAGGTATGGAGTTGCTTATTTTGTTGAAGCAGATGTCCTCAACCAAGTGGATGGAAATCCATATAAGTCCTACATAACAATATCAAACAACAAGGCTCTATACCTCTAGGAGTCATGTCAATGTGAAAAGATTAAAACTCCTAGAAAACAAACTCAAAACACAATCCAGACCCCTAAACTACCTATCTGTCATCCCTTTTAGAATCAAGGAAAGAGGATATTATATAAAGCGGGTGGCATCCCTAAGGCTAGGCCTCATCTAGATAAACAAAATCATTTTTCGTGAGGCCATATTCTTCCTCAGTCTCTATTATTTCTTCTTCATCATCCTCTTGTGCAAGCGTGTTAATTAAGAACCTCGCTATGCGTGGATACTCATCTTTTGCAAAAGAATAAGCATGTGCCACTGGAGAAACATTTGCTACTGGGTAGGGATCACTAGTTAACCATAGATGTATCAGCCATTCTAACTCCTCAAAATTTCTCTCACGTGCAAGTCTCTCTACCAAATCCCATTCGCAAGAAAGTATAGGTTAGCAGATGTGAAACACTTGAGAAAAATAAAAAGGGTACCTTTCATCATAAATAGAAGCACATGCCTTTGGTGAATTAGCCATCTCTGAGAATACAAATAGATTTGGTTAGGTCTTTAAAACATAAGAGTTTTTTTTGTGTGCTGCTTGATGTGACATAGTGAATTTGGACTTGTGTAGGATTTGATAGGGTGCTCGTTCGTTGCTAGTCACTCTTGCTCTTCTACTATTTGTTATCTTTTTTTTTTTGTTTGCTAGAACTAGTATAAGGCTATGTATATACATTCCCTCAATTTCAGAGTTCAGATGTCAGGGAAGAAAATTTAAGAGGATGGGGATCCAAAATATTGATGTGAGCGAGGACTCCCCCCTTCCTTGGGTAGGTCATACTAGTGGAAATGTGCTCATCACCCTTTGAAACCAATTGTTCCAGTTGGTAATAGGTGAAGATGTTTGCCAGTACTTTTCTATTATCTTAGGTGCCTCATCGAGTTGCAAGATTGGTAAGGTACTCTCCCAAGATCGAACTTGAAGTGGTTCATCAGGTGATTCTTGAACACTGGGAGGTGTGAATTCCTTTGTAGCTTCATGGAGGTTCACTATTGTAAGTGGAGGCTGTGGAGAAGCTTTTACCTCTATGTATGCATTACATGAGGAGCTAGAAGCTTCATGGGACTCCCCCCTTCCTGAGCTAGGTGGAACAATTTGGTTTTGCCTTGGAACCCAAACTAGCTCTGGAATAGGTGTGTAGCATTCTGTGATCTTTCCCTTTCCACGGCTTGCCATTGGCTTTGGAGTTACACTGATTGACTCACATGGTTTTGTAGGTGATAGGGAAAGACACATTTTACGTTTAGGTACCCAAATTTAATCATTTCCATCATAGTAGCCTTGGGCTTCTAATAGTCGTTCTTGAATCCATCGTGATTTGGTCTTGACTCTCCTAGACTGCGCTCTTGGTTTTCCATGAGAAGTTTTTCTTGAAATGGATAAAAGGATTGAGGTATCTGGAAGTAAGGCCTTGGGGATCCATTGATAAGTACTCTTAGGTCGTGCAGATTGAGTACTTGCAATATTACTGCTTGCTGCAACTACAAGTGTTGAAGTGCTAGGTTCATGGGCAGCTGACAAGGATGAGTTAACCACTTTGGTTTATGAATCTTGGCTATCCTGCAACTTCGCTAGAGTCTGCAACGTAGGTGACTTTGCTTCAATGATAGGGTTAAGAGTTGGTGGTCACGTCGTGACACTACCAGCACCCCAATCAATAGTGCATTTGATTGCCAACATCCATGTGCATCCAAGGTTTAAGTTGCCCTCCATAGTTCCAGCAGGCATGACCAAAAAGTCTTGAACTACAACCCCATTGTCATAGCTGACAGAAGTGTGCCAAATTCCAAAAACCGCAGTTTTTTTCTTGTTGACACCCTTGACTTGGATAATACTCTCGGATAGAGGTGGCTTCCCTGATTGACACCAAACTCCATATGACAACAAATTATATTTAGCACCCGTATCCAATAAGGCATTATATAGCACTTTTCCATAGGTGCTATTTAGCTCAATAGGGTATCATAATGGTGTGTCAGAGTCCGACCAATCATCCTCGGTTTCAACGTGGAATGCATGTGTAACTCCAAGGTTGGCCTCTCGTTGGCGTCTTATGCATTGTTGTCCCTCTTTAGCCTCAACTTGAGCTTGTATCTTCTTCAATTCTGTTTGTGCCTTGGCTGCCTTTTTTTGATGGATGGCACATAGCTCCCCTTGGATTAAAGGATCATAATATCTCTTAAATTTGCTACCATTGAGGAATTCGATGGTTTCAGCTCCATCAAGAGTGTCCATACGAATGGTTCCTTGTGGGGTGATTTCACATACTCTATATGGTCATTTTCCCGCATATTTCAAATTTTTCTTTTCGTTGCGCACTCCATACATAAGGACTTTATCACCAACATTGATATTTTTGTTCTTTAGATGACGATCAAGCCATTTCTTCCTTCTATCTTTCTCCACAAGTGCATTTTTCACAGCTAATTGCCTCTCTTCATCTAGCCTTTGAAGGATATATAATCGCTCAACTAAGGGGTTACCATCCCAACCTTCTTGAGAAGCTACTCAAATACTAGGAATAATAAACTCCCACGGCATAACCGCTTCTTGGTCATACACCATCTTGAATGGTGTGCAGTTAATGGAAACTTTGTACACAATACAATAAGCCCATAAAGCTGAAGTCAACTTCAAATCCCAATCTGTGCGATGATCTACCACCGTTTTGGTCAAGATAGAGATTAAGGTCTTGTTGGTATTCTCAGCTTGGCCATTTGCTTGTGGATAATAAGGTGTGGACTTATGGTGAGCTATCATGAAGTTGGTAGTGAGTTCTTTTATCACTCCATTTATAAAATGAGTATCATTGTCACTCACAATCTCAAAGAGACAACCAAATCTTGTAATAATGTTCTCAAAGAGAAACTTGGCAGTTGACCTCGCATGAGCCTTACGTGTCACCCTGGCTTTTGCCCACTTTGTCACATAGTCAATGGCAGCGATAATATATCGAGATTGAGTGCTACGAGCTATCGGACTAATTGGGCCTGCAAAGTCCAAACCCCATTTTTCAAATGGTTGAGTCACTTTAATAGGATGCAAGGGCATTTTATCCTTTCATTGTGTGATCTTGTAATGTTGGCATTCATCACATCCTTTTGCAAAAAGTGATGCATCTTTGAATAAGGTAGGCCACCAATAGCCTGATTGCAACACCTTTCTAGCTATTAGTTCCCCTGAGGAATGTCCTTCGGCTATACCCATGTGGGCTTCTTGCAATATGTATAAATACTCATCCTCACAGACACAATGTCTAAGAATATCATCCTTTCCTAGCCTGTAGAGAGTTCCTGTAGTGAGAGAAACACATTATTTTAACAGTTTCCGAGCTATGTTCTTACGAAGCTCTTTGGGTGGAAAACAACTAACTAGAAAGTTCACAATCTTCTCACTCCATTCAGGTATGGTTTCGACTAGGAATAGAGAAGTATCGGGCAATTCATCATCGACTCATGTAGGGGCTTCACCATTGGGTATGCAAGACAAATAATCCACCATGACATATCTTTTACTAGGTCTCACCACAACGAAAAAATCAAACTCAAGGAGAATTAACAAACATCGTGTAATTCTTCCCATGGAACAAGGTTTATTTACTAGATACAACAAGGCTTGATGATCAACATAGAAAACAAACTTGTTGGCCAGAAGGTAGTAGTGAAATTTCTTCATTGCATAAATCATATACCTAAACCTTCTCGCTCTGTAGTGGTGTGGTTTCTCTCGGCATCATTCAAATGACGACTTGCAAAGCTAATGAGGTAGTCCAATTTATGTTTTCTTGGTTGAGCTAGAACACACCCAATAGCAAAGTTTGATGCATCAATATGCACATGGAAAATTACATTCCAATCGGGCACTCGTAAAATAGGAGTGCTAGTCAAGGTCTTTTTCAATTACTCATAAGTATGGTCACACTCCGCGGTCCTATGGAACTCAATAAGAAGCTTGTACAAAGGATGAGCTATCTCGACAAAGTTTAAAATTAATTGTCGGTAATAGCCAACATGGCCCATGAACCTTTGAACTCCTTTATAGTTTGTAGGTGGTGGCAATTCAGCAATGGCTTTAATTTTTCTCTCATCTGTGGAAACCTCGTTTTTGGACACTATATGCCCTAAAATGACTCCATGTTTAACCCAAATTGGCATTTGAAAAGGTTTAAGGAGATGTGATACAATCTGCACTTCTCAAACACTTTTCGTAAGTATAATAGATGTTCTTTCCAAGAGGAATAAACACAAAGGTCATCTAAGAAAGCTTCGTAAAACTCCCTCAAATATTCTCTAAAGCAGTGTTTATTAATCTTTGAAAGGTAGCGGGGGCATTGGTTAAGCCAAAAGCCTTAACACGAAATGCAAACACTCCAAATTTAGTTATAAAGGCTATTGTAGCTTGGCCCTCTAGCGCAAGTGTGATTTGATTGTAGCCAGAGTACCCATCTAAAAAGCTATAAGCTTCCTTCCCTGCAACTCTTTCAAGCACATGTTCTGAATATGGCAAGGGGTAATGGTCCCTCCTAGTGGTGGCATTGATCTTTTTGAGATCCACACACACCCTGAGTTTCCCATTCTTTTTTTGGCACAATCACTATTGGAGACACCCATTCTGAGTGCTCAATAGGTTATATGAATCCGCATTTCACAAGCTTTTCAATCTCTTCTTAAATGATCTTTCCATATTTAGGATTCATTGGGTAGGGTCGTTGCTCAACTGGTTTAGCCATGCTATTCATGGGGATTGTGTGTTGCACCAAGGAAGGTGGAACCCCTTTTATATCATGATATGTCCAAGAAAATATATACCTAAATTCCTTGAGAAGTTCTTAAGTACACACTCCTCAGTCTCTGTCAGATCTTGGGCAATGAAAACAGGTTTGGACTCTTCTCCTGGGTCTACTAACTCTATTTCCTTGACTATCACTGGACCGTCATAAACTCCAGTGCTTCCATCAATAGGTTTTCTTTGAGCCTTTTTATACACAACCTTACATTCCTCTGTGGTGTAGGACTTGAAATGTTCAGGTGCAGGGTGTAAGGCTGTGGGGTCCTGTTGTTTTGTGGACTGTGATTTCACTTCCGATTCCTTTTGTTGTTGAGCTAACTCTCGATTTTGCCATCTCCTTACATTATGGTTCAACTTTGGCTTCTCTGTAGCCTCTAGTTATGTGATGTCAATGGGTTGTGGACTACACCACATAATGCTTTGAAGGTATTCACCCCAGTTAACTACCAACTTCCGATGAGCATCACATGCCCCTATATAATTAAGCCATTTTGTGGTAGATTTCCTTTAATTTATTCTAGCACACACGTTTGCTTGATATCGTCGCCTCTTATATCTCTTACTCTTCTTGTCTAATTTTCAATTACGGCCGATCTCTAGTGAAGAGTCACTAGATGAATCGCTACTTGTGTCTTTTTCTCCCCTAGATAGATTGTCATCTAGGGTACCACTGGGCCCTGAATGGTTTGTCCCCACATTTGCCCTAAGATTTAACGCATATTCTTCGTCCTAACAGTCAATTTCAATTGATGATTCTGACCCCAAATCGTGTGGGTTATAGCTTGTGAGATGCTACTGGCTCCAATTCCAGTCAGACCTTCATCTTGTAGGTCATTAGAAGCTATATGCATTGCTACTAGCATATTTAAGGAAACGAGTGATGGAATTTCATCCCCCTCAGGTGTTACCCAAGTCGTCCCCCTGTTTCCCCAAGTGTCTATGGTTGCTGCTAGGTGGACCCAATCCACATTGTCCGACTCAGTCATCCCAGGTAGTACATCCATATAAGGAGAATCTTCCCCAACATCAGTGTCCACTTTACACGTGTAACAATACTGCAATGGGGCTAACTGAACTGTGGTGTCAGATCTATGATCAATTATAAACCTATTTCCTAAAGGATGTGCTCGACCAGCTACAAGATCCACTCGAATGACAGAATCTTGGAACTGCAAGTAGACATGGTTTTTAGACCAGTCATGCACCATTTTTTCTTCCCTCATGAAAGGACATCCTAAGATCATCTCAGATGCCATAGTGTGCTTGGAGAAATCCATAACAATGAAGGTAATTCTTATTTTATGTCCAAAGACCTTGATCTTGAGATCTTCTAGCATCCCAATAGGTTTAACAATAGACCCATCAGTCATCTTTACCACTATGGTTGTGGTTCCAAGGTGAGGTCTTCCCATAGTTTCCCAGCAATTTTTAGTCACAATGCTAACCCCAATGCCACCATCAAGGATTCCCTTCACAGTTAATCCCTTGGTAGTGATTGGTATGGTTGCATTGGATTCATCTCCCTCAAATTATTGTCCCAACTTGTTAATATGTATTTCTACAATAGGGTTCTCATCTAGGTTGGGTTGTGGATCTAAGTGTTCCTCCTCTATTGGCATCTCCCTAACTCCATCCATCTGTGCAAATTGTGGTAGTCCGACCTTAAGTTCTCCATTGAGGAAAGCTCAAAGAGCTAAGAATAGCTTAGGGTCTCCATATAGTTTGGACATGATGGTGGTTCTAACCTCTGAAGCCATGAAATCCATCAATTTGTCAATATTTAGCGGCACCTTTTGGGCTTCGGTCCCTTGATGTGGGGAAGATGGGATCTCCATATCTTTGATAGGATTAGGTAGTCCCTCTGTAAACATTCTTTCCAACAAGAAGTGAGTACACCCACTTTCCCATGACTTTAAGTCACTTTCTTCTTGGATGACACTAGGTATGGCTAGGGGTCTATGGACTTTCTAAGGTTGTTGTTGCATTGGGAACACTGTGTTTGTAATCTAGATCTGCCTAGGTGCTGGCTCTAGATCTCTTTGGGTATCTACCAATTTCTTCACCCGCTCGATCTCCTCTGTAGGGTTTGGATAAGTTCCTATCTTCTTCTTGGATCCTGGCCATTGTGGCTCATGACAATCTTCCTTGTTGGTTTTTTTCTTAGTGGTCGTTTTGGTCTCCGTGGCTTCACATAGATCGAATCCTCTTCAGCATCGTTCATATATACGGTGTTGTCACCAATCCCCATGTTGGTCTTTGAACTGGGATCTGACTTCATTGCTTAGTGTGATCTCTTTCTTCGTGTTTTCTTCTTTTTTTGAGATTGAGAAATTGATGCCATGTCTCTTTCTTCAAGAATATAATTTTGTTTTTGGAGCATTGATCGTGTGAGTACATTTACTAGTACCACATGTGTACTTTGTGATGACTCCTTCGTAACCTCAATCAAGTTTAATGGCATGATCTTCGGTGCATTTGGATTATTTGGACATTGGGCAATCAAATGATCTATGCAAATCAATTACACATGAGTATCGGCATTATAGATGTGCTTGCTTGATTGGTTTGCATTAGTGTGGTGTTATTTTGTAGCCTAATAGGACACTTGGCCACACGATGTGGACCTCCAAACGCATACCATTGAAGATGTGGTCTCTTGGCAGTGTAATTGATATTTTGGCCTCTTGTAGCAAGAGAAGCTACTTGATAAACAAGTTTGACTTGTCCCCAATATTCTTCCATGTAGTATTGTGGACTTTCTTCAAGCACATCAATCCCATAGGCAATATTAGGGTCTATATCTTACTCACAGTCTTCCAAACAAGCAATAGATGACTCACAACCCACTTGATTCATAGAGGTGATTCTTGGATGTGGTGGGTGCGGTCCTAGCATTGGAGGTGGTAAGGGTGTTGTTTGAACAACATTTTGGGCCCTAGGGACCATGCGTTGTGACGTTTGTTCAAGAGGTGGAGCCGACATCAATGCAGGCACTCGAGGTGTATTTGTCCATGCTAAGCTTGGTCTATTGGCCATCGCAAAATTAAATACTATGAAATCCTTAGCTTGATGACCATACCTCCCACAGGCAGTGCAATTCCCATTGAATTTTACTCTAAAAGTAGGGCATTCACTGGTACTATGCGGACCATAGCATACTGAGCACCATTGTTGCTCCCTTCTTGGGTATATATGATTGTTTTGTGGAGCACGATTGTCTCTAAGACTCTCTTGAATGGCCTTGGTGAGATTTGCTAACGTCATCTGAGATATCTTTGGCTCCTTAACAATAGGCTTTAGGGTCATTGGCTGATGCCCCGATGCTTGCGAGCTAATGGATTTAGACTCAACAGGCACTCTTTCTTCTTGAATCATTAAATTATCCTCCAATTGGATCGCATTGGTGGTGACCGCTTCCCAAGTGGTGATACCTTTGACTAGGCCTTTATAGATATCCTCATGCCGTAATCCCCTAATGAATCTATCAAGAAATTGATTATTATTGAAGCGCTCATTTGGATTACAACGAGAATTCAAATGCTTTAAGCGACTAATAAAGTCTCTCACCGACTCTCCTTCCTCTCGTTGGGCTTTCTGGAATTGAGAGGCTACACCCCAAAGCACCCACTCTCGTATGTATTATTTCAAGAACAGTCTCCTAAGAGTAGGGTAAATCGTTTTTTCTTCCACCCTTAGGGTTCTATACCAATCCCCAGCCTTCCCACTTAAGGTTAAGCTTAAAGCATTACTCTTATGCAGGTCATTGTGTTCTCCTAGAGAATCGCATATTTGTTCAAACACTTCAATATGCTTTCTCACATCCCCATCTCCACTAACTTTTTGTGTGAGGTTGGCTATTTGTACTACCTTACTTCTAGGTTCTCTATTAGGCGGGTTACACATATTCTCAGCAATAGATCGACCGATAGCTTGAGCAAAAGTTTCCAAGTCACCTAAGTGAGCAGGCATCGTGGATGAAGGCGCTCCAAAGACTACATGTGGATTAGGTATTGGAATTGGCCTTGGCGCATAGGTTGCCCTTGGGTTGCATGTTTGGTACGTTGTTGTGCCATGTGGAGGCCCAAAGTTCATATGTGTGGCCCTAGGCATGGCAGATGTCGGATGTGACATGCTAATGCTAGCCAATATGGTCCCATGGAAATAACAACTTGGGTGTTGTGGTTGTGGAGCATAGGTTTTTGAAACAATGGGAGGGGTAGGAACTACATGAGTACGAGGACCCATAGGTGCATACGATTGATACACACTTGTACGGACTGTTGTCGGCATTGAGCTACCACGTAGTGGTGCTTTACTAACAAATGAGGTCCATGGCATGTTTTTTGGCATGCCCATCATTGGGGTAGGCATGGTAGCCGTGGTATCATCAAGGGAAATATGAGCTAGACTTGGAAAAGTAAAGCTATCACTTGTGGGCTCAGATTGCACTGAGACCCCTGGAAAAACAACATATAGAGGATCCATCGGACTTACTGAGGGAGTCTCCATTTGCAATAAGGTTGGTTGTTTAGCCTTCCCTGTATCCAAGAATATCATGAGACCCATTGAAGGCATGTGGATCCCCTTGTTCTGTCTCTCTAGCTCAATAACCCTATGGATGACCTCACAAACTCTTTTTTGTTGATCATCCGCACTAGTAGCACCCGTTGTGGATTGTAGGACATCTAACCAACCCAAGTGATAGGTGTGATCTCTGTATAGGTTGGTTAGAGTTTCTGTTTGTAGTTCAAACTCCAGTTCTCATTTAAGAACGCTCCATCTAGGATTGAGGTGCTACGGGTGTCCTTTGAACTAGATGCAATGTGGCTCTCTATGGGTTGACCCTTAGTGGTCGCTAATTCAGGAGCACCTGATTGCTCTCCTAGCAAGGATATTGACATAGGGGATTTTTCTTTTAACTCTCTTCGTTGCTCCACCTTGCGTATGCTCTCAATTTTATTTTCCCTAGCCGCAATGATATATCCCTCAACCTCTTGCACTTCGGTAAGGCTTCTACCATTTGGTAATATAACCTCAGAGGGGAATAGCTCTGAAGAGTCAGGGGGTGCAGTGAATGGAGTATTCACGTGCACATTCTCTAAGAGCATGGGATCTATGTTGGTCATGAATGGAAAATTTACTTCCCCACCCTCCTCATTTACATCGTTATCTCCATGTTCGGAGCGAGTGGCTCTACTAAAGGTTTCCTTCAAGCAGCTAAGCATGCTCGGTCCGGACCGTGGACCCATGGCATGCATATCTTGGATTGAGCTATCAGGATTAGCCATTGGGTAACCCTGCTTCATGTCGTAGTCAGAGGAAGAGTCACAGGACGCAATATGCGGGTCTTGAGTGGTACTACCTTGGGTTTCCACTGAGGGCCTAGAGCCTAAGGTAGAGGAATAGTGAGTGTCCGCGTAAACGGAGACACTCTCAATGTGCTCTTCCCCTAGAACACAACCAGAGCATAGGTGTATGTGACCTTGACACTCTAGAGGTGTTGGTGAGTGCCCGTGAAGGCCGCTCATGTAGTTTTTTAGGTGTTTACAATCCAATTTTTTGTATTTTTGGTCCCTTTTTTAAAAAAATCAAGCCACAGAATATGGCGTGCGATAGCTCAAAACGAGCATCTTGGCTAGAGGACATGCTGTGCTTTACAACCCCCGATTCAATTATGTACAGCCCTTGGAATCCTAAAACTAATATTTTCCTAGGTGGGGAGAGGACTAGAATTAGTAAGTCCAAAGGGTGAGTGTGAAGGGGATGGTGGAGGACTTGAGGAACTTGTCCCACATACCCTCATTCTTTCTTGTGGGGATAGGGTATATATATAAGAGTGAGTCTAGTATATATCATAGGACTGAGGCCTGGGCCTGGGCTTGGGCTTGGGGAAATGATCCCGATCCCGATCGTGATCCAGCATTTTTGTAGAACACACTCATGTCTCACGCTTAAATAGTTTTGGTTATATATATATATATATATTCCAGACGATCACCACGCGTGGATTCAGTGGCCTTTTTGGACCACACACACATCACCTTTACCTACTCTCCTAACTAATGTAACCTTATCTCCTCTACAACTAACTACTCTGCTAACTGCTAATTGATAGTGAAGCTTCCTACTCTACTAACTGCTTACTCATTCACTAGCTAACACACTAACTACTAATTGTACAAATAAAAAACTGTGTAAAAGCAGACATTGGTAGAAAACACTCATTCACTACTAACACACTTACTACTAACTGTGCAAAAGATTATGTGCAAGCAGACATTGGCAGAAAACAGAGATTATGTAGGAAGTAAAAACTTGGAGAAAATAACTTCTTCTTCTTCCTCTTCCTTCCTAACACGAACACTCACAGAAGAAGCACAAAGTGCCTCTTGAGCTCAGTGCAGGGTGATTCCCCGGTAGCGGTGCCAAAAATGTGGGCTTCTACCGCACGTATCAAAGCAAGGGACTTGCATAACACTGTGTGCGAGCCACATATGGCTCCAAGCACGCAACTAGCCTAAACTAGTAAGCTCAAAGATGACAATGGTGTATCACTCACCGCTCTACGCTTACTGTCATGGAGATTCCTCGCCACGAAGAAGAGGGAGCCGCCGTTGTGCCGCGCTCAACTGCCTCATCACCGTCATACCGCCGCAATGCTCTCTCTCTCTCTCTCTCTCTCTCTCTCTCTCTCTCTCTCTCTCAAGCACACACTAGTACACAAAGAAGATAGAGAAGGAGATGGAGCAAGAGCACTCTTCTTGCATTGCACAAATGAGAGAATGAGGTATTTTAGGTTTAGATTGACTTTTATATGGCCTTGCCCATTCACATTGGACGCCCACACTTAGCCAATCTTACCCAAACATTATAGGTTCCAGTTTTAGAGTGCACCTCTGATCAACGATCACTCTTAACCATTCCTACCTGACCGACAAGCCCGGCCAATAACATAATACACAACTAGCAGGTCCGACAAGCCCGGCCCATGGCTACATAAAAGGTGGTCTCTTGGTGGTGGTGGTCTCTGTTAAAGAATATGTCCATTTTGTACTATGGGCGGCCGGACACTGACTATACTATGTTGTAAATATACTTTGGATAATAGTTCAAAGTGAAGAAGAAGAGAAGAGAAGCTCGTTGAATGGCTGCTGCAGGGTAAGGATTGTGTGTGTGTGTCTCGATGTGTGTTGGTGTGTATGCGTAGTCTTATTTTCTACCTTCTCCATCACCTGTGCACTCTACAAAGTGGTATCAGAGCTCAGTTTGAGGAGCTACAGTCAATACACAGGTTTCCGCAGCTCTGGAAAACAACAAAAAAGAGAGGTTTTTTGGTCATAACTCCCTCACCCGAACTCGGAATACAGTGATCCAAGAGTCCATCTTTATGTTTTTGGGCGTTTCGGACGCATTGGCGTACTCAGATTTTCCAAAATCTTCAATTTTCTGTAGAAAACAGCCAGTTCACACAAGCATAGAAGATGTCCAGTTTTGCACTCGGCAGTAGATTTACAGGTTACAGGTGAAGAATTCAGCATTTACACAGGTTTTGGAGAGCGACATAGAGCTTTTGCGTCATGATATTATGTTATGGAAGATTATGTTTGGTTGTTGTGGGTCCATTATGGACAACCGCCTATGTAAGAAAGGTTGTGGAAAGAAGTTGAGGCGGTTATATTGTCAGATTGATTACTTTGTGGTTATGTATGGATATGCGGTTAATGTATTTTGGAAAACTGCAGCCTTTGTGAGGGTCGAGTGAGGTTTTTTGAAGCCTTGCCTTGGGAGCTTTGGTACCTTGGCAAGGTGGATTAGGTACTGGAGCGAACCCCCGACTAGCCCCACGAAAGACCTCATATGTCGTTTACAACTATGGGAAGAAGGTGGATGTATGGATATGTGGTACAGGACAGCGTATGGATTGCATTTGCATACAGGTCCATGTGGACACTATTTTAGAGTATTTATGCATAATATTGAGTTAGTCTGTGGCAAAGTGAGTCAGTGGATTTTTCCTTGGCAGTGAAAGATTTTCTGTCAGTGTTTATGAGCACTTTGGTTGAGGTTGTCACTTGAGATATTGTCCAAATACAAATGAAACTCTGCCGAAATTTTATCAAAATCCTTTGAAAGAAATTGAGAGAGTGAAGATGGCAAAAAGTTCAACTCAAGTCACACAGATTGTTGGAGAGAAGCTGACCAGAGAGAACTACAGCATATGGTCTTACAAGATGGAGAACTTTATCATGGGCAAAGGTTTATGGGATTATATTACAGGTGAACAAGAGTGTCCCGAGGTTGGTTTGGAACCAAATAGAGAGAATGTTGAAGCACATAAAACATGGCAAGCAGGAGTAAAAGCTTACAAGAAGTGGATTGAGAATTCAAGGAAAGTGATGCATTGGATTTCACTATGTATTAGTGACTTCTTTATACCACATGTGAAGAAGGCTCAATCTCCAAAGGAAGCATGAGAGATACTAGCAAGAATGAACATCTCCAATACAGAACCACGAAAAGTTCACTTGAAGCAAAGGTTACATTGTGTATGGTGAGGAAATAGATCCATATCAAATTATGTGACATAGATAAAGCAAATACAGGAAGATCTTGCGAGCATTAATGTTGAAGTTCATAATGATGACTTGGTTTCAGTGACATTGAATGGTTTGGGACCGGAATACAAGTCATTGGATACATCTATATCTGTTCGAGGACACGTGCCTGATTTTGAAGAGTTAGTAAACCTTTGTTTGCAAGAAGAGGTGAAGTTAGGCAAGTCAGGTCCTTCTACATCAAATAACAATTCCAAAGATCAGGTTTTTTACTCTAGAGGTCGTGGAAACAATAGAGGTGGAAGAGGAAACTATGGTCGTGGAAACAATGCTGGAAGAGGTCAATGGCAAAATCAACAAAGTCAAAGTTACAATGATTGTAGCCAAAGAGGCAGGGGGAGAGCCCGAACTCGTGGGCGTGGAGGTGGAAGATTTGTACATCCTCAAAGAGATGGATATTGTAATAGATGTGGCATTTATGGTCACTTTGAAAGAGAATGTTACACAAGGCTAAATCAAAATCGTGATCGTGGTGGAAGAGGCTGAGGTTATGGCAGACATGGAGGAAACTTTACTGGATACAACCCTCATGATCAAAATATATATGACAATAGATCGAGTGGACATTTATTTCCTATGGAGCATGTTTTTGGAAGCATGGTGGAGCCACATCATACAGATGATTGGTATTTGGATAGTGGTGCCACAAATCATATGACATATCATGGTGAATGGTTTGACAGAAAAGAGAAATTAGAAGAGGATGAGTTTGTCGCTACAGGTGATGATACTATGCGTCGGATTACACATGTTGGTTCAGTTCCATTGCAAGAAAAAGACGGGATATACAACACATTGGGAGATGTTCTATATGTGCCTTCAATCACAAAGAATTTAGCATCAATTGGACAGATGACAAATCAAGGGTTGCAAGTCCGTTTTAATCGTTATGGCTGCTTCATAGAGGAGTTTCACAAAGGCAGACCTGGCAAGGTATTGGCACGTGGAAGAAAGAAAGGTCGCTTGTTTTCATTGGAAGCTGTAGATCCATGCTTACACAGTGGTATGTATGCAAACAAATCCTTCACTCAAGATGATTGGGTAGAGTTATGGCATAAGAGGATTGGTCATGTCAATTTTAGAAGACTAAAGCATATGCAATCAAATCAAATTGTACGTGGATTACCAAAGTTTGGCAGATTGAATTTTAATCATGTTTGTGAAGCTTGTCAATTTGGAAAGCAATCCCGTTTACCATTTCCAAAGAGGGGGAGAATTAGCCAAAGTCCTTTGGAAATTGTTCATTCAGATATTTGGGGACCTTGTGATCATGCTACGCCAAATGGTTGTCGATATTTTATCACATTCACAGATGATTATAGCAGAATGACATGGGTTTACTTTCTAAAGGCAAAGTCAGAGGCATTTGAGGTATTCTTGGAGCTCAAAGTTATGGTTGAGAAAGAGAATGGTTGTCAAATTAAATGCCTACGTACAGATGGAGGGGGAGAGTACATGTCACACAGTTTTGATGATTACTTACGTGAACAAGGCATAAGAAGACAGATTACTTGCAGATACACACCACAACAAAATGGAGTTGCTGAGAGAAAGAATAGAGTCATAGCAGAGATTGCAAGAGCCATGATGAATGAGATGAATATGCCATTAACATATTGGGTTGAAGCAGTTCATACAGCAGTACACATTATGAATCGAACACCAACAGCTACCATTCATGAGATTTCACCTTATGAGAGACTTTATGGGATCAAGCCAACAGTTTCCTACATGAAAGTTTTTGGATGTGTTTGCTATGTTCATGTGCCAAATGAAGCAAGAAAGAAGATGGAGCCAAAGGCAGTGAAGTGTATATTCTTGGGCTACCCAGTTGAAAAGAAAGGTTACAAGTGCTATGATCCTATGGCAAGACAAGTTTATGTCAGTAGAGATGTCAAATTTTGTGAGCATGAACCATGGTATAAACCAAAGCCAGTGATGATAGAAGATGAGTATGAAGAGCAAGAGAATGTGTGTCATGTTGTTGATAAGCAAGGACCATCAACAAGAACTATTTCAGGACCACATATGGCAGAGGAGAGTACAGGAAGTGTCAACCCATGGAGCGGTCGTTTGCGAGATAAGAAGCAAGACGATAAAGGCAAGAAGAAAGTGGTTGAAGAGAGTTCTGGAGATGAAAGCTTCGATGAAGAGCATGGTTTACCACATTTGAGGACACCTGGCAGTAAGCATATTGAGAAATATGTACCCCCATATGCAAGAGTTGAAGAGAAGAGTGCACCACAGTTGAGAAGATCAGAGAGGGTGCGTTATCCAGCTGATAGATTGACATACAACGATTACATGCGTACACATTATGCATACATGGTTTCACGTGTGCAACATAAAGAGCCTACATGTTTTGAAGAGGCAATTGGAAAATCAGAATGGGAGTCAGCTATGGATGATGAGATGGATGCTCTTGTGAAGAATGACACTTGGGATTTGGTTCGCTTGCCAAGTGGAAAGAAAGCAATTGGTTCAAGATGGGTATACAAAGTCAAGTGCAAGTGAGATGGTAGTGTGGAAAGATACAAAGCGAGGCTTGTTGCTAAAGGTTATGCACAAACAAAAGGTCTTGATTATGATGAGACATTTAGTCCAGTTGCAAAGATGACAACAGTTAGATTGGTGATAGCAATGGCAAGTATGTTTGGTTGGAAGTTACGGCAAATGGATGTGGATAATGCATTCTTGAATGGTGACTTGGAAGAAGAAGTTTATATGATACAGCAAGAGGGTTATCAACATCCAGAGTTTCCATATTATGTGTGTAAGTTGAAGAAAGCATTGTATGGTTTGAAGCAAGCATCTAGAGCTTGGTGTGAAAAGATAACAAGATTCTTGAAGAAGATTGGATTCAAACAATCTACTGCTAATCACTCATTGTTTTTGAAGCATGTTGATGGAGAGATCGTCGTTATTGTTATCTATGTTGATGACTTGATTCTCACTGGAAGTCATGATGAGCAAATTTTGCATGTCAAGAAGAGTTTGTTGAGAGAATTCAACATGAAGGACATTGGTGAGTTGAGATATTTCTTGGGAATTGAAATTGTCAACACTTTATCAAGAATTTGGATGATACAAAGACAATACGTGTTGGATATGCTTGAGAAGTATGGAATGACAGCATGCAAACCGGTTGATACACCTCTTCATCAAAATGTGAAGTTTTTTGATGATGGACATTACATTGAGGATGTCACTACGTACCGCAAGATGGTTGGAAGCCGTATTTACTTGACAATAACAAGGCCAGATTTGAGTTATGCAGTGGGTGTTGTGAGTCAATTCATGCAAAAGCCATGTAAAAGTCATCTTGAGGCAGTGAGACGGATTATGAGATATGTGAAAGCCACTGTCAGTTATGGAATGTTTTATGAAAAGAATGGGAAGCTTTGTCTTTATGTTTACACAGATGCAGATTGGGCAGCAGATTTTATGGATAGAAGATCTACAAGTGGTTATTCATTTTCCATTGGCAATGGTATGATAAGTTGGAGTAGCAAGAAGCAATCAACTGTAGCATTATCAAGTATCGAAGCTGAATATCGTGGAGCAGCTTTGGCAGCATGTGAAGAGTCATGGTTGAGAGTACTTATGGTAGACTTTGGTTTTGACTATCTTGACAGTGTCATTATATATTGTGACAATATTAGCAGCATCATGTTGGCAAAGAATCCAGTCTACCATGCTCGAACTAAACACATTGAGGTACATTATCACTTCATTAGAGAAAAAGTTTTGGCAGGTGAGATTGATTTGGTGTATGTGAAGACAAATGATCAAGTTGCGGATATATTCACAAAAGCTCTTGGAAAGGAGAAGTTTTGCTACTTTCGTGAAGCATTGGGAATCCATAATATGAAAGCTCACTCTAAGCTTGAGGGGGAGTGTTAGAGAATATGTCCATTTTGTACTATGGGCGGTCGGACACTGACTATACTATGTTGTAAATATACTTTGGATAATAGTTCAAAGTGAAGAAGAAGAGAAGAGCAGCTCGTTGAATGGCTGCTGCAGGGTAACGATTGTGTGTGTGTGTCTCGATGTGTGTTGGTGTGTATGCGTAGTCTTCTTTTCTACGTTCCCCATCACCTGCGCACTCTACAGTCTCTTGGTGGTAAAAAAACTGTTGCACTTCCTTGTAATAGTAGGCTGAATTTCCCTGTTCCCTTTGCAACTCATATTGGGCTTGTAGCTATGACTTCTCCAATTATTATACTCTTTGTTTTACCTGCAAAGTGTTTTCAACTGCCCTAGACACCTCTCTTTTAGTATCTTCCCATTCCAACCCATGCAGGTCGTAAAGAGCCCTTTGGCATTGAAACTGGAGCTTGATCTGCTCTAAGTGAGCATCAATATCAAATGACTTGACCATCTCCGCTCCTTCCTCCATTACAACTTGTGCTGGTTGTTTTTGGTGGCTTTGTTGACCTTGATCCAATGTTTCAGCCTCATTAGTCATTTTTTCTTTCAGTTTCAGATCTCCTATAGTTGTTGAAGTTATGGTAGGCTTTGGTTGTGTTGCCTCTGTTTCCTGATATGTCTTTTGTTTCGACTGCATCTTCTCCACTCCTTGCTTTGGGAGGTCTTCAACTTTTCTTTCTCTTTTATTGTAGTCTCTGAAGGTACCTCAATGTTCTTGGGAGAATCAAACTCTTGACCCTGCTGGTCAAGCGTGTCTTGTTCTTCCTGCCTTTCTGAGTTATCTTTCTCTTTTTTACTTCGAGTAGATTCATAAGATGATTCTAGATCAGTGATGCGTGGTTTCTTTGCTTCTTCTTTCTCCCTTAGCTCCATCTTTGGATTGAGCTCGTTATGGATCCGTTGCCGCATGGTGCTACAATCTCTCGTTTTTCCTCAGCTTCCTATCTTTTCGACTGCTTGATCCGTTCTAGAGCCACTGTCTGCCTGCGTAGCAATGGAATTTTTTCTTCTTCTTCTTTCTCTTTTTCATCATTAGATTCTGTCCCTTGGGTTCTTTTTTCTTCATGCTTCTGTTGGCAGATCCTTTCTCTCAACGCGTGCGCTTCTTCCATTGTCCTCCTGGCATGAGTAATTGGGATGACTTCTACCACATGGGTAGTTTTCTTCCTCAATCTTGTATATCCCAAAGAGTATTGGCTGTCAAGCTCCTCTTCTAAAGATTGGTACTCTGAAGGAGTGTCTCTTTGCTGGGACCCATCTTCCTAGCTACTGCAAGCATCCAACTTAGTCGTTTCGCTGTCAGAGTCCCTTATCGTTGGGCTTTTCCTTGTTTGCTTAGGATCTAGTTTTGGCATGGTGAAAGGTTTGGCCACATGTCTTACTACTCTTTGAGACTTGTGAATCAGATCTATCTGCGCTTCTGTAGGTGGTAGATCATCAATCATCCCTAATGCTTGGTAGGCAATCCGCGTCAGCATTGGTCCCGCATTCATGAAGGCCTTGCTTTTTTGGCTCCCCTTTAGGTTTGCTTCAACAATGTTGTCGAGGAGGTAATTTTTGAAGTCACAACTGACCACTCTTCTCTTTGCCAAGCCTATTGCCATTACTACTGCCATGTGCAACAGTGCTTATGTATATCTGGGTGGCTTTTGCACTTTGAAGTGTTGCAATATAAGGTGCTACCACAATTCAATTTCAGAGTAGATCAAATCCTGATATGTTAACTTGTGACCTCTCTGCTTTAGGAAAACTTTGTCGTTCTCTATTGCCTTTGTATTTTGCAATAGATTGTGCGTCCCTTGCTGCAAGTGGAGGACTTCATTGATTATTTCTACTGTAATCTTAAACTTGACTGCTGCCCCATCTTTGTTAGTCAGAGTGGCTTCCCCATTGTAATGAATCAAACTTATGAGCTCATGAGCTCCTCTCAAGTCCGTTCCCCAGGGAGGTAATCGTAGGAAGCTGTCTAACTGTAGGCATCTGCCTCTTGCTTGTACTTTTGGCTTTTGGTGCAGTGTCCACATTTCCCATGGGAAGATAGTGCCCTTCACTATTTCTCCATCTGCTGCTTGAAACCTTCCATGAAGATGTTAGCCGGTATTGCTTCGAGTACCCATTTGGTGATATGAGCCTTCTCATTTGAGAAGATATTTGTTATCTCGGAAGGTGCAACATTCCCCTCCCTTGGTGCTTTCCTTCGAGGCATCCTGCGATCAACTTTAGCATTGAAAATAGGTTTTAGCCATGGATCAGAACCCTTGGAAAGTTGCAAACTTGACCTAAAATGAAAAATGAGCATAACTTTGTCAAAACTACCCCAAAGTTGACCAAATTTCACCACTGCATCTAGGATTACTATAGGCACAAGGATATAGTGTAATAGATGAATTCTAGCAAAAAGGAACATGGATCGCGATCCATGTTGGGAGGAATTTTGAAGTTCCAACTAGGGGAAGTTGTTCTTGGGCATATGGAGATGCTACTGTGCAAATTTCTCTGGATTTAGGGTGAGGTACATGGATCGTGATCCATGTTGGACAACATTTTGAAATTTTGATGATACCATCTCGTAGGGTCCATCTAGATGGTGCCTTGGTCCAAAATTTTTGGGATTTGGATCAATGGTTTGACACTTGGGAAAATTCTTGAAAACCTTTTGCTAACTTAGGGAATTTTGGCATTTTGAAGTGGATTTCGGAATTCAAATGGCTTGAAACTTCATGTCTTGGCTTTCTTGAACATACTGGATCAGATCACATGGGTTTTTCTTTGATTAGGTTAAAAGGTACATGGATTGTGATCCATGTTTAGATGAATTTTGATACAATTTCTTTGTACATATGTTCCTATAGGTCTTCCTAGTACACTAGTGAATTGTTTTTAGATTTGGACATGCTTTTCATTAGTTTACCCCATTTTCTAGTTTATGGCCATGTTTTTCCTGTCTTGACCATATCTGTTTCTTGGAACCATTTTTGGGCACATGCTTTGCTTGATATCTGTCATTGCCTCGATTCCCGATGATTTGGGACTATAGCTCACAGCTTTGCTTGGCTCCCTGTCAAATCCCATTAGAATTTGAATCCATTTGAGGAGACACATTGATTCCGACAAATTTCACCATTTTGCAAATAATCTTTTGCTTGGTTTGGATCCTACAAACATCCTTAAGTTACATTTCCTTGTTGATAGGCTTTGAGGAGAGTGTGAAGTCTCCCGACTAGCTTAAGCAACAATTTGAAAACTTCTCAAGAATTTTGCTTTTCGCCCTACTCCATGAGTTTTGCTGGCATCCTACCATTTGTCCTTTCCATGATTTTTTGATGGAATCCTACCCTTTTCCCTCTGAAAATGGCCAAAAGACCATTTGCAGAGTGAAGGTAGTATCATATGTATTTTCTTATGGCATATGTGGGTGTGCAAAAATGAAATGATCTTCAATAACAAATATCAGGACCCCCTTCCTTTTGTTGGGGTATAAAGCCCAATGTGGTCACTCAGGTAAGTGGGCGGGCCGCCAGGTATGTACACATATTCTTTTGTAAAAACCTAATAAGAACTCACTATGCTCTACACATTACAGTAGAGCGAGTTCACCATATCGTCGTGCTCTTCTTCTCGCACTCTCTCTCGCGTCGCACTTTCGCTCGTACTCCTTCAACTGGTATCAGAGCTCAAATCGAGGCTCGGGGCAGCATTTGCAGGTAGACAGAGTCACTTGCTCAGATTGGAGTGAGATTCGACAGGCGAAGACACGGCCCCAATTCCTGCGGGAGATCCCGAAAGGCTCAGTGTTCTCAGAATTTCATTCTGAAGTCATCTCGGCCACCGTTCGGCTTCGACAAAGATCTACGCAGGCCATTTTCGTCCTACGACTGCAAGTGTTGAGGATATCTACACTTCCAGAGTGCTGATTTGTGGTTGTCTACACAACAAAGGACGGCTCACAGTTCTTGGAGGCGTGTCACATACGACACGGGCGCACCTACACACAGATTGTAGGCGACATCCACTAGTTCATCAGGTAGCTTGTGTTTGCTTCTTGATATTCCAGATTTCATCCTGACATTGCAGGTACTTCCACATGGGATGTATTGTCAGAGATGATGTATGTCTATTGAGGGTTTGCTGGCTGTGAGTCACGCAGCAAACAACCGCCATAGCGGTTACAGCATATAGTGGGAAATTTGTGGATGTATGACTTTGTGGGAAGTCTATGTACTGTCAGATTTACTGCAGCCTTTGTTGAGGGTTGAGTGAGGTTTTATTGAGCTAGGGGATTCTCGAATGTTGAGATCCTTTCGGTGATACAGGTCTTGGAACGATCCCTCGAGCACCCTTAGATAGGCAGCTAGGATGTATTGACTGTGAGTTAGACAGTTGGGTTGCATCTTTGCTTTACTGTCATTGAGGCATTGTCGCAGTCTATGCTTACAGGACAGTGACAGGACAGTGAGAGACAGTACAGGTGCACGACAGGTTTACCCACAGCTTATAGTGTTAGAGAGACAGTGGTTTTTTGACCTGTTTTTTGGTCTGTTTTTTAGTACACCAGAGCCATTTTACAAAGGAGACTCTGCCGAAATTTTTGCAGAATCTGAAGCTTTATTGGTTCATTTGACAGGTTGATATTGGTTCAGAGGACAGTTTACAGGGGAAACTCTGCCGAATTTTTCCCAGGAAAGTAAACTACTGTGAAGCGTAGTTATGGCTGGATCACAGGACACTGCTCTTTACAATATCAAGAAGCTGGATGGAACTAATTTCCCATTGTGGAAGAAGCAGATTTGGCACGTGTTGGTACAAAAGAAGCAGATAAAACCTATAAAGCTCAAGGGGATAAAACCAGAAGATATGGACGAAGATGAATGGAGCGAAATGGATGAATTGGCACTTTCTACCATTATGCTGACTTTGTCAAAAAGCGTTTACTTCAATGTAGCAGACAACATGTTGGCTTATCAAGCATGGACAAAGTTGAGTGATCTTTATGAGAAGCAGAGTGCAGCTTCACAGGTATACTGGCTTAAGAAGCTTGTTGACTTGAAGATGAAAGAAGGGACCCCTATGTCCAATCATTTGAATGAATTCAACACCATCTACAGTCAGTTGTCAGCTCAAGGTGTCAAGTTTGATGAACTTGTTAGAGCTATGTTCCTATTGATTACATTGCCGGAAAGTTGGGACACTTTTCGCACAGCTTTGAGTAATTCTGCACCTCCAGATGATTTGACCATAGCAGGTGTCGAAGGCAGTCTGCTTACTGAAGAAACCAACAGAAATACAATGGAAAAAGGCAAAGAAACAGCCTTAGTTGTTAGGGGAAGGACCAAAGAAAAGTAAAAAGGTGGAAAGAGGGATCAGTCTCGTAGCAAGTCCCACAATTCTAAAGGCAAGAGTGACATAGAATGCTACCATTGTGGCAAGAAGGGTCACATGAAAAGAGACTGCAGAGAATGGAAAGCAAAAAAAGGCAAAGAGAAAGCAGAAGACCATGGTGAGAAGAACAAGTCCTCAGTGAAGATTCAAGAAATAAATGTGACAAACACTGTTGCAGAGGATGACAGTCTAGTGTCAGGAGATATCTACTTCTTGAAAAATAAAATGGACTCATCTCTTCTTACAGCATCTGCTGGAAATGCACTGAGTGACTAGATTATAGACTCAGGGACATCACTTCATGTGTCTCCAAACAAGGAGTGGTTTACCTCTTATGTGACCACTAAAGATCATGTTCGGCTAGGCAATGGGCAGACATGTGAGATCTTAGGTGTTGGAGATGTTCAATTGAAGTTTCAGAATGGCTCTTCTTTCACGCTGAAGAATGTGAGACATGTTCCCGCAATTACAAAGAGCTTGATCAGCACATGTTTACTTGATGATGGTGGCTATGTCACCACTTTTGGACAGAACATGTGGAAGATATCCAAGGGTTCTATGACAGTAGCACATGGAGTAAAGTCTAGAGGACTTTACATGATTTATGTATCAAATGTCTCTAAAAATGTAATCAATGCAATCGAGCAGCCGAACGTTTCTTTGTGGCATAGCCGGTTAGGACATATGTCCAAGAAGGGAATGGAAATCTTGTCTCGTTCTGGTTATTTGCCTGGCTTGTCATTTAATGATTTTGAATTCTATGAACATTGTTTGTATGGTAAGCAAACACAGCAGCCACATAAACATAGAAGCCGTAGAAGAGATACACAGTTGGCACTTGTTCATAGTGATTTGTGTGGACCTATGCCTAACCTATCTCTAGGGGGAGCTTCTTACTTTATGAAATTTATAGATGATTACTCGAGGAAAGTATGGGTTTACTTCCTCAAGCACAAGGATGAAGCGTTTAGTGTTTTCAAAACGTTTGTGACACTTGTGGAGAATCAGAGTGGCAAGAAGCTTAAATGCTTACGCATTGACAATGGTGAAGAGTATGTTTCAAAGGCCTTTCAGGACTTTTGTGAGTCAAAAGGTATAAAACGTGAACTTACTGCTCCTTACAATCCTCCTCAAAATGGTTTTGCTGAGAGGATGAATAGGACCATACAAGAGAAGGTCAGAAGTATGTTGTCTAATGCACAACTGCCAAATGGGTTTTGGGCTAAAGCTGTATCAACAGTTGTTCATCTTATAAATAGATCTCCTAGCAAGGTTTTGCAGAAGGATTCAGTGTGGCAGAGGTGGTATGGTCAGGCAAAATGCCCTCATACAAGCATCTCAGAGGTAATTCTGGTGAGATGGGGTACAGACTTTGGGATCCCGAATCCAGAAAGGTTATCCGCAGCAATGATGTTCACTTTAATGAAGCGAAATATCATTCTAAACCAGAGAGGGTTGAGGAGATTAGAAGAGTTGTCTTCCAAGAAGATGGACCTGCACGTGCAAGATAAAATGTCAGGGCTCAAGAGGAGCAAGGACAGGATAGAGTGGAACCACAGGTTGTGGCTGAGCCTGAGCCACCTATTGTGCGTAGATCTGGACGTATCACGCAACCTCCTGATAGGTTTGTTCCATCTATGAACTATGTCATGTTGACTGATTGCAATGAGCCTTCATGTTACAAGGAAGTAGTGCAAATGAAGGACTCCAAGAATTGGGAATTGGCCATGCAGTCAGAGATGACAGCTCTGCGTAAAAACCAGACATGGAAGCTAGTTAAATTACCACAGGGAAAAAAAGCCTCTACCTTGTAAATGGGTTTACAGGTATAAGATCACCGCTCATGATAGTCAGCCAAAGTACAAAGCAGTTGCCAAGGGCTTTAAGCAAGAACAAGGCATTGACTTTGATGAAGTCTTCTCTCCGGTGGTCAAGATGACTACATTGAGATGCTTTCTTGCATTGGTTGCCATATTAGATTTGGTGTTGCACCAAATGGATGTCAAGACAGCGTTCTTGCATGGTGATTTAGATGTGAAAATTTACATGCAGCAGCCAGAAGGGTTTGTTGAGAAAGGCAAGGAAAGAGAGACAGCTTCCGTGGTAGAAAGTGAAACCACTTTCTGTAGCTTTGAAGCCCAGCTTACTGTTGTGCCTCCAACCGTGAACACATAGCCAATAGTGCTCCTTCGAGTATCTTTGTCACCTGCCATATCTGCATCAGCATAACCTTCTAGAAAAATATCAATTCCTCCAAAATACAAAGCATTTGTTGTTGTCCCTTTTAGATACCTAAGTATCCGCTTCACAGCTTGCCAATGCTCTTTACCTAGTTTGTCCATGAACCTACTCACAACTCCCACTGCATGTTCAATGTCTGGCCTTGTCCAAACCATAGCATACATTAGAGAACCTACCATTGCAGCATATGGAACTTTAGACATATAGGCTATCTCCTCTTGTGTCTTTGGACACATATCCTTCGTTAGTTTAAAATGACCAGCAAAAGGTGTAGAAACTAGTTTTGCATTTTGCATTGCAAACCTTTCTAGTACCTTCTTGATGTAATCTTCTTGAGATAGCTTTATTGTCTTCTTCGTCCTGTCCCTTGATATTTTCATACCAAGTATCCTCTTTGCAGCACCTAAATCTTTCATTGAAAAAGATTTGGACAGCTCCTCTTTTAGGTCTTTGATGTCCTGCATGTTAGCACTTGCAATCAACATGTCATCAACATACAACATTAGGATGATGAATTTCCCATCTCCCAAATTCTTCGTGTAGACGCAGTGATCCGAGTTGCACCTTGTGAATCCATGATCCAACATCCATCGATCAAACTTCAAGTACCATTGTCTTGATGCTTGCTTTAAACCATACAAGCTCTTCTTTAATCTGCAAACCATTTTCTCCTTACCTTTTACTTCATACCCCTTTGGTTGAAGCATGTAGATTTCCTCCTCTAAGTCACCGTGAGGGAATGCCGTATTTACATCCATTTGCTCGAGATTTAGATCATGAGCAGCCACAAGGCTTAAGACAAGCCTAATTGAGTTCATTTTTACAACAGGAGAAAATATTTCATTGAAGTCAATACCTTTCTTTTGAGAAAAACCTTTTACCACAAGCCTAGACTTGTACCTTTTCTTCCCACCTTCTTCTTCCTTCAGCTTGTACACCCATTTGTTTTGAAGTGCCCGCTTACCTTTAGGCAACTCAACCAACTCCCATGTTTGGTTGCGATGTAGTGAGTCCATCTCCACTTGCATGCTCTTCGTCCATTCTTCTTTGGATTCATGTTTCATAGCTTCTTCGTATGATTCCGGCTCTCCAGAATCTGAGATCACGAGATGGTTGAAGGAAGGAACAAACCTTTCTGGAGGTCTACTTGCTCTTCTAGATCTTCGGGGAATAGGTTGAGGCTCCTCATTTGGTTGACGTTGTTGCACATTGTCACCGTTTGCAGTCCTTGAGTCTTCACCGTCCTCAAGCTCCATGTACTCATCACCTGTTTCTTTTGTTTTTTTTCTTTCCAAGTAATCTTTGTACATATTTTTTTCGTTAAAAATTACATCCCTACTCCTTAAGATTTTACCATCTTCAGGATTCCATAGGCGATACCCAAAGTCACCTTCTCCATAGCCAATGAAGAAACACTTTTTGGACTTTGCATCTAGCTTTGATCTTAGGCTTCTATCTATGTGCATGAAAGCCTCACACCCAAACACTTTGAGAAATGCATAATTCACCGGTTTATCTGTCCATGCCTCTTCTGGAACTCCCCCATCCAATGTCGTTGAGGGTGAACGATTGATTAAGTACACAGACGTACTTACAGCTTCCGCCTAAAGCTCAAGCGGTAGGCCTGCATGTAGCGGCATGCTTCGTGCTCGTTCCATGATTGTCCTGTTCATCCTTTCCGAAATCCCATTTTGTTGAGGTGTCCTTGGGGTTGTCCTTTGCCTCCGAATGCCATTGCTAGCACAAAAGCTTTCAAAAGCTTGGCTGCAATATTCGCCTCCATTGTCGGATCTGAGGCATTTAACCTTGGTACCTGTTTCATTCTCCACAAAGTCTTTCCACCTTTGAAATATGGAAAATACATCGAATTTATTCTTCATGACATAAACCCATGTTTTTCTAGTCGCATCATCTATGAATGTTACATAGTACAATGAGCCACCAAGTGATGGTGTACTTGTAGGACCCCAAACATCAGAATGAACCAACTCAAGTTTTTTATTTTTTCTTTCATTTCCTGATTTTTGAAATTTTACCCTCTTTTGTTTACCATAAACACAATCTTCACAGAACTCTAAGTCCACTTCTTTCAAACCTGGTAGAAGCTTCTTTGTTTGAAGGATTTGCATTCCTTTGGCACTCATATGCCCAAGTCGGTAGTGCCACACCGCACTGTCAACTTCTGTAGTTGCTGCACAAGCTGAAGGTTGCGTGCTAACAGTACACAAGTAAAGTGTACCGACTTTTTCACCCTTGGCAACCACCAAAGATCCCTTTGAGATCTTCCACCGTTTGTTTCCGAATGCAATGTTGTGACCTTCATCGTCCAATTGTCCTGTAGAGATCAAATTTTTGCGAAGAGAAGGAACATGCCTAACATCTTTAAGCTTCCATTCATTTCCGTTAGCAGTTTTGACAGAAACTGTACCTTTGCCGACAATCTCACAAGCTTCATCATCTCCCAAGTATACATACCCAAAATTACCTTTAGTGTAGTCTTGGAAATGTTGCTTGTGTGGTGTCGCATGGAATGAAGCCCCGGAATCTACTATCCAGGAATTAGACACATTGTCTAATGAGAGAATTAGAGCATCTTTCTCTACTTTACCTGCCACATTGGCCTCCGATGTTGGCTTGTTGTCTTGAGACTCTGTCTCCTTCTTCTTCTTGGACCAGCAATCCTTCTTGACGTGGCCCTTCCTGCCGCAGTTCCAACATTCAAGAACTGACTTTGTGCGTGACTTGCTCCGCCTTGAGCGATCACGACCCTTTTGGTTTTTGAACCTCTCCTTAAGCCTTCCTCTTGTTTCCACTGATAGTGCAGCACTTGATGATTCTCATGTGCTTCTCCTTCGCATTTCCTCGCTTAGGAGAACACCCACAACATCATCAAACTTAAGAGTATTTGTGCCAGAGATAGAATTACTTACAGCCATCACAAGGCTGTCCCAACTATCCGGTAGAGATGATAGTATAAGGAGAGCTCGCACTTCGTCATCGAAATTGATTTTCACTGATCGAAGTTGACTTATGTTTGTGTTAAAGTCATTTAGGTGTTCTGCAACTGAACCATTCTCTACCATCTTTAGATTGAACAAGCGCTTCATAAGAAATACCTTATTGGATGCCGATGGTTTCTCGTAGAAGTCGTCAAGTGACTTCATCAAGTCCTCCGTGGTCTTCATCTCCGAAACATTGAAGGCCACCGTTGACGCCAAGCTTAACCGGATTGTTCCCAGTGCCTTTCGATCAAGGACAATCCATGCTTCATCTGCCATTGTTGCGGACTTCTTCACAAGACCGCCTAGTGGCAAATAGAGGTCCTTCTGGTAGAGATAGTCTTCAATCTGCATCTTCCAATGTTGGTAGTTTTTTCCGTTGAACTTCTCAATCTTGAGCTTCCCTTCCTCAGCCATAACTCCCGCTCAATTCAAGGAATCCTTTCCTTGAGATAATTCAGCTACGAGCAAACCTTGCTCTGATACCAGTTGTTAGGAAATAAGACGTAGCTAAATAGATAATTGAGTAGATTACTTAATGGAGAGAGACAGATTTACATACACGAGATTATAGAGTAGAGAGAGAGAGAGAGAGTACACACGATATACGTGGTTCACCCAATGTGGGTTACGTCCACAGGAAATCAACCACTCAATGGCTTTAGTACTTCAAAACAAGAAGTAGTTTACAAAGGGATTATACCCTTAATGGAGCTCCCACCTTGCTTCACTCTCACCACCTCACACTCACCTTGTTGCATCAACTTCACAGTATGAAATGTGTGTAGAAATGGCCTCCTTTTATAGGCCAAAAGGGCTGCCCTCTCTTATGAGGGACAGCCATGTGTAGCCGCCCTTGTGCGAATAAGTCTAAATCGGACCCTCCAATCCGCCCATGTGTGGCCGCCCTTGAGAAGACAAGTCCGCTTTTGAATTCGGCCACCGGCCATTGAATTCGGCCACCGGCCACCAGCCATTGACTTTCGACCACCGGCCACCGGCCATTGACTTCCGACCACCGGCCATCGGCCATTGACTACCGGTCACCGGCCAACCGACCGGTTGTTTTCCGACCACTTTCCGGCCATAATATTCCGGCGAAAAAAAAAGTCTCGGGGGCCTCCGCCCCCGAGGCCTTTAAAGTTGCCCCTAATTCTTGTCCGTGAAAATTTTGGTTTCCGGTGAGTGATTTTCCTTCACGCACGATGGCTTCTCCTCATAATGGGGGCCTTACAAATGTGCGCTTTTACCACAAAAAATTACAAAGGGTAAATCAGGCTCCATACTTAACAGATTTGGTATGCCAGTTGTTAAAGAGTCTTTATGGCTTAAAACAATCACTGAGGGCATGGTACCATAAGTTCCACAAGTTTATGCTTTCTCAAGGCTACAAACGTAGTGAGTTCGATCATTGTCTATATACAAAGAAGGCTAAGGATGGCAGTTGGCTGATCCTTATTTTGTATGTGGATGACATGTTGATTGCTGGCAAGCACTTGGAAGAAATTTCAGCTTTGAAGTCAAAGATGGCAAAATCGTTTGACATGAAAGACATGGGTGAGGCAAGTCATATACTTGGTATGCGCATTGAGAGAGACAGACCAAAGAAGTTGATTTGGTTATCTCAAACAGAGTATATTGACAAGGTTTTGCAACGTTTCAATATGGAGAAGGGAAAGGCATTGAGTGTTCCATTGCCACCATATGTGAAACTTAGCAAACAAGATTGTCCTGTGTCTGAGGAAGAACAGGCTGAAATGGATAAGATTCCATATGCGTCTGCAGTGGGTAGTTTGATGTATGCAATGATTGCTACTCGCCCAGACATTGCATTTGCAGTGGGAGTAGTAAGTCGATACATGTCAAACCCAGGCAAGAAGCATTGGGAGGCAGTGAAAGGAATATTGAGATACCTGAAAGCTACAAAGAGTATGCGTATATGCTATGGGAGTCAGGAGCTAAGTGTAAAGGGTTTTACAGACTCAGATTATGCAGGTGACTTAGACAACCGAAGGTCTATGTCAGGGTATGTCTTTACATTGGTTGGTGGAGCAGTATCATGGCGTTCTAGATTACAAGATTGTGTTACTCAGTCTACTACAGAGGCTGAATATGTTGCAGCATCAGAGGCATGCAAAGAATCAATTTGGCTTAATCGACTAGTAACAGATTTGGGAATCAAAGAAGAGATGCCTGTGTTATATTGTGATAGTCAAAGTGCTATACAATTGGCTCGCAATCCAGTTTATCACTCAAAGACAAAGCATGTGGATGTGAAGTATCATTTCATCAGGGAAATGCTCGAGGATAAGCAACTTCAGCTTGTCAAAGTTCACACCACAGAAAATCCTACTGATCTACTTACAAAAGGACTTCCCTTAGAGAGCTTTGCACATTTTCGCAAGCAGTTAGGTGTAGGGTAGTGCATCACTTCTCTACATCTCTTGTATATTAGCTTGTATAGTAGCTTCTCTCACACTTAAAGTACCACATTGGACTTTAAGTGGGAGGTTGTTGGGGTATAAAGCCCAATGTGGTCGCCCAGGTAAGTGGGTGGGCTGCCAGGTATGTACACATATTCTTTTGTAAAAACCTAATAAGAACTCACTATGCTCTACACATTACAGTAGAGCGAGTTCACCATATCGTCGTGCTCTTCTTCTTGCACTCTCTCTCGCGTCGCACTTCCGCTCGTACTCCTTCACCTTTGATCAAGTATGATCTCACCAAGATTGTCAAAAGACTTCAATTGCTTATCAAAGAAGTTACAGCAGATTGTAGTATGAAGGACATTCAAAACAAATTCAGATGGAAGCAGTGGTACCATCTAATGGCCAGATGTTATGTATGTTTGAAGTTCATCTTGCCTTCTGTAGGAAGATAACCCTTTTTGTATGTCCCCGTTTATGGTTGGCTTTATGACGTCTCCTTACTTTTGTATGGGGTTTCCTTCCCTCTTCTTGAGGGAAATTTGTACATGTTTTTCTCTTATTGATTCAACTTTCTACTTGTTCCAAATACAAAAAAGGAATATGTGCACAGGTTGCGAGGCTGCTCTTGCACATAGAGGCTTAGCAAGGTTACAACCATGCAAGGCGATAAATGCTAGCAAGCAAGAAAAAGGTGTTACTTCAGTATTTCTTCGAGAAAAATAGAAGAAAATGATCAAAAGTTCTCAGCGCCTTCAAATATTTTTCATGGGAAGAGAATGCCTCGAGGTTGCATGTTTGCAACCCCATCTTAGGCTGGGTTCACATTGGGGAGGTGGAAGAAACACTCCAAAAAGTGCTTTTTCGGGTGGAAGAGTTACTTATGCACACTTCCGCCACCCATCTATTCACATAGAGGGTGGAACCAAAAACGACTCGATTTTTTCCGTCGTCTATTCTGAACATTGGGCGGCGGAAGAACAAATAGTAAAAGGAAAAAATATTTATCAAGTGTAACAATAAACCTTGGGAAAATTACCAAAATACCCCTCTGATTTGTGAAAATTCTCAAAATAGCTCTCTAATTCCAAAAATTCCAAAAATACAGTCAATTGTGTGTTAAATTGCCAAAATGCCCTTCAAATTTTAAAAAATTTCCTTTGGTTGTGAGAGTAAATTTTTCCAACTTGTTTTTAATAATAAAAGAGTATTTTGGTAATTTTCATAAACCTTAGAAAGAGGGGGTAATGAAAGTTTATTTTATTTATAGCTTAACGTTCATGAAGGTGAGCGTCTGACACGGCAACCCACGTGGAGGGTGGAAGTCCTTTTTGGGGGGAGGGGGGGGGGGGGGGGGGGGGGGGGGGGGGGGGATCAAAAGAAACACGCTGAATGGCTTCCATGAGCTGGCACGCCTTTTTCACTGTTTCTGCCACGCTATCTGAACACCCCATCCGACATGCGCCCCTGCGATTGGCTGCCTGCAAGCCTCTGTGTGCTGCCTAGTCTGAATCCACCCTTAATGTGAACTCGAGGTTGCATGTTTGCAACCCCATCTCTCTCTCTCTCTCTCTCTCTCTCTCTCTCTCTCCCCTTAGAATGATGGTCAACAAGTGGATGATGAGGCACACATTCTCTCTCTTTCTCATCCACAATTGCCAATGCCACTTTGAAAAATGATCTAACCGATAAAATCCAAAATCCAAAATCCAAAGAGCGGTTTGGCCGTACGCGGGAGCTGTTTTGAGTGGCCCGCCAGCAGGAGGCATGAGCATTGAGCCATCTCTCCGTTTTTGTCTTCACTTGCCAACCCACGCGCCCCCCTCAGGCCCCTCTGGCCCGCTTCCATGATTCACTCATTCAACGACATCAACGCCTCGCGACAAAATGAAACCGTCTTCGAGGCTTGCCAATTTGCCAATCGTCATGACTCATTCGTCCCCCGTCCACTTGTGCTGCTCCTGTAGTTCAAACTTCCTCATGCCTTTGTAGTTTGCACTCGACCAAAAAGCAAAGTACGGTGCAAATTTATTTTCCTTTTGTGCATAAACTTAAAGAGCTTCACTTTCATCCACAAAAGTCACATGGTGTTTGATCTGAGTCTGTACATTTGGGTGTGGACACTTTTAATTGTCCTATCTAAAACCTATCTATCGGTGCTAAATCACCGAAAACTTTTTTTTTTGGAAAAAAAAAGGAAGATTTAATTACTGAAATGAAGAATAACATCACGAAAGACCCTCGGGTAGGGGAAGGGTAGCCCCATAAATAAAAAACTATGACATATACAAATAGTCTTTCATTTCGAGCCTAATATTTGAGCAATACTTTGGTATCCTAGTTCTCCATTGTTGCCACCTCAATGTCTTTTGGAGGTCAGATATTGAGGTTGAAGAGTCCAGAGCTACTGCGATCTCTTTTGCATTGCATATCAGATGCTTTCCTGAGTTTATGGTGAAGAACATATGGGTGATAAGAACCGATAACTATTGATGCAGGATCATTTGGGAATTGTATAGCTTCTATTAGAAGTCTCTCTCTCTCTCTCTCTCTCTCTCTCTCTCTCTCTCTCTCTCTCTCTCTCTCACACACACACACACACACACAGCCGTTTTTTGATCTAGTAGACAGCAGTTCACTCTTTTGAGCATAACTTGCTCATCCGAACTCCGATTTAGGTGATCTATAGCCTCAATCGAAGAGCACGAAGCCCTCTACGCATTGATGTAAAGACAGAATTTTTCTGTGTAATGGAAGGCTTTGCTGTAACAGCATCTCAGAACTGAAAAAACTGTCAAAACTTTGCGTTTTTGTTGCCGACTTGAAGGCAATGTCAGACAAAACTCGCAAAGGTGGAAAAGCCACACTCGCCATGGAGAATGATGCAAAATCTCCAAGGAATTTGGATGCTAATCCAACCACATCGTCTACAACAACGGAAGCAATGATCATGGCTTACTTGATCTCGTTACAAGAAACCGTCAACAAGCAAGGTGAAGAGTTGCGCGCACTTGCAATGGAGAATGGTACTTTAAGAGTTCTCGTTGTGGAGAATGAGCACCTCAAGAAGGTTCTTGAAATGCAAACAACGCGCTTGATGCACCTTGAGAATGAAGTTCAAGAATGTAAACGCTCTCTTGTGGACATGAATGTAGTGAAAGAGCGCTTGAGCAAAGTTGAGAGTGATCATGTATTGAAAGAGGAAACGATAGATACAATACGACATGATGTATGTGAGATGAGAAATGCATCCAAATCATGGGCTGATATATGTAAGGATAATGTGGTTTCTACATCTCCTATCACGCAAGCCGTTGTCCAAGCAAAGAATGTAGAGAATGTGGACACTCAAGAATTGCAAGAACGACAAAAACGCTCAAAGAACATCGTCATTCGTGGAATCAAGGAGGAAAGCATGGAAACACCCCAATCTCTTGCGGTTGCTATTGAAGAGTTTTTTGCTACACACTTTGGCATGTCAGGAATCATGGCTTATGGTGCACATCGAGTTGGAAAACAAGGAGTCCCTCGCTCGGGAGAAAGACCTATTGTATGTACCATGGCTGATGAGGTAAAGAGAAAGATCATCCTTGACAATGGTTGGATCTACCTCAAAGGAACGGGTTGTAATGTATATGAGGATCGCACTCTTATGCAACAAAATGTACGTCGCAAAGCATACGAGGAAAGAAGCAAGAAGGTTAAGGTATCATCTCAAGAAGAAAAGGCACTTGAGGAGGATGCAAGTCCACCCAACAAATAGGGACACATGATCTATGAGACCAACTCACGCTTGCGAATAAGCTTTTGGAATTGTAACGGGTATCCATGGAATGCGGGAATTGGCATTGATGAGCTTACCAATGACTCCGATGTGATACTTCTTGTCGAAACATGGGAGCATGATGCGCAACGAATTCTTGGATTTGACAAATACGATGTACATTCTTTGATGTGGGCCAAAAATGCAAAGCAACGAAGAGGCCAAGGAGGCATAGCATGTATGACCAAAAAGGGTTTGAAAGATGTTTCCATTGTCAAAGAAGATAAGTATAAACGCTACTTATGGCTGAAAATCAGCCCACCAAATGGTCAAGTCATGTTTGTGGCCGGCTGCTACATTCCTCACTATGACTCCAACTTTTATGCTCGCTTGAATATGGATAGAGATCAGCCCTTTGTTGAACTAGAGGAAGACATTGCTTATTACAAGGATCAAGGTGAAGTCATTGTTTTTGGAGACATGAATGCTCGCACAAATATGTTACAACACGACACACAACAAGTCGACATGCCGCATGTATCAAGAAGAGTGGATGACTCATACATGTATAATCGAAGTTCTAATGATGCAAAAGAAGTGGATCACTATGGAAAGTCACTTCTACATATGTGCAATAGTACCGGAATGCTCATTGCAAATGGTTTATCTCTATGGCAAGGCACCAATGACTTTACATGTAGAAAGCACAATGGTGCTAGCGTGATTGACTATGTGTTGTTCTCAGAAGCCACTCTAGAATGCATACAAAGCTTTACACTTGGTGAATGGAATCCGGAATCGGATCATAGGATGTTATGTATTGACCTCAAATGTGGTAAACGGCCCGAGCATGTAGCCTCCAATCATGATGTGAATCATTTGTACCTACGTCTAGACTTCAAACGAGCACTTATATATGCTGATATGGTGGACCAAATGTTAAGCATGATAGAGCATCAAGGGAGCCCAACATTAGAATGCAAGTGGAAAGTTTTCAAAGAAGTAATTTTCTCTTGTGCGAAGGAATGCTTTTCGGCGAAACACATGTCTTGCAAAAGGTCTAAGAAGGGTAGCACCAAGAAGAAATGGTTTGACATGGAATGTAGTCAAGCCCGAAAACACTTGCTAAGATTGGATGCAATCAAAGACAAGGAAGTTTACTTGGAATGTTCACACACATACAAAGCACTTGTTCAAAAGAAGAGGAGAAGGTGGGAAGTCGAAAAACAACTTCTTTTAGCACAAGAGAAAGCACATGCATGTGGCAAGTTTTGGCAAAATCTAAAAGGCAAGCGCGTTGAGAGCTTTGGTGACTTGACTCTTGAGGATATGTATATGCATTGTAAGAACCTCTATGAGCAACCCAATGTTGATAAGATGGAGGGTTGTAGCTCCCTTCCATTTATGTCTCCCTTCTTTACCATTGAAGATGTATGCCGCGCGCTTGAGAAACTTGCTACTCGCAAGGCAGGTGACCTTCAAGGTGTCAAGGCTGAAATGATTAAATGGACAAGCAAGAAAACACGATATTGGATATGCGATATGTTTAACCTTGCACTTCAGTACGGCATGCCTCATGATTGGAGTGCAAATTGGATCAAACCTTTGCACAAAGGAGGAGATGTAAACAATGTGAACAACTATCGCACTATAATGGTTGGTTCTTTGATGGCAAAGTTATTTGGATGTATCATGGAGATGAAGATAAGTGAATGGGCTGAAAAGAATGGCAAACGTGCGCTTGGCCAAGCAGGTTTTCGAAAGCATCATAGCACTATTGATCACCTTGTCACTCTTCGAGTTCTTATGGAAGCGTCTCGATTGAAAGGAAAAAAGTTGTATTGTTGCTTTGTGGATTTCAAGAAAGCTTTTGACATGGTACCGCGAGGAAATCTTTGGAGACGTATGCAAAGCCTTCAAGTGCCGAGAGAATTTATGCATGCAGTCTTTCGCATCTACCAAAAAGTGATATGTCGATTACGTATGGGAGATGGAATTTCAGAATTTTTTGCAAGCACTATTGGTGTCAAACAAGGATGCCCACTTTCCCCAACCCTCTTTGGGCTACTCATTGATGAATTGGAATACATGGTTCTTGATTTTATGCAGCAAGAAGGCATAGAAGAGGTTAAGATTGGAAATGCGGTGATCATGCTTTTGCTTTATGCCGATGATGTAGTGCTCTTGGCACATACCTTAGAAGATGCACAAAAGCTTATGAGTGTCTTGGAACGCTTTTGCCTACATAGCGGGCTGATCGTGAATGGATCCAAAACCAAGGTTATGCTTGTAAAGACCCTCAATGACGAAAATCCATGCATTGTATACAACAATGAGAAACTTGAAGTGGTAGATCACTTCAAGTACCTTGGCCTTGAGGTTCCATCCAATCATAAATGGAAGGATTGTGCAATGCGTCGCTTGGAAGCCGGAAAGAGGGCTTATTATGCATTTGAGAACATGTGCAATGCAGGAGAGATCAAGTGTTGGGCTCTCAAAAAGTACCTCTTTGACACATTGGTGACACCGGTGCTTCTTTATGGAGTGGAGGTGTGGGGTGGAAGCATCGGGAAGTCTACTTGGAAAGAGTTTGAGAATGTCCAAAAGCGTTTTCTCACCAACTTTCTCCAAGTCAAGACACAAACACCCTACATGCTCTTACTTCTTGAGTCCGGATCGCTTCCCATTGAGGTCTTGGGCATGGAAAGGGTTGTGGAGTACATGCGTAAGACACAACGTAGCCCTTTGCATCGACTTCCTAGAATCGCATATGAAGCAAGTCAAAAGGTTCAAAAGACATGCAAGAGCAAAATACTAAGTTCGGGGTGGATGCTTGATATCAAGAAATGGTTTGGAAGATGGGATGCATGTCACTTGGTCAAGGATGCGTCGATCGACTCCCAAGTTAATGAGGCCTTCTTACAACGCCAATGTATCATGGCTTGGGAGAAATCTGGAGGTTCTCGCTTCAGCCATTACACCACACACGTTGCCCCAAACTACAAATCTCTCTTCTTCTCGGAACGAGGTAACCGAACCCATTCCTACATCCTTGAGCCCATCCCGTTGAGTGCGATCCGCACCATTGCCTCCATTCGTCTTAGCTCCCATTCTCTACGCTGCGAGACAGGACGTTGGGGCACTGGCGAGGAGTGTCATCGACTTTGCACCTTATGCCCTCGTCAAGTGCGAGAGAGTGAGTACCACACACTACTTGAGTGCTCAGCTTTTGACCACATTAGGTCCTCTTTTCCCCATATATTCAGCCATGAGCTCTCCCTACATACCTTCCTCTCCCAACCACGATGTGGACTCTCTATTGCGACGCTCATTTCAGCCATTTTTGAGCATCGAGAGTCACTTATGAACTCCACTCACACCACGTGACATGTTCATTTGGTCCCATAGGTCATATTTGACCTCCCAGGACGATAATAGAACTATCTATCTATCTATCTATCTATCTCTCTCTCTCTCTCTCTCTCACACACACACACACACACACACACACACAAAAGACCAATCTAAGTCCGAGAGATGCATATTCGTAGGGTCATAACTCTCATTCTAAAGGTTAGGGCACATTCACAAGGTAGTGTTCTACCCTCGTCTGCCTAAGCAAATGTTACCATCTATTCTCAACTCTACTGAAATCGATAGAGTTGAAAAAAACCAGTTCTCTACCCCCACTTGCTGAAGAATGGTCTGCTTTACGATGGTGACAGTTAACAGTAAACAACAAAATTGTTGATGAGTGGTGGGGGTTCTACCCTCGCCCTTTTCATAGGAAGTTAGATGGAAGCCTCATCTACCTTACAATCAAAAGACCATATAATTTTCTATGTTGTGAGTGTCGTAAGCCAATTCATGGAGAAAATGAGGCAATCAAATTGGATGGCAAACAAGAGGCTTCTCAACTATATCAAAGCGAAAATTGATCATGGTCTCTGTATGGAGCTAACTCTTCTATGAAGCTACTTGTATACACATATGTTGATTGGGAAACAAAAAGCATTGAGGATAGAAGGTCTAAATTAGGTTGTTCTTGCTTACTTGAGAGTGTCCCCATGAGTTTGTCAAGCAGGAAACAACCCACATTTTCTCTTTCATAGTATTGTGTAGCCATTATATCATATAGGTGAGCTACACACATTAGACTAGCACAATAATTTCAATCTAGTGAGTTCTAAAATTGTATAGGGCATGGAGGTACCATTGAAACATCAAAATCCACATGTACATGATGTTCAAAACCAAAATCGATCTAAACTACCAAAAAAAGCAATCAAAGGGAGAGATCTACATATGAACAGAATCTTAAGCTAGAGTCTCCACAATCCATACACACGCACTAATTAAGAATGGAATGCACAAAATTGCACATCCACACACTCAAGA
Source organism: Adiantum capillus-veneris (assembly GCF_014529385.1). Taxonomy (NCBI): domain Eukaryota; kingdom Viridiplantae; phylum Streptophyta; class Polypodiopsida; order Polypodiales; family Pteridaceae; genus Adiantum; species Adiantum capillus-veneris. The sequence goes on from NC_140937.1 coordinate 75,657,029, forward strand.
GAGTGCATACTCATACAATGGAGGGATCACCTCTCTCAATTAAATCAATCACATGAACAAAGGACCACAGACACGTTCTCTCTCTCTCTCTCTCTCTCTCTCTCTCTCTCTCTCTCTCTCTCTCTCTCTCTCTCTCTCTCTCTCTCTCTCTCTCTCTCTCTCTCTCTTCTCACACACACACATGTCCTAGAAAGCATAGAGAAAGAGAGCATAGGCTCAATACAAAGCAAAGAGAATGTTAATTCATAAGAATCCCGCAATCATTATAAAAAAAATAACACAAGCATGCATCAAGCACACAAAGCCTGAACTTGAGAGCTCTAAGTGGCATTGGTATACATATTTCCACACAACAATCTTCGCAACAAGGAATTGTCCATGGCTCAACATTTAACATCTAAGAGGTACGCCTTCTAGTGCAAATTCCTAGCCCATGCATAACATATTTGCAAGTCTCACCATGTTTGGGTCTAGCATGTTCTCTTAGATCCTAGAGTTGTCAGGGCATTGCTTGAATTCAAGTGTTGTAATAGATGTAATCTTAATATCACTCTTCAAAAATCACTTGGTTTTATAGCCAAATAAATGAGCATGTGTATCTTCTTGTTAATAGACCTTTTAGGAAGCAAGAGAGTAGATGCTCTTGGCTTGGCATCTCATTGCCCGAACATTTAGAAATGTATTGCTTTATATGAGCTATGAAATCCCTCTTAGACTCATTTTTCATTTTCCTAATGATCAAATTTGAGTTGCAGTGCTATGATTTTCTTTCAATTACAAAGAGTTAGCTGGCCCTATGAGAGATGTATGCATTAAGAAATGGTTAATAGACCTAAAACTTCAAGATGATTTAATTTGCTTGCAGGAGCTCAAGGTTAAAGGTTTTGAATGCTAACCTTCAAACAATTAGGAGGGATCATAAGTGGTTTTCATCTACCACTCTACAGGTAATAGACGTGCTATGATAGGAGTCAATCTTAAGCGCGAACAACTCATCTCTAAAGTAAATACTAGACAAAAGGGGCATTGAATTGTTGTTACCCTAAAATTGTTATCAGTTTGTATGCTTCAAACACTATTGCTGAGAGAACTATCATCTGGACAAAACTCAATTCTTTCAATTATCCTGTGTTGATTATAGGTGAATTAATATGGTTACTTCTTTGAATGACAGATATAATGCCTCAGGAAATGAAAAGCCAAGTTGGAAAGAGTTGACAATCAGACCACTCTGGTTAACACCCCTGAGAACATTGGTTTCACCTGGGCTAACAACCAGCAGGGCAACTCTTATAGAGCAGCCAGACTTGACAGGATGTCCATGATAGTTGATTGACATCAGACATACTAGATGGTGAGTTGTAAATTTGACTCTTCTATCTTGTTGGCTGATCACAAACCTTTGTTGTTTGAGCTACATAAACATGAGCACTCATTCAAAGCTGGCTGGCCACATTTAGATAATTCTTTGTTTAAACTAGTATCTATCAAATCTAATGTTAAGCCTATTTTTTAAAGTTCTTTTATTCTGCATAACAATGCATTTACTACTTGGGATGTAGTCATAAAGGACCCTCAAAAGGTTTTAAGTATCTTAAAAAAGAAAGCTAAGGAAATTAGATCGAATAAATGAATGATGATCAACAAGCATATTTCTCTGCTTGTGGGGACTCTGTCCTCCTCTATCAATGTTGGTGTTGTTAAACTCATCCACAGGAAGGGCTCAAGGGATGACTTATCTAATTAGAGACCTATCACTTGTTTGACTTCTGTTTACAAGATCTTCTCTCTATCCTTAGCTAGGAGACTCACCCCCCTCACAGACCGGTTCATCTTGAAAGAGCAGAAAGGATTTATAAAGGGGAGATTCATTCTTGATGAACTAATTGCACTATGGGAAGGAATGGAGTATGCAGAGGAATCTGAACAGGATTTTATTTTTTCAAAATTTATTTTGATAAGGTCTATGATAGAATTGAACAGGAGTTCATTTTACAAAGCTCATATGACATGGGTTTAGGCAGACTTTTCATCAAATTTGTACATATTCATTTTGGGAATGCATTTGCCAAAATTGCAGTGAATGGTACTCCTATTGATTTTGTTCCTTTGCATAAATACATTAGATAGGGATGTCCCTTGTCCCCTTTTCTTTATGCAATCTCTTATGATGGCTTCGGTTGGCTTGTTAAAGATTTTATGTAGCAAGGCAAACTTAAAGCCATTGATATACCTGAGTCTGTAAAACAATTGTGTATTCAACAGTTTGTTGTTGATGATACCAATGCACTTGTGAGGAATGATTTGCAACTAGTATCACAAGATCATGCGAGCATTATGGCTTATTCTGTTTCAATATAGTGTGCAAAGTCTTAGTGACTGGAGGTTGCCTATGAAAAGGTTTGGGAAATTTCTCTAATCTAGCTTGTGTTGTCTCTATCATCTTTTGGTTAAATGGAAACTCATAGAAAAGTCTTAGTGACTGGAGGTTGCCTATGAAAAGGTTTGGGACATTTTGCTAATCTAGCTTGCGTTGTCTCTATCATATTTTGGTTGAATGGAAACTCATAGCAAACCAGGCAATGTTACAACCATCAGCTAGTGTATCAAGGTCAACACAAATCTAGTTGAAGTTACATAAAAAACATCAAAGACCCCTTCAGATATCTCACGCTTGGCCTTTTTAGACTTTTTTGGAATTTCATGGCTTATGGTTACTTGATGAGTAGGAGATTCAGGTAGATTTGGTCTTGCTCTACTCCATCTTCTAGTTTTTCTAAAAACTTTTCTAGTTTTTAGAAAAGTGAGAAGATGTTGTGTATAGGAGGGAGGATTTGGAGTATCATGTGAAGGATAATCTCTAGCTTGGGCTCAAGTGACCACCCTCAAAGATGCTACCTCTTCTTCTCTCGGAGTGGATGGATGAACCTTACACCAAGTTTAAGATCACATTGCAAGGATTGTCCTCCTTTGGCTTGTGTGGACATTTATGATTGATATGACATTCATTATAGTGTCAATGAGCCACTAGACAAGCATTCTTCTTATCATAGAGACACTTTCATCCAGTGATTGCTACCACATTTGAAAGAGGCACCACCATCCCGAGGAGGTTGAGGTGAAGTCCACCTCATCATTCGGGGTCTATGTCTTATGGAATTCATTTCATAACATGCAAAGTACCATCACTAGAGTACTTGTGGCAATAACTGCTAGTTTTGATAGAATTCCTTGGGATATAGTTTGGATCATATTGAACTTTGTAGCAGTGATAAGCGCTAAACCCCTAGGTTTGGTAGCCTTTTTGTATGGAGCAACGTCAACAAACCTTAAGGTCGTAACCCTAGGAAGTGGTGTTTGGGCTCCTAAGAAGTAGGCTGCAAGGAGTTACCTCTATTGATGGTTCACCACATCCTAAGGTCGTAGCCCTAGGAAGTGGTGTTTGGGATCCTAAGGCTAAAGTAGGCTACAAGGAGTTTACCTCTATTGATGGGTCACGACGTCCAAAAATCTTTGAAGGCATGTATTCTAAAAACACCATTTGGGTATCATGGTTTTCCATTTTTCTACATACTTGACAATAAACTAAACCACTGCACATTGAACAACATTTGATCTGTTTGGTAGCTTCCCATGTGATGGTTACCCGCATAAATTCTGCATGAGGGTATGGTGATTGAGGTTGTTTATCATTTGAATTAAAGCAAACCTTGATTTGTCAAGGTCTAGTTTTTATAAAAGATGTTGTGCAACCAATGTTGTCATGTCTTAATGAGAAAGAGGTTTGATCATAGACCATGTTCAAGGTGTTGTGTGTAACTATCACCTACACTCTTGCATATGACATTGTTGCCCATTGAAAAATTCGTTAGTTCCATGTTTAGTACTAGAGTGAAATCCTAGAAGTGGGGCACAAAGCATTGGACAATAAGATGGTGAGTTAGGGTCTGGTAACTCCAGGCACTATTATCACTAATTGATAATTGTGCCTATTGAGATCGATTTAAAAAATAAAGACAGCTAGGGGTTGGAAATGTGGTTCAGTAACAACAAATCATTGCTAACTGGAGGTTTAAGGGGCGATTGTAAACATAGACACACATTTATTTTGAGTTTAAATTGTGGTTTTGAAAAAGATCACCCCATCTTTTAATTCTTGCTTTTTGTGGGCACTTCTGTTGAGCACCATTTTCTATCTAACTTCAAAAAACCCAATCCGAGGTAAGTCATTCTAGAAACATTGAAAATTAGTTTTGAAGTCTTTGGAGGGGCTCTAGTTACTTTTAATCCTCTACTAGGCATGCCAAAATCTGCACATAAGATTAGAACCAACATGTGTGAATGGCATAGGAGAAAGGATGATTTCTCTATAGGAAATATTATTCTAGGCCTTGTACTCTATCAGCTTGAACCTGTGAATATTTTATTTAAGCAACAGGGCCAAGTGGTCCTTTGAATAGTTCACAGCTCACCATATCCATTTCCTAGCTAGTTTAGTGGAGATTTTGTCTAGGTTAAGAAGCCCCAACCCTCATTTGAATTTGGGCACACAACACGTATCCCAAGAAACTTTGGGTACCTTTGGATGATCGTATCCACCCCATAGAAGGGATCTAGCCAACATGTAAATCTTGTTTATGTGATAATTGATTGGTTGCCAAAAAGAGAGGCAATAAATTAAAGAAGATAAAAGGAAATGGTTCAAAGCAAAAGCCCTGGCTGAAATGAAAGTCTGGCACCACTCGAAAATTGTTTCCCAAAACTTGGCTAGGACCCAGTCCCATCTCGTGAGAAAAGGTAACCTTAAAGCCCATAAAGATTCAGAAAAGTCTGAAAACTTGCCCATCTTCAATGCTCTTACATCCTACATCAAGAACTAGTTGTGGGATAGAACCTATTGAAATGTTGTAGCTGGTTTTAGCATGATCGATAATAGAACCACTAGCCAGGAACCCCAGGGAGGTCACCTTATAAAAATGTAACCTATCACGTGAGTTCAAAAGAAGGGTATTTAAAGTTCTTGTAACTTACAGAAAAATATATACAGAAGGGCATTATTTTTTCAAATTTGAAAGAAACTTACAGATTTCAAAAGAAAAGGGTACATTATATTCTTAACAAAATTCACAGATAAGGGGTTTTACAAACATGTCTTGAATGCACGTGATATGGTAGTTTTACACATAGTGAATCCCCCGAGCCAAGAACAATAAAGTACGATATGTTCAAAAGGATTCAATTGTCTAACTGTCATTGCCCATCATGGTATTAGTATCATGTGCCTATTGTTGAAGACACATATCTTTATAAGACCTTCGGATTTTGATACCCCACATTCTATTTTTATAATTCATTGCATTTTGGACAAGCCAACCAAAATCATCATAGTAAATAGCATATAGAAGGGGGGCTACGTGACAACCTTGTCCAATTGATCTTCTCAAAGAAATAGCATCAGTAAGATCTCCATTCATAGATCCTGAGCTGATCCTTTAATTCTAGAAGGTGAGGACTGTTAGGGTAAACTTGACTCTCCAATTCAACAATATGATTGGAAATCATCATTCTTCTATGTGCCATGATCTCCCTAGCGTTCTTCTTGTAATCAATCATCAGCCTTTGAGTTTATTTCATAGCATGATCCCCCGAGGGGTCCACCTTTCAAAAATACCTATAGCACATGCATTCAAGAGGTATTTATAAAATCCCTCTACACACACACACACACACACTTCACCATGAATTAAAAGACCCCTCTTCCTTCATAAACATGTAACTTTTTTTCATTTTCCATTTTTAAACCCCACTTGCACATGTAATTCTGTAACTCTTTGGAATATGAAAAACCTCTCTGGGTGAGCTCACATGCTACACTTATATATTTTGAGGTGGACCCCCGGGTATGATCTCATGCTTTAAAAGTTGAAGGATACATCTCAAAAGCTCTATCAAACTTGTCTCTTTCACATTCTGCTTGACAGTATTAATAGGAAACATGGACTGATCTAGGTGAGACCAATCGGCCTTATACATGATTTCCTCTTTATGCATCTCAAATATGAAAGGAACATGATCAAAGACCATCAAGGAATTATCTTTACTGCAACTTACCTTCTAGTATTCTTATGTCTACTAGTTTGTGAGATTATATGAGCTTTTCCTATTTGACTTTCTTTGCATCACCAATTACTTGACCTAGGTTATTCCATCTATCATCTAGTACCTCAACCATATTGAAGTCACATGCAATCATAATAGGGTTAAGGGGGTTGTATATTTCCTCCCACATGGCAGATCTTCAGTTAATGAGTTAGAGGCATATGTAGAAACCACAGTAAAGTTGAAGGGGTTACTTGGGGAGATAGCTATCCAACTTCCCTTGCCAAACCTTATAGACATGAGAGAAAAAGTTAATGTGCTTTTTAGTACTCGCAAGTGCTACCCCACCTCTTTCATGGGCAAGGTCTGTAAGATACCATTTGAAGCCAAATCTGATTCTTTGGACATTTGAGAGAAGAGTCTGTCTAGAGGTCTTGAGTTCGTGCAAACAAATTATCTTAGGCTTGAGGTTGGGGCCTCTAAGCTAGTTTTTGATGACATGAGTTCTAGCAAGGTTTGTCAGTCCTTTGTGAGGGTAAAGCCCTTTATAGGGGTCACTCCAATTTGTACTATGTGTAGCGGGTTTAGCCATTGGCATTGAGAGCCTTGTAGGATCCTTGGAGGATTCATTTTTCCTTTTAGAAGACATTGTTGGTGGGAGGGGTAGTATTTCCTCCTCTGTGTGTGTCATAATGATGTCAATTAACTGCTCATAAGCTGATGGTATCTGAGTTTCATCTTGCTCTCCACTTGTGCAACAAAAGTGTAGTCATCCCTTTCCTTAACTTATGCACTCCCCTTCTATGCCAGATGATGAAGTAGCACACATTCGTGTGGTTTTCTCCATAGGGCTAGTAGGTGGATTATCAAACATTGTATCCTTATTGATGCCAAGCTCTTGATCTTATTTACCAAGTTCCTTCCCTTGGTCTTTAGGGGAGGGTTCAACTAATAAATCAATGGATTGAAGTTATTCCTATACCACCTTGAACATGAGGATTTGAGATTTCTGGGGTTTCTTACTACATTTCTTTTTGGGATTAGTTGGAAGTCATTTGGTTTGGCTTGAGGAGCTTCACCATGAGCAGATTGTGCTTTGAGGTTAGGACAATCCTTGATATAACATCCCCGTTTCATACAGTAAGAGCATGCATTTGGGAGATTTTATAAACAAATGCTTGCAAATGAAGAGTTTTGACCAGTAGAATCCCTTATAGGATTAGAACCCTTTAATTAAGCACTGAGGTCTATTTCAATAAGCAACTATGGGTCCCACTTATTCCTCCCTTGTTTCTCTATCCCAAAACTTTGCCAATGCATGATCTTATATTCTTAAGTTAGGGATAGAGTTCTATGGGTAGGTTAGGTATGTCAACCCAAACAAGGGCTTTACTAGGCTTAGGGCCACTAGGATTAAAGCCAATAAACGCGTTGACTACAAAGAGGGATGTATTTCTAATTAACCATTGGCCTTGACTAACTATATGCAAAGAAAAATTAGGATCATCACAAAAAAAGGTGATAATTATTTAGCAGATATTGCACACGAGAAAATTTAATGTTCCTAGTTTTCTATGTTTGAGTGATCTATGGTGTCAAAGATTCCATTGAGGGTCTCACTCCATGACACAATCTAACTACTATGTCTTGCAGTTGGAGATGCCAAAGTTCAAGTTCCTTGATATGGATAATAGCCCCCTCTTCTCCTTGAGTCTTCTAAGAATCTTCAAATCTGTCATCCCATTCTTCATCTTGGATCACCCTTTCATGATTTAAGTAATTAGGAGCAGAGGCATGAAAATTGGATGGGGATTCTCATCGTTGTGATGAGACCCTTGTTTGCCCTTGGAGGTGGCCGCATACGCCATTTGTTGAGGGAATGCATGAGCTCCTCTTGAGATGTAGAAGGGGCAGAGGTAAATGGGGCAGCAATAGAAGTAGCTGGCATGGCTTGGAACAAGGGGTTGGAAGCATACACGATAGGGATGGAAATACCTTGAACCGGACCTCGCAAGTTGGGATGTCTTGCAGGCACCAACCCATCACGTAGACCTTCTTGAAGCTTTATGTTCCTCCCCCTCGGGCGGGGGTTATGAGGCTATCTTCTTGATGTAAGAGGAGAGCAAGGAGGAAAGAGTCATGCGTACAGAGTACAAAAGAACCCATCGCCATCATTTTTGTTCCGTCATTGCCTTAGAAGTTCTTTATTATTATAGAAAAAAAAATTGGATTAAAAAAGAAAGTACACAAAAAAAAGAGGAAATCCCATCCTCATCAGAGTTACATCTCTTTGCAGGGTTTTTCTTGCTGTAAATCCAGGAGTTTTGGACCCACCACTAGCTAGGGAGAGTGCCCCTTAGCGTGTGAAGCAGCCCTTAAGTGAAACTGAAGAAGTGCAAGAGAAAGTTGGAGCTGGAACTAGTGTCAAGGAGCCTAGTTTATTTAGTTGAAAACCTAGAAAGAAGAGGGCGAGTATGAGAGAGGAGAAGGCCAGGGGATAGATATCCAACAGTAAGTCTGTCCCGCCGCAGAGGAGCGATCTAGAGAGAGAGTAGTGAGAGAGAGGCAATAATGAAAGGGATAAGGTTGAAAGAGGATATATATGTGACGGTGGGAATGAGAGAGTCTAGAGAGAGAGAGACTGATGGAGTTCTAGAGAGAGGTGAGAGAGAGCAGAGAAGCAGAGAGGAAGCGACGAGGGACGGGGGAAAGCAGTGCGGAACACGAGGGTAGAAGATAAGGATTGTGGACTGGTAAAAAGCGGGTTTGGAAAGATCGGTGAAGACAAAAAGGCAGCAACAAGATAAGCTGCCTCCCTCCTCTGAGTCCTCTCTCATTATACATCGTCTCTCTCTTCCTCTTCATCATTCCCAGCCGCCACGTCTCTCTCTCTCTCTCTCTCTCTCTCTCACACAGTCTCTTTATCTTCCTTTCTCTCTCTCTATCCATGACACAGTGACTCTCTCTCTCTCTCTCTCTCTCTCTCTCTCCAGCTCATATAGAGCGAGGCTGCGAGGCATATTATTATAAATTTCGGTCATTCTCTCTCATCATTGGAGGATAGGCAGTGGGGCATTTGGCCGACCTATTTCTCACTCTCTCTCTACTCTCTACCTCCAGTTTTGTTTTGCTGTCCGAAAGGGGTGCTGCACTGCTGTTGCTCGCTCTCTCCCTCTCTCTCTCCACAGATCTTCCTCCCCTCCTATCATGATATAGTACCTTCTCTTCTCTCTCACTCTCTCTCTCTCTCTCCACATCACACGCACACACACCTCCTTTTCATGGCCACTACCAACAACGCAGAGGATGCTGCTGCGCCCCTTGCAGACTCCAAGGTACTCCTCCTCCCTTTCTCTACCTCACCTTTGTGTCTTCTCTCCTGCCTTGTACATAAGTACAAATTTAACCTTACACAGATTAAGCAAAATTGTTAGCATCTGATAAGAAACCTAATGTTTATTTAAGCATCTACAAATGTGCCAAGCTGATCAATCTTTGATCTTTCTCTGTGGGTCCTTATCCATGGTATTTTCGAACGATGCATGCCGGCGCCGCGGTGTCGGCTTGCTGAGCTTTTGATTTTGCTTCAAATTTAAGCTAGATGTTGGTGCATCATCTGTTGATTGCATAACTCTTACCTTTCCCATTGTTTGAAATGTCTGAACCCAATGCCTCTTCATGCCTCCTTCAGGGTGTGGTGCCATTGACTACATGGGTTCTCATCTCCAATTTCAAAGTTGCTTACCACTTACTCAGAAGGCCAGATGGGTCATTCAACCGACACCTCGCTGAATTCCTCGACCGCAAAGCTCCTGCGAATGCGATGCCTTCTGATGGCGCCGCTAGCAAAGATATAATTATTGACAGGGCAATTGGTCTCTGGGGAAGGCTTTTCTGGGCATCAGATGCATATGCAGACCCCCGTGTGTCATTAAGAAAGCAACCGCTGCTAGTCTACTTCCATGGAGGAAGCTTTGTGCATTCATCGGCGAATAGCTCGATATATGATGCGATGTGCAGGAGGATTGCAAAGATGTGCGGCGTGGTGGTATTTTCGGTGAATTTTCGGAGGGCACCGGAGCATAGGTGTCCGGCGGCATATGAGGATGGGGCAACATGCATAAGGTGGGCAAAGAGTTTCTTGGGGAGGCAATGTCTTGCACAAGTGGGATGTGATCCAAGCAGGTGTTTTGCAGCTGGGGATAGTTCAGGTGGAAATATAGCGCACAATGTAGCAGTAATGATGGCAGACGAAGGTGTAGAGCTATCGGGGACTGTACTTTTGATGCCGATGTTCGGTGGGCAGCAAAGGACCCCTGCAGAGAGGCTTCTTGATGGGAAATACTTTGTTTCTATTAAAGACAGAGATTGGTATTGGCGCGCATTTTTACCTCCGGGTTCCAATCGAGATCACCCAGCCTGCGATCCGTTCTCGCCGATTGCGCCCTCGTTGGTCGATGTCCCACTCCTACCTTGTCTCGCCGTAGTAGGCGGCTTCGACATTTTGCAAGATTGGCAGCTCAGATATGTGCACTCCATGCAGAGGGCTGGCAAGCCAGTCCAATTACTCTTTCTGGAGCAAGCAACCATGGGGTTCTTTCTGCTGCCCAATACAGAGCTCTTCTACACATTGGTAGAGAAGTTGAAGGAGTTTTTCGCAGAGCAGTAGTGTCGGGAAGTTCGGGGAGTGGCAAAGGGCGAAGTGCCGGGGATCGGGGATTGTGCTGAAGATGGAGCAAATCCTGATGCTGGTTCTGTATGTCTCTATTTGTGGTTTGTACACTCTCTCTCTCTCTCTCTCTCCCCCCCCCCCCCCCCTCTCCCCCCCACCCACCACACACACATACCTGTACTCTCTCTCTCTCTCTCTCTCTCTCTCTCTCTCTTGCACACACTTCTGTCCACTTGAGTTTGAAGTGGTTGTCTACACATTTATGTTTCCACATGGCTCCCCCTTCCAAATTACCTCCACCCCTCCCCTCTCTTCCCCTGGTTGTAAACAAGGGGCCGTTCTTGCGCACCCAGTCGATGTTTGCATCGCGCAAGCATGGGAGTGGGTTCGTAAACAAGGGCCCTTCTCACACAGGTGGGTGGCTTTCCTCCCCATGTCAAAAGGTCTTCATGCAGTTGCCCTCTTGTTTTGTTTCAAGGGCTCTGCACTCCTGTTGGTTGCATCCACCATCAAAGTTGTACCAAAAATACATTGTAACATGAAAGGACTCAAGGTTTTATTTAGTGTCTTTATTTGTTTTATGTGCTTGAGAGCCGGTGTTTGGTTACTTGAGTTAAGAAAGTGTTTGTTTAGTGTCTTTGTGGTTTATGTCCAAAGGAGCTAGCTTGGTTGGTTGAGCATTCGTCCTCGGTGACCTGGGTCATGGATTCGAATGCAGCCAATCGACCTTGGTAGCGCTTGCGGACGCCCATTGTATCACCACGCACGGGAAAGTGCATTCTGATACGAAAAGAGAGTTTGTTCAGTGTCTATGTGTGATTTTCTTAAGCAGTGCTTGGTGACTAGAGAGAGAGAGAGAGAGAGAGAGAGAGAGAGAGAGAGTCTTATTTTGGTTGCTTGGATTGAGCTATAGAGTAAAGGAGCCAATAGCAGGACACATTCCAAAAATAGGAAAGCATTGAATAGAATGCAAACCATCTTCAAAATGTTTAGGATTGATGATGGGGATGGTCTTTTTTATTGAGGACAGCTTGAGATGAGCTCTTTTCTTGTCAATTTCATTCAAAACTATTAATCCTAGCGTAAGATTAAACTATACCAAATTGAATTTCCCTCTATTGGCTCCTACATTTTAAATTCCCAAGGGACTTTAAAAAAGACATTTAAAGCCTTGCTCAAGGCACCAAATGCAAAGAGATCTATAAGGAAATTTACCCTATAGGGATATGTGAGCACTAGCATGGCTTCATATGTCTTTTTGGTAGTGCCTTGGGAAGTTATCCTAAGTAGGGATATGTGAGCACTAGTAAGGAAACCAAAGTGCATCATTGAGTGATAAAGTGAACAATGAGTAGGCCCAATCCATAAAGCCCGGTCCATAGAGATGGGGAAGTCCAAAGGTTGGCAAGGGGAAGACTTTGTACAATGTAACTACATCTGCAAGCAAGCATTTCTTATGGTGGTGAACAATCGAAGTCGATCTCTCTTGCAATCGTACATGATCTTTTCTTGAGGAGGAAGCACTCAAAACCCCTTCCAAAACGTGCATTAGTTATAAATGAAGATAGTATGGCATGTTGTTGTCCAAGGTTGAAATCAAGTAAAATGCCTCCACCCAATTATGCTCTTGTAAAGAAGTAAATTTTGGAGAAGGCTTTGGTTCCTAGAAGAGTAAAGTTTATGGTTCAAGAGTTAAATTAATTGCATAATAACCTTTTTCGATTAGTTTTCCAATCTTTTAATGGACTTTATCCACTCCATTAGTGCCAGGTTTCTTGCAGCTGAGCCTGAACGAGTTCAATGAATATAGAGAATAAAAATTTTATTAGAAAAAATAGCCAAGGAAAATTGGGGGGCAGTGAAGATGGCCCTTATTGTCAAAGATAAAGTTCTTGAAGGGGAACGAAAAAGACGACGATCAAGACAAGCCAAGCTCATGAATGCAATTGATAGACTTATCAAGCTAGAAGAAGTGCATAACATAACTACACCCAAACAATTCGACCGTTTGGGAAAGCAATTGAAAGAGCCAAAAAAACTAGACACGAGAATGACTTATGAAGGATGAAGTGATTAAGAGGTGGAAATTGGCCAACAAAGAAATATGCTAACTACAAAGCACTAATGGATTATCATTTGGTAGCAACCTTGACAACGGCCTAGGGCGGTTCATTGGACCTATAGGGTCGAAGAAGCAACTTGACATGAAGAGAATGATATAGTGACAAAAAGGAGGTTGAAGCTTAAGAGAAGACACCAATCATGCAAGAAGGGATAGCCTCATTAGAAAGAGAGTTGAGTCTTAAAAAATAAATGATTCTTTGAAGGTTATCAAGTGCGGAGTAACCCTTTCAAAGAGACATGATTGGAAAGGTGCTACCTATTTGTTTGAATTCGGAACAAGCTCAAGCTCAAGCTCAAGGGCACTCGACTTTATACAGACTGCTACAATGATGTTGGATGCAAGGATTTCAAATAAAGAAAAAGACCTCGATGAGAGAATTAGACTTGTGATGGATGAAGTACTCAAGGGATGCATGGAACTCTACAAACATCATATTTATGAAGCCACACGTACGCTATGCAATGCAATATTGGTGTGGATATTCCTATTCATGGGCCTACGAGTAAAGAATGGACACACATAGGTACAAAAACATACTAGATTGTGAAAAGCTAGCCCACGTAGCACACCCTTTATCCTCAATATTCATCCATCAAGGAAACCTAAAGAGCTTGAGGTGGTACTTGAGGAGATCATAGAGGAGGAGGAGGATGTGGAAAAAGGGGAGGAGGTGGATGTTGACATGGAGACGATAGAAAAAAGGTAGCTTAGGGAGATTGAAAGTGAACTCCCATTAGTGTTGAGAAATGTCAATTGCAAAGGCCTCACAGTGGCTGCATTTTTAAATGATGGCCTTCTACAACAGAAAGACTATGTGGTCCTAGATGCTTAGAGTGTTACATTAGGGGAAGTTTGAGGTCTCGAATTTGCTCTGTAAGAATTGGTACAGAGAGAAAATAATTTTTATTTTTGAAAATGTGAACAAGAAATTTTAAAATTAAAAATTGGAAAAAAACTCCACCTTTTTACTGGGTGCACAGGATGTCGCTTTTTGGGGCCCCATATATAGAGTCATTTTCAAATCTCTTGAAAATGTGTCTTTTTTTCAAAAATTTTCCCTCCCAATGCACCGTTTTTGTTTTTTGGTCCAAATTTCAAATTTTCCCCTGCTCATCTGTCCTTTCTCTACATCTTTCTTTGCATCTTTCTCTGCAATATATCCAACTCATCATCTTCCCACATCTAAGCTTTGACGACCAATAGTGCTAAGAGAGGTATCTATCATCTCCATGTTGACTTGAAAGATGAATATTTCCCTCTTCGAAAAAAGGATAGCCTTCGTGAAACTCCTTCTGCCACCATAGAAGCATTGAGATTATAAGAAAAGAAGCACATAGATCCTATCGCCAAAGGCATCCCACCATTTTTCAAATATTCTTCATTGATAATATTTATAGGAGATGGTATGAAAGGGCTATTAGGCTATACCAAAGCTTTGAAGTAGAGAGGGTGATTCTTAAGTTGGAAAACCATTTGCTATTATAATTGAGAAATTCTGTATATCATTAGCTTCAAAGAAATTGAGCATTCTCCTCCCATCACAAAGCTCATGGATGACACGCAGATCTTAAATATGGAGGTATGGTGCTGGTAGGTTGTAAGTAAATACATTTTTAAACAGTGTATTTATGCTTCCCCTTGTGTTTGTGTAGCCCCCCTCGCAGGAGGAGGATTTTTCACGTGGATGGAGAGTGATTAAAAAAATGCAAAGATAGTAGTTGACTACACCTATTGCAACTCAAAAAAGAATGTTAGGGTAAGCATGTGAGCATATAAATATAGGCGTTACTTGAAATATTCTTGTTGAGACCTAACACACTAATCTTTCTTGACCAGATCAATATGAATTGCTACACCCACAACCATGTTTGGTGGGTAAGGGCAAAGTTGATTAGGTATATGGTCAGTGTCCATATGTCACTACCCACAACAACACCAAAGCCAAAGGGCCAAAGAAGCCAAAGGAAGAGGCTAGGCACCATAGATGGAAAGGAAGATCCACAAAAAATAGCAAAGGCAGAGGAAGAGAAGCCCAAAGAAAAGGAGCCCAGGACAGACGAGGTTCCAAAGGAAGCGAAGAAGGCAAAGGAGATTGTTGCCCTCATAAAGAGCCCTAGAAAAACACACATGCCAAAGAGGAGCAGAAGAAGGAGACAAAGAAGAAGCAGAGAAGGACATCAAAAGAACCAAAGCCCAAGAAGGAGGAAGATAAGCGGAAGAAAAGACCAAAAGAACTAGAGCCTAAGGAGGAAGAGAAGCAAAAAAGGATACCCAAAGAGGCAACACCCAAGAAGGACACAAAGAAACCAAGAAAGAGGAAGAGCATAGGATACCAGCACAAGAAAGAGTCCTAGGACTCCCAAAACTATATTGTGAACCAAAATTTTGTAAATAGCAAAGCAATACATGTTTTCTCCTTGAGAGCATTTTGTAAACATTACATATTCTCTTCTAGATAACATCACATATTTTATTATAAAGAGAAAACCTTACATATTCTCTCCTTGAGAGAATTATGCAAACCTTACATCCCTTGTAAATTTTACAACTTTCATTCACTCCATCTCTTGTGTAGCTTCCAATATAGTCTTTTGATTTTTGTTGTAACTGTGGCAGTCCTTACATCTATCTCTGCATGTTTTTCTCAGTCCAATTGTGTTGAGAGCAACATGTCAAGGCCTAAAGCATAATCCATGCCATCTTTCAATCCTACTCCCGAAGTGGAGATAATGAAAACTGGCTCAGAGTCTACCTCTTCCTTCTCTTCTACCTGAACCTCTATCTTCTCGTGTTCATGGGCTTTTCTCTCTTTTTGCTTTTCCTTCCAGTGCTCATAGAAGTGGGGAAGAGGAGCCATAATCCTTACCCATATCTCTTGACCTATTGCTCATTGTAAGGGTGACAACCATAAACTGGGTTGACCTATTTATAGTGTTGTGAAGGCAAGACTGCACTTAATTTTTTTGAACATACAATATTGACGGCATCAAAAAAGACATTGACATCAAACAAGACACTTCCACCAAACAAACAAAAATAGAAATGTTGAGACCGAGCAATAGCTACAAGTTTTTTTAGATGCATGCTCTGGTAGGAAGCACTAAAGTCATCACATCCTCACTCTGTATAATATTTTTGCCTACATCACTTTTCAATGCCCAATAAGTGATGTAAATTACCTGAGCCATCTTTTGCAAATTCTACTTTGCGGTGAATCCAAAGACGTGAATGAGTATAATGATGTCATTGGATTCACTGTCAGCTCTCACTTTTTGTAAAATCTCATAGTTTTTACCCTCATCCCATCTTTGGCCCTAGATATATGAGCAAAGGCCTCATTCTTTGGATATAATCATTGTAGCCCACTCGAGATCTCGTGGTGCAAAGCTATCGATGCTTTCACGCTCGCATCACCTAGTACGGGTAACCATTGCTAATGAAACTTCATGTATTGCTTCTACATAATCTAAGCTTCATGTTGATTTGGTGTTTTGTCAAGTTTGAGTGTGTGCATGCGTTGCATTGAGCAATTTCTACTCTAGGTCACTTAGTGTGTTGAATTATGATTTGTGGTCATTTGGTGTATACATATAATGCAATTTTTGAGCTTAGATAGAGGTAGACACAAATGAGGGGTCATTTTGGTCACGGTTGGTGGTGGCAATGGTCATGGCTGCTCACTTATCGCACTTGCTAACACGATGTTTTGAGTGTAGATTTAGGTTTCCCTTGGTCTATATACCCAGGATCTAAGAGCATTTCAAGTTTGGAGCACATTCGGAGTCCCTAAGACCACTTGCACATTGTTTGACCGCACGGGAGGCTTTAGGCATCTTTCGTTAGTTTTGTCGTTTTAGGTACTTGCGACATCTCTCTCCTCAGTGCATTTTGTTAGGACATTGCATTCAAAATTTCCATGCACTAGACGGGTCAGCTACGTCCTTGGATTGATATATTTATGTTGGTTTGAGTTCTGGCTAGGATACTTTGTTTGATCACGGCGGCCCGCCAACATTAGCATTGTTGCTGGGGACGTAGGACGTACACTAGCGGAGGAGGTTGTGGTGAGGTTCTTCTTTACCCAATGCTTGAGTGTTACAATTCATTACATTTATTTTTAGATAGGAGAGTCAATGAGACATGCTGAGCTCTCGGGGGGTTCACCGTTCACTACCCCCCTATATAACGTGCAGTTCACAACGTATTAAAAAAACCCCTCTTTCAACATGTATGAATGAATAAAATGATCCCTTATTTTAGGATTTTTTTTCCAAAATTGAATATAAAAACCCCTTATTTTAATGTATCTCTATTAAATTGCCTAAATTTGCATTTTAAAACCCCTCCTTTCGAACTCACGTTATACATTAACATGATTACATAGTGCACCCCCCGAGACTGAGCTCTCACGTAGACAAAGGAGTAGAGTGTTCTCCTTTGGTTTCCATATAGGTTAGAACGATCTTAGTTGTTGGCTTTAGTGCATTGTTCATTGAGTTCACTCTTTGAATCTTGTTGTAGTTTGTGTTTAGTAGGTGAAATCTGTGGTGAGTTGTGATTAGTGTCAGAAATTCTGCTATCTTTTACCCCGCTTTCACTTCATTTTATTCTGTTTTGTTTTGTGTTTTTGTTACTTTATTGTTTTAGGTTAGAGATAGGAGTAGCATTTAGGTTAAAACTTGGTTTTGGTGCTGCATAGCTTAGTCAAAGTTGCTTTTGAGTGCCATATTGTAACTTTTGACGACTGAAAGTGACTGAACGAGCAAGAAATGTGCATAACTTGAGAATTGGAAGTGAAAATTGAGATATTATTATTTGTGCACTTGCATATATCTTAAAAGGAAGAGCAAATTGGTTGTTGATTGAGTCATCAGTTGTCCAAAAGAGCAAATTTTTCATTTAAGGTTAACTTTGAGAACCAGCACAACTAAACCATTTTAAGGAAGCGATTTTAAGTGGTGGGGGGTGTCTTTGAGTAGCGCAGGAGGTGGGGAAGCTACATCAATTGACGAGGTTCAAAACAGGTACCAATGGCAATGATCGCGATTGTTGCCACCGATCCATTTTCATAGACAGAGCATACCATCAGGATCCTCCTACTTTATTTAGTAAGAATCCACCTTTCCTATTTCTAGAAGCTCTAGATTGCCAGATGGAGCCAAAATTGTCCATAAGTGGCAAAAGTTGAAGGTTTTATATCACTAGACCTACCAAATCTCATCAATTTAGGTCCAACATAGGGGCAAAAGACTCCACAAAGGAAACCCTAGTTGCAAGAAACATTGGGTTTCATGCCAATTGTTTGCCGCTAAGGTTGTCACAATAAATGACAACCGGCCTCTGTACTTGTACTCCAAATTCGTGAAGTAGGAATCCCAGCCAGGCTACCTCACATGCCGTCACTGTAGCACCCCTGTACTCTGCCTCTGCACTCAAAAGAGCAACTGTAGGTTTCTTCTTGTTACTCCATGTGATAGCAGCACTCCCAAGTGAGAACATGAATCCGTTGGTAGACTTGCTATCGTATGTACTACTAGCCCAAAATAGCACTCACATAGCGCAAAGTGTACCTCACTTCATCCAAGTGTGGTTTCTTGGGAGACTGCATAAACTAACTCACCAATCCAACTGTGTAGCTCAAGTCTGGACATGAGATAGTCAAGTAGATCAAGCTACAGACAATCTTCTTATACATGGTATCATTATCAAGCACTTGACCTGCATCATTTCCCAACTTCAAATTTTGATCTAAGAGCATTGCAATTGGCTTGCAATCAACCATACCTTACTTTTTCAACATATCCAAAGCATATTGCCTTTGTGACAGCCATACACCTTCTTTTGTGCGAATAATTTCAATGTTCAAGAATTACCACAATTCTCCCAAGTATTTCATGTCAAATTCTTGCATAAGTAGAACGTGCACACCCTCCACTTCAGCCACATTATCACCTCCAACAATCAAATCATCCACATAGATATATATACATTACCACAATTCTTGCCTCATTCTTCCGCACATACAATAAATGGTCTGCACCACACATCTCAAAGCCCAATGAAATGAGAAATGCCACAATCCTTTCATACCAAGATCTAGGTGCTTGCTTCAGCCCATAGAACGCTTTCTTTAACCTACATACAAGGTCACATAGCTTCATATTTGCATAACCTTGTGGCTGCTCCATATACACAATTTCCTCCAAGTCTCCATTAAAAAATGCATTCTTTACATCCATTTGTTTCAACACCCATTTTAATGCGGTAGCCATGCAATACATGAACAATAGCCATCTTAGCCATGGGACTGACGGTACCCTCATATTCAATCCCATAAGTCTATGCATAACCTTTGGCCACAAGTCTAGCCTTGTACCTGCTCACACTACAATCAGCATTGTTGTGCAGCTCCGCTTCCATGACAAGAAAATGAGCAAAGGGATGCCAATCAGGTTTTTTTGAATCCTACATGATTATTTAGCAGTAATAAGGGCTTGCTAACAAGCCAATTTTAAGTTAAACGTATGCCAGATGAGGCTCTAATAAGGGCCAAAAGATGTCTTGGTAATGCTAACAATGAATATGCTTGAAGTGGTCATAGCTGGGATTTTATTCATCAGAGTTGTAATACTTGAAGTGCTCTACAGGCTTGTCTTTATGGCTTGTCAATTGGAGCTACAGACAGGAAGTTATGTCAGTTTGAAGTTGAATCAATAGCAGATCTATACCGGATTGGGCAGCTGCTGATAAAGTGTCAAAGATGATATGAATGCATGGGCCTAAAGTGCTCACTTTGAGGAGCGTGTTGGTATTTTCAGTTTGTCAATGGGAGTTCTGGTCGTCAAGATATGGACAATTTAAGTTTCACCGGGGGCCAGTTCCGTACCTCTCTGGTCGCCTTGGTCATTCAAGTTCATTTGGTAATTTCTGAGCTTCAGCCAGGTTCTGGGAAATGGAGCCGTCGGAGCAGAATACTATGCTTTGGATGATGTAATCACCAAATGTGATGCCTTCATGAAAGTACATTATGTTGGGGTATAAAGCCCAATGTGGTCGCCCAGGTAAGTGGGCGGGCCGCCAGGTATGTACACATATTCCTTTGTAAAAACCTAATAAGAACTCACTATGCTCTACCAATTACAGTAGAGCGAGTTCACCATATCGTCGTGCTCTTCTTCTCGCACTCTCTCGCGCGTCGCACTTCCGCTCGTACTCCTTCAACTGGTATCAGAGCTCAGATCGAGGCTCGGGCAGCACTGCGGAGGCTAGAGTCACCAGCTCACATTGGAGTGAAATTCGACAGGCAAAGGCAAAGGCACGGCCCCAAATCCTGTGGGAAGATCCGAAGGGCTCGGTGTTCTCAGAATTTCATTCTGAGGTCATCTCGGCCACCGTTCGGCTTCGACAAAGGTCTGCGCAGGCCATTTTCGACTACGTGGTCTCGGCGGGTGCAGATCCGACTCTGCAAATTTGGGGTTTTCGGCTTACGACTGCAGGTGATGAGGATATCGACACTCCCAGAGTGTTGATTTGTGGCTGTCTACACATCGAAGGACGGCTCACAGTTCTTGGAGGCGTCACATACGACACGGACGCATCTACACACAGACTGTAGGCGACATCCACTAGTTCATCAGGTAGCTTGTGTTTGCTGCTTGATATTCCAGATTTCATCCTGACATTGCAGGTACTTCCACATGGGATGTATTTTCAAAGATGATGTATGTCTGTTGAGGGTTTGCTGGCTGTGAGACACGCAGCAAACAACCACCGCAGCGGTTACAGCATACAGTGGGAAATTTGTGGATGTATGACTTTGTGGGAAGTCTATGTACTGTCAGATTTACTGCAGCCTTTGTTGAGGGTCGAGTGAGGTTTTATTGAGCTAGGGGATTCTCGAATGTTGAGATCCTTTCGGTGATACAGGTCTTGGAGCGATCCCTCGAGCACCCTTAGATAGGCAGCTAGGATGTATTGACTGTGAGTTAGACAGTTGGGTTGCATCTTTGCTTTACTGCCGTTGAGGCATTGTCGCAGTTTATGCTTACAGGACAGTGACAGGACAGTGAGAGACAGTACAGGTGCACGACAGGTTTACCCACAGCTTATAGTGTCAGAGAGACAGTGGTTTTTTGAGCTGTTTTTTGGTCTGTTTTTTAGTACACCAGAGCCATTTTACAAAGGAGACTCTGCCGAAATTTTTGCAGAATCTGAAGCTTTATTGGTTCATTTGACGGGTTGATATTGGTTCAGAGGACAGTTTACAGGGGAAACTCTGCCGAATTTTTCCCAGGAAAGTAAACTACTGTGAAGCGTAGTTATGGCTGGATCACAGGACACTGCTCTTTACAATATCAAGAAGCTGGATGGAACTAATTTCCCATTGTGGAAGAAGCAGATTTGGCACGTGTTGGTACAAAAGAAGCAGATAAAACCTATAAAGCTCAAGGGGATAAAACCAGAAGATATGGACGAAGATGAATGGAGCGAAATGGATGAATTGGCACTTTCTACCATTATGCTGACTTTGGCAGAAAGCGTTTACTTCAATGTAGCAGACAAGATGTCGGCTTATCAAGCATGGTTAAAGCTGAGTGATCTTTATGAGAAGCAGAGTGCAGCTTCACAGGTGTACTAGCTTAAGAAGCTTGTTGACTTGAAGATGAAAGAAGGGACACCTATGTCCAATCATCTGAATGAATTCAACACAATCTACAGTCAGTTGTCAGCTCAAGGTGTCAAGTTTGATGAACCTGTTAGAGCTATGTTCCTGTTGATTACATTGCTGGAAAGTTGGGACACTTTTCGCACAGCTTTGAGTAATTCTGCACCTCCAGATGGTTTGAACATAGCAGGTGTCGAAGGCAGTCTACTTACTGAAGAAACCAACAGAAAGACAATGGAAAAAAGAAAAGGAACAGCCTTAGTTGTCAGGGGAAGGACCAAAGAAAAGTACAAAGGTGGAAAGAGGGATCAGTCTCGTAGCAAGTCCCACAATGCTAAAGGCAAGAGTGACATAGAATGCCGGCAAGAAGGGTCACATGAAAAGAGACTGCAGAGAATGGAAAGCAGAAAAAGGCAAAGAGAAAGCAGAAGACCATGGTGAGAAGAACAAGTCCTCAGTGAAGATTCAAGAAATAAATGTGACAAACACTGTTGCAGAGGATGACAGTCTAGTGTCAGGAGATATCTACTTCTTGAAAAATACAATGGACTCATCTCTTCTTACAGCATCTGATGGAAATGCACTGAGTGACTAGATTATAGACTCAGGGGCATCACTTCATGTGTCTCCAAACAAGGAGTGGTTTACCTCTTATGTGACCACTAAAGATCATGTTCGGCTAGGCAATGGGCAGACATGTGAGATCTTAGGTGTTGGAGATGTTCAATTGAAGTTTCAGAATGGCTCTTCTTTCACACTGAAGAATGTGAGACATGTTTCCGCAATTACAAAGAGCTTGATCAGCACAGGTTTACTTGATGATGGTGGCTACGTCACCACTTTTGGACAGAACATGTGGAAGATATCCAAGGGTTCTATGACAGTAGCACATGGAGTAAAGTCTGGAGGACTTTACATGATTTATGTATCAAATGTCTCTAAAAATGTAATCAATGTAACCGAGCAGCCGAACGTTTCTTTGTGGCATAGCCGGTTAGGACATATGTCCAAGAAGGGAATGGAAATCTTGTCTCGTTCTGGTTATTTGCCTGGCTTTTCATTTAATGATTTTGAATTCTGTGAACATTGTCTGTATGGTAAGCAAACACAGCAGCCACATAAGCATAGAAGCAGTAGAAGAGATACACAGTTGGCACTTGTTCATAGTGATTTGTGTGGACCTATGCCTAACCTATCTCTAGGGGGAGCTTCTTACTTTATGACATTTATAGATGATTACTCGAGGAAAGTATGGGTTTACTTTCTCAAGCACAAGGATGACGCGTTTAGTGTTTTCAAAACGTTTGTGACACTTGTGGAGAATCAGAGTGGCAAGAAGCTTAAATGCTTACGCACTGACAATGGTGGAGAGTATGTTTCAAAGGCCTTTCAGGACTTTTGTGAGTCAAAAGGTATAAAACGTGAACTTACTGCTCCTTACAATCCTCCTCAAAATGGTGTTGCTGAGAGGATGAATAGGACCATACAAGAGAAGGTCAGAAGTATGTTGTCTAATGCACAACTGCCAAATGGGTTTTGGGCTGAAGCTGTATCAACAGCTGTTCATCTTGTAAATAGATCTCCTAGCAAGGTTTTGCAGAAGGATTCAGTGCCAGAGATGGTATGGTCAGGCAAAATGCCCTCATACAAGCATCTCAGAGTCTTTGGCTGTGAGGCATATACTCACGTTCCAAAGGAATTTAGGAACAAACTTGAGCCAAAGAGTAGAAAGTGCATCTTTCTAGGCTATGGTAATTCTGGTGAGATGGGGTACAGACTTTGGGATCCCGAATCCAGAAAGGTTGTCCGCAGCAATGATGTTCACTTTAATGAATCCAAATATCATTCTAAACCAGAGAGGGTTGAGGAGATTAGAAGAGTTGTCTTCCAAGAAGATGGACCTGCACGTGCAAGACAAAATGTCAGGGCTCAAGAGGAGCAAGGACAGGATTGAGTGGAACCACAGGTTGTGGCTGAGCCTGAGCCACCTATTGTGCGTAGATCTGGACGTGTCACGCGACCTCCTGATAGGTTTGTTCCATCTATGAACTATGTCATGTTGACTGATTGCAATGAGCCTTCATGTTACAAGGAAGCAGTGCAAATGAAGGACTCCGGGAATTGGCAATTGGCCATGCAGTCAGAGATGACAGCTCTGCATAAAAACCAGAGATGGAAGCTAGTTAAATTACCACGGGGCAAAAAGGCTCTACCATGTAAATGGGTTTACAGGTATAAGATCACCGCTCATGATAGTTAGCCAAAGTACAAAGCAAGGCTTGTTGCCAAGGGCTTTAAGCAAGCACAAGGCATTGACTTTGATGAAGTCTTCTCTCCGGTGGTCAAGATGACTACATTGAGATGCTTTCTTGCATTGGTTGCCATATTAGATTTGGTGTTGCACCAAATGGATGTCAAGACAACGTTCTTGCATGGTGATTTAGATGTGGAAATTTACATGCAACAGCCAGAAGGGTTTGTTGAGAAAGGCAAGGAAGATTGGGTATGCCAGTTGTTAAAGAGTCTTTATGGCTTAAAACAATCACCGAGGGCATGGTACCATAAATTCCACAAGTTTATGCTTTCTCAAGGCTACAAATGTAGTGAGTTCGATCACTGTCTATATACAAAGAAGGCTAAGGATGGTAGTTGGTTGATCCTTATTTTGTATGTGGATGACATGTTGATTGCTGGCAAGCACTTGGAAGAAATTTCAGCTTTGAAGTCAAAGATGGCAAAATCGTTTGACATGAAAGACATGGGTGAGGCAAGTCATATACTTGGTATGCGCATTGAGAGGGACAGATCAAAGAAGTTGATTTGGTTATCTCAAACAGAGTATATTGACAAGGTTTTGCAACGTTTCAATATGGAGAAGGGAAAGGCATTGAGTGTTCCATTGCCACCATATGTGAAACTTAGCAAACAAGATTGTCATGTGTCTGAGGAAGAACAGGCTGAAATGGATAAGATTCCATATGCGTCTGCAGTGGGTAGTTTGATGTATGCAATGATTGCTACTCGCCCAGACATTGCATTTGCAGTGGGAGTAGTAAGTCGATACATGTCAAACCCAGGCAAGAAACATTGGGAGGCAGTGAAAGGAATATTGAGATACTTGAAAGCTACAAAGAGTATGCGTATATGCTATGGGAGTCAGGAGCTAAGTGTAAAGGGTTTTACAGACTCAGATTATGCAGGTGACTTAGACAACTGAAGGTCTACGTCAGAGTATGTCTTTACATTGGCTGGTGGAGCAGTATCATGGCGTTCTAGATTACAAGATTGTGTTACTCAGTGTACTACAGAGGTTGAATATGTTGCAGCATCAGAGGCATGCAAAGAATAAATTTGGATTAATCGACTAGTAACAGATTTGGGAATCAAAGAAGAGATGCCTGTGTTATATTGTGATATTCAAAGTGCTATACAATTGGCTCGTAATCCAGTTTATCACTCAAAGACAAAGCATGTGGATGTGAAGTATCATTTCATCAGGGAAATTCTCGAGGATAAGCAACTTCAGCTTGTCAAAGTTCACACCACATAAAATCCTGCTGATCTAATTACAAAAGGACTTCCCTCAGAGAGCTTTGCGCATTTTCGCAAGCAGTTAGGTGTAGGGTAGTACATCACTTCTCTACATCTCTTGTATATTAGCTTGTATAGTAGCTTCTCTCACATTTAAAGTACCACATTGGACTTTAAGTGGGAGGTTGTTGGGGTATAAAGCCCAATGTGGTCGCCCAGGTAAGTGGGCGGGCCGCCAGGTATGTACACATATTCTTTTGTAAAAACCTAATAAGAACTCACTATGCTCTACACATTACAGTAGAGCGAGTTCACCATATCGTCGTGCTCTTCTTCTCGCACTCTCTCTCGCGTCGCACTTCCGCTCGTACTCCTTCACATTAACATCTCGGTGAGCTTATCACAGTAATGCCTTGGTCAATATATGTGCCAGGTCCCGGGCAGTCACTTATCAAAAGAACCCTATATCACGTGCGTTCAAGAGGTAATTAATAATACCCCAATATACATGATATACTTACACTGTGAGCCTATTTAAAAAACCCCCACCCCCCTCTCTATGTATACATTTTTACACATTTTGGTCTTTTAATAATCCTCTCCGGTTAACTCACGTGATATCATACACATTCTAAAAAGTGACCGCCCCGGGTGCCAGGTATGGTGGCAACCGAAGGCCATCTCCACTAGCAATGTATTTTCAAGTTGGCAAATATACATGCTAAATGCAATGCGTTGCCCGATATTTATGCCAAAGTGGTTCCTTAAAAGGGGCATGACTACCCGCTAAGTCAAAAAGGCCGCCCTAAGTAGTGTGGCCGTCCACTAGCCATAAAAGAGGTTATTTTTAAACCTAATGTGAAGAGGAAGGAGGTAATGGCGAGGGCAGTAGCCAGGGAGGGTGCAAGGAAGAGAAAGAAGCTCGCAAGGAGCACGGCATCGCTCGGATGGCATTGCCGAAGAGATGAAAGATGTCCGGCTTGCCATGGCGCTCCTGTTTGGTGCCGCTCGCAAGGAGCACGGCATCGCTCAGATGGCATTGCCGAAGAGATGAAAGATGTCCGGTTTGCCATGGCGCTCCTGTTTGGTGCCGCTCTCGACTGTTTGCGTGCTTGACAAGATTTCACCTTGCCATGTCATCGAGGTTGTACCCATTAGCGATATCGCTAATGGGTTAGCCGAGAATAGAAAACCTTGCAAACTCCCAAAGGGCCATTATAAAAAAAAGGAGGAAGCGGCTCTCATGGGGTGTTGTTTTTACTCTTTCTCCTTCTTCTTCTCACTCGTAAGAGCCAAAACCCTTGAGCTCTTGAATTTAACCTTCCATAGCCCATGCAAGCTAAGATTTTGATACCAATTTTAAATCCTAAACTTCTTAAGCGGAAGCGAATCTGAACCTTCCTTTGCCCATCATCATCCACCTAATCCTACTACTAAGAAACTTTCTAGTCCAAAACTCCTAAGCCTACTTTAATCAACCCTCTTAAGTGAGCTTTAATACTAAGCTAAGCCTTCCCTAATCCAAAGCCTTCCTTCACCTATCTTAGTCCTAAGCTAAGCTTCCTAAGCCGATGGTAAACCAATGGCATGCTAAACGACCATAAACCCACCGAATCCTACTACTAAATAAACTCTCTAATAGTAAGCCGGAAACTAATCCTAAACTCCCTAGCCAACTCTCATGCAACAAGCTCCCATAGCCATAACTGAAGAGAAGATCTCTCTTTCTCTCTCTCGACCTTGAAGCTGCAGATTAAGGCCAATTAAGGCAAGTGAAGGCGATGTAAGGAGCTTAAAACTCCACAATTAATATTTGATTTAAGCAGTGATATTGTTTATTGTCTGTTTTGGGTTATCAAGCTTCAGTATTTGGTGCAAGTTGTCTGTTCTAGGCTTTGTCTCCATTAATTGTGTCTACCTCAACTCTCCTCCTCGCACCTCTCACAGCCAGAGGCCTCGTGCCTTCCAAGGCTCACCTTTCGAACACAAATCCCCCGACATTATTGGTGGACCCGACACGAAACGAGCCGGGGTGGGAGGTAAAGATGGAGATTCCAGAAGAGTTGATGCAGTTTATTGAAGATTACAATTTCAATAGATTTGATAAAAATCTAGCAGCTGTAGTTCTGCCAAAAATGTTGGGCTTAGTTCAGGGATTTTTGCAAGAAGTAAAAGCTATGAAGATAAAAAAGCATATTGATGATGTAGTGGAGATGATACTTGATGCCGTACATGAACAGTGTGGAATTTTTCAAGGACATGATCCAGGTGGACTCCTTACATGCTATAAAGCGGAGATGAAGAGCCGAGGAATTCCAAAATATTGGATGATTTCGGCTTTTGAAGAAGTTGTGACCTCCGAATTTAAATATAAGGTTCGAGAACTGGCAGAAACATATCCCACACAGTGGGACTATTCTGCAGATGGGTTTGTTCACGAAAGCTTTAAAAGTAACGAGTTGGCAATGAAGGAGATTAACGAACGAAGCCAGATTGTTTTCTATAAAGAAGAAGCGGATCAGATGCAGTTCCTTAATTATGATCAATTTTGGGATCATATTTCTGCAAGAAGTAAAGCGAAGGCAAATACAGCTTCGGAAGTAGCAGATTCAATTTCAAAGGACCATATTTTGAGCAATCTAGCAAAGGAAAATAATGAATTTAATGCTAAAACACAAATATATGATTTTTTTTTCAAAGATTGCTCGCATGGAAGTTACCTCGGATAATGGTTCTAGTGAAGAGCTAGACTGTACAACAAAAATTTTACAAGCTACTGACCTTGGCATAGGATGTTCTCAAAAAGTCTATCAAGAAGATGAGCCACTAAAGGCTTCTAATGGATCTATCGGCACTATACCGAGCAGGGCAGCAGATTTACTACAGATGATTGCATAAATAAAGCTATTATATACACAATAGCTGATGAAGTGGCCGAGATTAACACTGGATGAGCCTGAAGATGCCAATGAACCTATGGTTGCTCCTAACAATATGCTTGCTGATTCTATTATCATAAAAGAAGATTCCATAATTGATGGTTTTTTGGCCCGATCTAAAGGAGAAGGTCATAACAGTATAGGAGAGCTTTGTGATGCATGTACCCCTTCAAAGGGGGTGCCAGATGAACCTTTACAAAGTTATAATGGCTTGCTAAGTAGCATGGATGCAGATGAGGAAGCAGAGGACGATATTGATGAGTTTGAAGATTGCCTAGATCATGCTGATTGTGAACAGGATATTGACATGGATTTTACATCTATGCTTATATACGACTTGCAAGAGGAGCCAAATCCTATAGTTTTGATGAATGTTGAGACTTCCAAGGGTGATTTTCCCAAGGATGCCATGGATGAAGATCTACAGGATAAAGCTATTTTACATTATCAAACTCAAAAACCAGGTAAAAATCTCTCTGATGATACAGTTCGAGAAAGTCCTAAGGTTTTTCGTAATGGCAATGAAACTAGAGGGGGTGATGATGCTAAATCATCCTTGATACTGCATAAAGTGCACAGGGTTTTTCATTTATTTGGACAATGTGCCAAATGTGGCTGGATTTGGATACTATTCCTAATAATTCTTATGTCAGTGATGTCATGGCTACCAGTAAAAGGGAGTCAGAATTCTTTATTTCTTGCTGGTAATGAACTTAAGTTGCCAAAAGTTTATGAGATGTGGGTGCTGCACTATGCTTCAAGTGAAGCTCTAGTATATTGCGGAGCCCATCAATGGTATGTGATCTTAATGGTATTTGATCCACGAGATTCGAAAGATCTTCCAAAGCAGATTCACTATGGATGGGTATTTTTACATTGTGGTTTCTTTCTACTAGATCCAGGAATAGCATATTTGGAGCAGAAATGCTTGAAGTTGATTGATACAAGAAATGTATGCTCATGTGGATATTATGCTGCTCCGCTATTGGGGCAATTTCTTATTATCCCATTTGATCGTGGGGCTATTGAAGGGAAACTTGCAGATTCAAGGATATGAATTATTTTCTTGTAGCAAGTTACTTGGCAATAAGTTTTGTTTTTGGATTTATGCTAAGTCAAAAGATTTTTTGGTTATATGATCAATAAGCTTACATGACTAGCTTCCAATTGACATCTTTGGACAATTAACAAAGTATCTTCATATCTTTTGAGTTGGTTCTGCTACCAGAACTTGAAGTACAGGACTTGACGGCCATTCCGTGTGTAGATAGAGTAAGGCATACTTGAGCTTGACAAGGTTCCCCTAAAGCAAGCCTGATGGTCAAGCTATGTGCATACGTAACTGGAGCACTTGAGTTTGGCGGGGTTCACTAAATAGATTTTTCATAATTGAATGGTTTGGAGATACGACCACTATGGTTCAAAGATTTGTGATAGGACAACTACCAGATAATTGAGCTAGACTATTGATGATATGATTTAAGCCTTCTTTTGTTTTACAAGTCCTTACCAATTACGTGAGCTTGATGAAAAGTAGCTTAAGGTGTTTATAGCAGATGCAACTTGAAGACCAATTGGCACAGATCGGAGGTTGTGCAGGTTCAGAGGGGGTGGATGTCGTGCAGCTCCGCTTCCATGACAAGAAAATGAGCAAAGGGATTCCAATTAGGTTTATTTGAATCCTACATGACTATTCAGCAGTAATAAAGGCTTGCTAACAAGCCAATTTTAAGTTAAAAGTATGCCAGATGCGGCTCTAATAAGGGCCAAAAGATGTCTTGGTAATGCTAACAGTGAATAAGGTTGAAGTGGTCATAGATAGGATTTTATTCAACGGAGTTGTAGTACTTGAAGTGCTCTATAGGCTTGTCTTTACGACTCGTCAATTGGAGCTACAGATAGGAAGTTATGTCCGTTTGAAGCTAAATTAGTAGCAAATCCATATCGGATTGGGCAGCTCTACTGATAAAGTGTCAAAGATGATATGAATGCATGGGCCTAAAGCGCTCACTTTGAGGAGTGTGTCGGTCTTTTTAGTTCATCAATCGAAGTTCTGGTCGTCAAGATATGGCCATTTAAGTTTCATCGGGGCCAGTTCCGTACCGCTCTGGTCGCCTTGGTCATTCAAGTTCATCTGGTAATTTCTGAGCTTCAGCCAGGTTCTGGGAAATGGAGCCGTCGGAGCAGAATGCTATGCCTTGGATGATGTAATCACCAAATGTGATGCTTGATGAAAGTACATTAACATCTCGATGAGCTTATCATGGCAATGCCTTGGTCAATATATGTGCCAGGTATGGTTGCAACCGAAGGCCGTCTCCACTAGCAATGTATTTTCAAGTTGGCCAATATACATGCTAAATGCAATGCATTGCTCGATATTTATGCCAAAAGTGGTTCCTTAAAAGGGGCATGACTACCCGCTAAGTCAAAAAGGCCGCCCTAAGTAGTGTGGCCATCCACTAGCCATAAAAGAGGTTATTTTTAAACCTAATGTGAAGAGGAAGGAGGCAATGGCGAGGGTGGCAGCTAGGAAGGACGCAAGGAAGAGAAAGAAGCTCGCAAGGAGCACGGCATCTCTCGGATGGCATTGTCGAAGAAATGAAAGATGCCCGGGTTGCCATGGCGCTCCTGTTTGGTGCCGCTCCCGACTGTTTTTGCGTTGGACAAAATTTCACCTTGCCATGTCATTGAGACTGTGCCCATTCGCAATATCGCTAATGGGTTAGCCGAGAATAGAAAACCATGCAAACTCCCAAAGGGCCATTAGGAAGCGACTCTCATGGGGTGTTGTTTTCTCTCTTTTTCTTGCTTCTTCTCACTCGTAAGAGCCAGAACTCTTAAGCTCTTGAATTTAACCTTCCATAGCCTATGCAAGCTAAGCTTTTGATACCAATTTTAAATCCTAAACTTCTTAAGCGGAGATGAATCCGAAACTTCCTTGGCCCATCATAATCCACCTAATCCTACTTCTAAGCGAACTTTCTAGTCCAAAACTCCTAAGCCTACTCTAATCAACCCTCTTAAGCGAGCTTTGATAGTAAGCTAAGCCTTCTCTAATCCAAAGCCTTCCTTCACCTATCTTAGTCCTAAGCTAAGCTTCCTAAGCCGATGCTAAACCAAACCATGCTAAACGACCATAAGCCCACCGAATCCTACTGCTAAATAAACTCTCTAATACTAAGCCGGATGCTAATACAATAGTAGTAGAGCAAGATGCTGCAACTCAATAGCTCGTCCACATCGTCAAGCATTCAAATAGTCAGTAGAGTTTGAATATTCCTATCACTCTAAGGCCCTTGTTGGCATCACCTGGCCGTAAGTGGAAGCATTGGAGACACTTTGGAAACAAACCTCTCCAGCAAAAACACACTCTTGAGTGCACACAGATTGAAGTCTCTCTCAACACACCCATAGATGATAGATCTCAGCTGACCTCACGCTCTTGCTTTACACAAGACAACACCTGAGCTAGAACGCAAAGCGTATTGAGACAAAAAAGGAATCGTATCTACATAGAATCATGGAACTCAAGATGGAAGAACTTGAGGCTAAATGCTCAAGGCCGTGGATACTTTTGGATGACGAGCCTTGGAGATGCCCTTCTTTACTGCAGTAGCTGTAACTACACAATGCATCTTCTTATTTGCTTGATAATATGGCAGACCGCCCTGTCAATCTGCCCAAGACTGGTTCATCAACCAGATTAGCCCCTGCCCTCCTTCCTGCAAGAATCCGCCCTCTCTTTCCGGCTAATTCTTGTAGTGTGTCTTGGAAAGCAACCCCCTGAGCATGGCGACCGCCCTTGGCGGCACCTGTAGTTCACCTTCAACTCCTTACTGGCGCTCTGCACTCGACTTTATGCTGGCTTCGAGAGCCCCCTCTCCTAAGTTTGGTGTCCAGAGCTCTCTGAGCCCACCCCTACTAATTGGAAATCGGCCACCCGTTGCTCCTCCTGATTCTTTTTCAAAATTGCTTCAGAAGCGCCCATCTAGCCTGGCTAATTGTACTAGTCTCGCCACCTCAGTGCCTCCATACCTCCTTCTATATATGGCAACGACATCTCCCTGAACTGTTTTTTTATCCTCTACATTTAGTCCTCGCCTCTTCAATCCGTTAATCTCCCAAGGATTCACTCCCATGATAAATCAGTTGACCTTGCTGCCCACGTGTACAACACAACTGTGATAGCTGCCATCATGTATCACATTAATATACACACCAGGCGACGAGTAAGAAACGTTCAACTCTACATCTTGGTCTATCGCACTCAGTAGGCCACCAATGCTCAATGCTCTGTGCAAAAGCATCCTGGACTCTTTTCTTCAGCCTGGATGAACGAGAATGTGCCCCCTGAGAGCTCACGTATGGCATGCATGATAGCGTCATCATGATCAGATCCAAAACCAAAAGCCCGACATGCTCCCACAACTGTCTAACCAGAGAACCCTTGCCACCACATTTGCCCTCATTGACTAAGTCAAGACCACCAACTGCAAGCACACATAAATCATGAGATGATTTGACCAACATTCCGGCACTAGAGATTGGCCTTTTGCCCATTCCAAAAACGCATGACAACGATACTCCACAGATTCTTTCACATCAAATAGCCTTTCACTTTAATTTTTCAGGTATGAAATCCAATACCGTAGAATTTGTCCACCTTTGATGCCGTATTGTAGTTTATTTTTGGCTTTTTAAGATATTACAAATTCGGTCAACTATTTGATATACTGTTGTCTTGATGACTAGCTTTGTTATACCACCAACATGCTTAAGAGCCTTTGAGTGGTTGATGCTTTGCAAGCTATTTGCAAAATTGGAATTCTTATGGTTTTTTTGTTGTTGTTGAGCTTGAAAGTAAACCGTCAAGATCACTAACCAATTTGTTATTGAGTAGCGAGCATCGAGGATATAGATGAGGATGTTAATAAGCTCTTACGAGGGTGTGAATAAGCTCTTGATTAAAGCCCAAAGGCTCGACAAAGGCATCCAGTTTAAAGACAATGTGAAAAATGAAAAAAAAACAAACTCTATAATGATAACAACACGCAGACGACAACACTGAAGGCTGTTTTGCTCCAGAGGAACTAGTAGAGGCGAAGTTGGAGGATGATGCAGTGTCAAAAATTCACCAGCATGCCTGGACGAAGAGATTGAGGGCGGAGATGAAAAGTTTTGAGCAGGTCGACAACCTATCTCTCTCGTCTATGAGCGACTGCTCTTGCCAATTTGAGTCAAGCCGATGACAAGCAAGGCAAGCTGCCTTTGATACCAGTTGTTTTTTATGCCACCTATGGTGGGTGAAGGCAAGGAGCCATGGTGCAGCTACTGGAGAAGCGTGCAGAGGGCAGTGAGGATGAATGAGAGAGAGAGAGAGAGAGAGAGAGAGAGAGAGAGAGAGAGAGAGAGAGAGAGAGAGAGAGAAAAGTTGGATGAAAGAACTTTCTTGTATATCTTGATTGATTTGAAAAATAATCCCTACATATATAGAGAAGTATTTAGCCGTGCAAAAACTCAACTTCTAACTTACCTTATCTGCATGCCATAAGGGAATGTTCCCAAGGGCATGGTTTGAAACCCAATAGTTATACGTATCCTTGCCATGAATGCTCCACTAGCTGCCTGCCCTTGTTCTCTGTGCTCGGCTTATGACGTGTCCAAACATGCACTGGCTTGTCTAGTCAATCATTACTCGAGGATTTGGTTCATTTTCCACTTGCAACTGACCGACGCTATAAATGGTTCATTTGTCTCTAACTAAACTAATCGAATGACTAAACATCACACTAGTACTTGTGCTAAATCTGGTTGTAAAGTCAAGATTGTACTGGTGCTGTCTCATCTACTAGCTGCATAATTGAATTGACATAGAACAAGTCCAGTAGTTCCCCTTTTGGTTCCCCTTCTTTTTCTGGTTCTAGCCCTAGTTCAACTGGAACCCAATCTGTTCTGGAATAATATAGCTTAATCTTGGCCCCATTGTATACTCCAAGTAGCAGTAGACCCAACAAATATCTGAGTCTCACTGTTCCATTCAATAATACCCAATCAACCTCATAAGGTCCTAGTCATGCTATTTATAGGTTCGGTTTCTTTGGTCCCAATTTGGATTGGTAGAGCAAAACTAAGTCACCTCTCTGGAAATATCTGACCTTGATCGTGCTATCAATTCTTCCTTATTTGTTGCACCACTTCTTGTTCCAATATAGCCCTCTGTTGTATCTCATCCAGTTGTAGTAGATCATCCAATTGTGCTTAAGGTTCTTATTAAAATCCATCCCATATTCAACTATCAATCACAAACTTGCAATTACAAATTCCATGGGCACTACTGCTTCTGTTCTATAAACCACTTTAAATGGAGTCATTGCTGTAGTGACTTTTAAGCAGTTCAGTAGTCCCATAATGTTGTTTGAAGTTTGGAATCCCACTGGTGTGGTTCCTTTCAAACAATCTTTGTAAGGATTGTTTTGATAATTTTAAAACTGCTTTCAACCTGGCCATTATATCTGGGATAGTAATATGGAATTGACTACCTATGTTTGAGTGAAAACATCTCCATGAGAATTTCGATTGCATCATCAATGAAATGAGTGTCCTAGCCTAACACTATTGCAATAGGACAAACATATCTACACATGATGTACTCATAGATAAATGAAGTAGTAGACCTAGTAGTATTATCTAGAAGAGCTTTAGCATTGACCCATTTTCTGACATGCATGTAGCCATAATGAAGTACTTGTTCTTCCTGGGAGTTACCTTCTTGAATGGTCCCATGATGTCAAGTCTCCATTTCATAAAAACTCCCAGTGGCAAAACTGGAGTCAGCGGTGTCATGTCGTCTGATATAGGACTACCCATCCTTTGGCATATATCACAAGTTTTGTAAAATTTGAAATCACGCATCATTGATTGCCACCATAATCCTGTTTGAAGGATTTTATTATATGTGATTCTAGTTGAAAAATGACCGCTTGCATCACCATTATATGCCTCAATGATAACCTGATTCGTTCTTTTAATGACACACATCACCAAAGTACACCATCGATAACCAACCTATAAAGTGCTCCAACAATAATGGTGAACTTCATACTTCGCATAATTAGTGCATTTTTCTTGTTTTGAGACCAATCTTCTGGGAATTTTCTAGCTAAAGGAAATCATACACTTCTTGCCATTTTGGATCTGGCTCTTCCTCAATTGTGCTTCTGAAATAATTTAGCATCTATTGGTTCATCTTGCAAGGATGATTTTGAATAGCCTTCATTGCTTTCGAAAATGAAATCAGCGTGGCAATGTGATTTACCCGGCTTGTGGAAGATATTGAAATCAAATTCCATTAGGAACATCATCCACCTGATTAACTTTCCTTGTATTATGACTTTATTGATCAGCAACAATAAGGCCTGATGATCAACATACAAATAGAATAGCTTTCCGAGTAGATAATGTCTGAATTTGGTTGCATTGAACACCATTCCCTCTCTATTGTTTAATATCCTTGTTCTGCTGAACTGAATCTGCTATTGACAAAGTAGACTGGGTCTTCTCTCTTCTTATTAGACTGAGCCAATATAGCCCCCATCGCCATTCTTGAAGAGTCAAGATGTACATGAAATATAATATCCC
Organism: Adiantum capillus-veneris; assembly: GCF_014529385.1. Classification (NCBI taxonomy): domain Eukaryota; kingdom Viridiplantae; phylum Streptophyta; class Polypodiopsida; order Polypodiales; family Pteridaceae; genus Adiantum; species Adiantum capillus-veneris. The sequence goes on from NC_140937.1 coordinate 75,692,701, forward strand.
AATAGGGTTGGCAAAGTATTGGCTTCCTATTAGTCACATCTTTCAAGCATTGGAAACTGCATTCACATTCTTCAGTCCAGATGCATTTATTCCCTTTCTTTGTGAGCTCATATAGGGGTAAGGTTTTACTTGTAAGCATATGAACAAATATTTGATAAAAATTAATGTACCCCAAGAATGAAATCGATTTTGAAACCATGGGTTGGTGCTCTGGCTTGTTGAATACTCTTAATCTTATCCTGAGCCATCTCAATGCCATTCCTTGAAACAATATGTCCTAGTAGCTGGCCTTTCTAGACCATAAAAGCAGACTTGAATGGATTTAAATAGATCCTCTTCTCCTTGCACCTCTCAAAGATCAATTCTAGAAAAAATATGTGCATTTCTTCAGTGGAAAAGATAGTAAAGTCATCCACGAAGATGGCCAAAATTTTGTGCAAAAACTCACTGAAGATTTCCATCATACACCCTTAAAAGGTTGTTGGAGCATTACAAAGTCCAAATGGGATTACCAAATACATAAATGCTCCCCATTCAGTGATGAATGTCATTTTAGCTATGCCTTTTGGTACAATTTTCAATTGATTGTAGCCATCCATGAAGGTATACATCTGGTGGCCTGCAATCTCATCTAACATCATATTTGTGAATGGTAATGGGAAGGGATATTTGATGGTTTGGGCATTAATTTTACTATAATCCATGCACACTTTGAGCTTTTTGGTCTTCTTTGGGACAACCACTAAAGAAAATAACCAATCGCTGCTTGCCACCTCTATGATGAATCCAACTTTAAGCAAATTATCAATTTCCTCCTTGACCTTCTTTGCATAATTAGGATTCATTTTGTATCTCTGCAATCATGTTGTTATAGCATCAAATTTTCGTGGTATGCGATGTTGGCATACTTCTGGATCTACTCCCTTTAGATCCGTATGTTCATAGGCAAATATGTTTTTGTATTTCTGGAACAGTGCCTTGTCTTTTTCCTTGATCTCTAGCTTCAGATGTTTATTGATTTTAATCATTCTAGGATTCTCCTTTGAGCTGATATTCCATTCTTCAATTTCTTGATCATTTGGAAGCAACCAATTTGGCCCATCTCCCTCTCTCTTGGCCAATGAATTTGCTTATTTGTATGTCTAAGTACCAACAACATAGTCCATTAAATAAATTACCGACTTCTAGTAGATCATTTTGAATATCTGCTTGCAGTACTACTGGAATTTCTTCATCAACAGCTGAATCATTCATTGGACTGGGTTCTTGTCTGAAGTTAAGCTTTTGTGGTGTAGATTGATCTGGTACTCGACCATCAATCTGGACTGATCTTTCCCCAGTGTTCAATTCTGTAAATTGTTCTAGGTATTCCTACTTTTGTCATTCAACTTGTTCCTTGTCCATCAATCTTGCACTGAGGTCAATATTTGTTAAAGGAAAGATATTCATGGAAGCTAACATCCTCTCAATCTTCTACGTATCATACTTCTTACACAGCTCTTATGATCTCAGTGCTTTCCTTCATGTCTTGGTGTTATCTATCTTTTTCAGAATGCTTCTACTAGAGCCTTGAATTGGTAATGTTTGGTTTGCCCCAATAGTTCTGAGCCATGGTCTTTCCAACAACATTTCATTTGCTCCTTGAAAATTCAAGATCAAAAAGCTGGTTTTAAACTTTTCCTTCCCCACCCTTTATCTGCATGCTTTTGATAAGACCAGTCGCTTGGACCACTCTATGATCTGCCATCCTTATTCTAAACGGAGCTGGCTTCATTTAAGTTATTTCTAGCTTTTGTTGAAGATGCTTGCCAAGAATGCTCACCCTCGCTCCTCCATCCAGATGACACCAAATATATGATGACCAAAACATGCCCAATCATGCCTAAACTTGGTGCTAAGACTATATATGCCATGATATTGAATTTTGGATACTCAAAATGCTGACAACACCTCTTAATGATAGGTCTAGACATCATACATGTATGATGTCTACTCTTGTGAAATTGATATATGAGCATTGAGATATGATGTCTATGCTAGGTGCATGCCTTGTGTCAAGTTTCTATGAGTTTAGAGTACTCTTTCTATGCATAAGACCATATTTTTCCCGAGGACTTCAATTTTACAGTTTTTGGTTAATTGTTGACTTCTTGTTGTCCAATTTTCATGAAACTTGTTATATGAGTTGTGATAAACATATTGAAGAGACTGGTGCGGAGAAACTACCATTTTCATGTGTAAAAATGCAAGCCAAACATCATACGTGTATGATGTCTGGGATGCAAATTTTTTGTTTTGAAGCATTGGGGAGATTAGTGCTAGTGCCCTAAGCCCTTTTGGCTTTGCTTCAACTTTAAAATTCACTAGTTTAGCTTAGAAACTCCTTGTTTGGTACTTTGGACTTTGAAATGGAACTCCACATTTGGAGACGACTTTCCACGATGATTTCTCTTGAGCTTCATCACCCAAGCTTGTAGATGTTGTGGGGCACCTTTCCATGGTTTTGGTGTAGCCTTTGGCCTTATGGATGCCGTTTTTGGCAATTTGTCACTCAAATGCGTCTTTTATTTAGGTGATGGTTGGCGACAACTTTTCCCAATGTTTGACCATATGTTTTGGTTGTCAATGGTATGTTGATGATGCTCGTGAAGTTTGATGGCAATCAGATGCACCGTTTGGTCGTGAGAGCAAAATGACGCTTTGCATGTCCGACGCCTAGCTCGATGTTTTGACCCACTTTTTGATGATTGATCCTAGGGAAGTTACACAAGATTGTAGAAAATCTTGAGAAGCACCTATCCTTGAAGTTTCGTGCCATTTTGCCGACCTATCCCTGATTGGCTTCTGCGGAGCCTAAGAAGTTAGGGTTTTTATTGCTGACCTAAACAAACATTGGAGGGCATATACATGCTCATCTAGCCTAGGGTTAACCCCTATGAATTATTGTAGCTATCGGGTTAGTGGTTGTTGAGTTATAGTCCCGTTTTGGTCTCTACCTGTCGATGCCGCATTCCCGCGTTTGTGAGGATAATCACCTGCAATGTCCTAACAATAAATTGACACTGCATCCACTTGCTTAAGAATCTTCTTAGTATGGGCTCTAAAATCCCACTCCTTGGTAACAACCATTTGATTTTGGTATGCAATTTCATCCTTTGATTGGTGTAGTGCCAAAGACTTCATGCTTCCTTTTTGTAATTTTATATCTGGTGGATTGACCTTGTTGTGATCAGTGAGAATGAGACTCATAATTTGAAGAGAGTAGTCACTATCATTCATTGTGGTAGATTCCTCCTCCTCTGGTGTTGTAGTAGAATTTCTAGAGAGCTCATATGCAGTAGTCTCTAGGTCTATCTCTTGTTGCTTACTGACCTTCTTGTTGTATGCAATCTCCTCTCCCTTTCTAGCTTGCATATTGAGAAATTCCATGTCCAAATATTCATTTTCTCTCATGGCCATGAGCCATGGTCTCTCTCTGAGATAATTGGTTAGATCTCCCCCTTAAGGATCTTCAAGCCTTGCATAGAAGCATCATCCACAAGATCACAAGATTCTATAGACTCATCAATCATGAAATTTAAAATGCCAATTTTTTGGCGCGGCTTAGACTTCCTCTTGATTGAATCCCTTTTGGTCTTCATCTTGTCTTCCCTTTGTGAAGCTTCCTCGTGTCTAGAGTGATTAAATCCCATGGTGTCTACCTCTTCTACCTTGGTCTCACCTCTTGCCACTTCTTTGATATCCTCCTCCACTTTCACCTTTCCCTTACCTTCAAGACTAATGACACTTATTGCCTGGTTGCCGATTGGTGGTGGGGGTAAGGGTGGAATGAGAGGTTGTGGTGGTGGATTTGGTTGAATGGGTGGTTGTAGGATTTTCACGGGTGGTGCTTGTTGTGGTGCCCTCGGTGGTGGTGATCTTGCTCTTGGTGGTGATGTCTGGTTTTGTCTTGCTCCTCTATTGAAATTTTGTCTCCTTGGGTGTGGGCGATAATATATACCATTACCGTCTTCTCCACAATTGTAGCAGTGGTATTCTTGGTTTTGCCTTTGTTGTCCTCTCCATCACTCTTGATTGCATTTGTGTGCATGCCCTTGTTGCACCAAATGCACAGATAGATTCTCCAACTGAGTAGTGATGCGACTCAACAGGTCTTGCTGCTCTTCTGATGCCACTTGTGGTTGGGTCCTCTGAGTGGCTATTGCAGTTATTGGAGTTAGTCGGACTGAGCTTGCTTCCTCTGACTCGTTGAATCTTGCTTGCATGTGTAGCTTCTTGTGTTTAAGGCGGGCTACTTCCACTGCCAACTCATATGTTGCAGGGAATCTTCCCTTCTCCTTCTCCTTAAGCGGCAACCATATGTGAACAATGAAACAGTCCTTCTTTAGGAAATTAGGTGCTCCTTCACCTTCCTCCAGTTAGGCAACCCATCGCTCCCACAAATCCACAAACTTGGATTTGTAGTGACATACTCTAGCAGACCTCCCTGCTTTAACTCTGTCAGCAGCTGTGATAACTTTTTTGAGGTTGTGCCACCACCAAACCTCTTCACAGAGGTAGCACATAGTAAGTCCCATGTATCCTTGGTAGCTTGGGACAAAGAATTGTACCAAGACTTTGCCTCTACTTTCATCAGTAGAGGAAATATTTGTAGCCGTGAGGCATTGTCTTCCTTGTTGGAAATCACACAAGCAATGTTAAAGTTATCCAAAATATCAATGGTGATGTCTTGTTCCTTCTTGCCACTGAATGTGGGAAAAGAGACACTTGCCATGATAGTAAATGAATGAGTAGACAATAACATTTTTTTTTTTTGAATGACTTAGTGATTCATAAAGGTTTAAACATGGGTGGAAAACTTGAGCAGGAGCTAAGAAGAGCGCAAGGCTAGAATAGAATAAATATGCTTACATCAAAAGAGTGGTAGTGATCAAGAAGGGGCAAGATGATGGGACATGGGGATCTAAGGATTTCATCAAGTATCTCTGCTCCGAATAGAAAAACAATCTTTTGCTGGTAGAATATCTTCCTATCAATATACACGTTTACATGCATGTGTTGCAAGAAACGAAAAGGAAAGACTTATGGCCTATTGTTATTATCCATATTGGGTGTAGGGCAAGGCTTTGACCACTAGAGTTGCATACCTTAAGTGTTGACAAGGTGACACCTTCACCGTAGGCCTCTACCTCTTGTTAAAGTCCACATAGTCCACATAATCCATGCCCAAGTGTGGGATGGGGTGGTCGGAAAAGAAGATGAGAGGAATGGTGAGTGAGTGAGAATGGGTTTGCTTATAGTAAGGAAGATAATGAGGTAAGGGAAACATGCAAGTATGATTACTTATCATACCAGAGGTGGCGAGTCCGCACACCTTAACATACAAGTACCAAGATGATAGGAATATGAGAGGGAGAGAGAGTGTGTGTATGGTGGAGAATCTGCACACCTTAACATAAGCAAAATAGAAAGAAAAAGCATAAACCATACTCACAATGAAGTGTATCCCAAACGACACAAGGTATGGCACCAAGATGGAGTGTGTTGATTGCTTGCAAAAGATGAATACAATAGGTAGCATAGGGAAAGAAGATGAGAAGGGGACAAGACCATAGAAAGCATAATGGAGGGATGGGAGTTGATGGTGAGTAATATCATGAGTGTAGCCATCATTATTATTCTTGAAATCATACCTTTAATCCTTCATTACACGTGTGTGGAGATATGGTGCTCATTTTGTGCATGGTGATGGTGTTGTGATTATGTGATTAGGGTTCATGCTACTAGCATGTAGTTCAAGGGTGTGTATGTGTAGGTATGTGGGTATGTGATAGTGTGCACATTGGGTAGTGTGTGTGTGTATGTAGTGTATGGTAGTCCTGTGTGTAGTGTGTGTCTCGTTTACAAAAGAGGAGGCCTCTTTTTATAGGCCAAGAGAGATTATGAGAAAGAGGAGTTATCACAAAGTAAACACAATTAGAGGCATTCCCCCAATGAGAGAGCTCCGTGTGCCGTGCTCATTGACCAATTTCCTCCTAATCTCCTTCATCATGGTGAGCTTTGTCTCCATGCCACCTTCCATAGCTTGAGTTCAAGACCTTCCTTATAATATTTGAGAGAATCTTGATAAAATAAGAGAAAATACAACAATAATGGAGAGAAACGTATAAGAAATTGTGTGTGGAGTTGGATAATCATGAATTCTTCCCATGTGGATAGATAGGCTCCACCATTTCGACCATATCTCCCAAACCGTAGCTTCAAAAATTATTAAAAAAACAGGGCCAAAAAGACCAGCTCAACGCCTACAACTTTACTGTTGAAAACCTTTTCCAATTTGAAATGGAAAAATAGAGAAAAATCCCACAAAAATATGTGTCCGTCTTTTCCTTTTTAAAAGTCTTCCAAGTGGTCCCCTCGCAAGCCTTGTGTCCACAAGTGAATTATGCTTGAATTTGACAACATTTTGTTGACTCCAACTCAATAATGCATAAGATTTTTCTCCCTTTCACTATTGAATTTTACTCTTCACCTGTAGTGACCGTCGGGTAGAATCAGCATCCAATGATTTTTTCTTTTCATAGGGTTTGTTCCTATCTCTCCTTATTCCAAAATCCAAATGTGTCAAAACCATAGCTATGTACAAAATATGAACATAGTTATAATGCATAAGGTCCCTCCTCCTCCATGAAGCCTTGAAGCCTTGCCATCAACAAGAGAGAGGTGGTCTAAAATTTGAAAAGCGATCCTCAGCACCTATTCATGAAGTTTCGTTCCATTTTACTGACGTATCCCTAACTGGCTTCTGCGAATCCTGAGAAGTTAGGGTTTTTATTGTTGACCTAAACCATCATTGAAGGGCATAGAAATGCTCATCTAACCTAGGGTTAACCCCCTATCAAGTCGCATAGCTATCCGATTAGTGGTTGTTAAGTTACGGACCCATTTTGGTCTCTACCCGCCGATGTCGCATTCCCGCTTTTGTGAGGTTTTTGCATTGAAGTTAGCATTGAACAAGAAGACCACATGGTAATGAGCCTACCTTTCATGTATAACATTGACCAGTGTCTCGTGTGCATCATACAAAGTTGTAGAAGATCCGCACGCTCTAGGTCTCTCAAGCACTGCTCTAATTGTGAGTAGTGGAAATGAGGTAGTAAGTGGACCCAAAATATCTTATATCAAGGGGCCTAGAACCACTTGCCACAAAATTTGACATTTGCTCCTAACTTATTGGCAAAACGCACTTTAGACTCAAAAATTTCTCCATTTGCCCTATTTTCAAAAAATTGTCATTTCGTTCAAAAACTAGTCGGATCGGACTTTTTGCAACATTTTCATTTTTTGCACTTCAACTTCACCATATGTTTCCCTTGACTTGTTGATCACTCTTGTATTTTTCTTATGTCATTATGTCATCATCTCACTTTCTTTTTCTATATTTCTTTTTTGTCCAAAAAATTAACAAAAATAATAGGAAAATAACTAAATTAACCTATAAATTATCTATAAATCAAAAGAATTTAAAAAACACAATAAACTACTCTTTACACTCATTTTTAATATTTTTTGGTTGGATTGCTCCGTTTTATCATTTTTTTTTGCGTAACAAACTGCTATTTTTACACATATACACACACACACACACACACACACACACACACACACACACACACACACACACACACACACACACACACACACACACACACACACACACCTAGAGGCTCATCTTTTTGTCATCAGATGTCTGTAGAATCACATTAGATAAGGGCATATATACTTGAGTTTACTAGAAATTTCCACAATCAAGTGCAAAAAGGCCCAAAATCATAAAAAATATTACCCTTTTAGTACTTTTTAAGTCTTTTGGGTTCGCATTGAGAATGCCTCCCCCACTCTTAGTTGGAGTCTTCCTGAATGATGGTGTATCGCTCGAGGGTATGTGTTGTGCATGGGTATCAACCTTGTGCTAATGCAGGCCATGTAATGTAGCCCCTATGTACATACACGATCAATGCATGGAAAAAATTAATGTTGTGCGAGAGGAGGATATAAGCAATATTCTTATTGGCATTCGACATTGAGGTTTCTTGTTTTTGCATAACCTATATCACAACGGGGAAATAGTAAGCATTATCCTCACTAGGAATTGGCTCCAAATCCTTGTCAAACTTGTACCTTAGCCTTGATACAAGAAAAAAATCTTTGCTCTCATGAATGTGACCCTGTGAGCAAATGAAGCTGCAATGTAGCTATCATTCATGAAATCTATTAAGAAATCTCCAGCAGCCTCCTAAAGGCACATCAAGGCTTGAGATTTCCACCTTACTGAAGAAAAAGGTGTCTTATGAGAGATCTTCTAGAGGCTATGGCTATGAAAGTATCCATACTTGATCCTCTAGTGACAGAGTGCCTATTCAGCAACAAGTAGGGAAATCTTTTAAGTTTTCTTTAACAAATTTGACATGGTGACATGCAATTACGTAATATATTTCTATTTTGAAAAATATGTTTTTAGATTTTGTGGTGTTCCTAGCCAATTGTTATTTTCTTGTAGAGGCCATTGTCTTATTATCTTCAATCTCTTGGAGGAAGTTGTTATATTTATGAATTCACTATCAAATATTCATGGGAGAAGTAAACTGTATGTCTAAAGTACGATCTTTGCATACATGATGGCCCCTTGTTTTGTATTAGTAGCTCTTTGATTGATGTTTGATTGTAGTGCCTCTCCAAACTTATTGCTGGTCCTGAGTACCACAAATAAGGTACTACAATCAAAAGTGCCTTTACAAACAGACTCAACATCTTGTGGATGGAGGGTGCTTGCCAATGCATTAAGATATATTGAGTCAAGGTGCAGGATGACTACACTCATTGTAAGTGTACATCACATGTGCTATTGATTTGTTTTGACTTCTTAACCTATGTACTTATTTTATTTATTTTGTTTTTTTATTCGTTAGAGTTGCAAGAATATCCAAAGCCTTGGGTCACGTGGGTGAAAGAGAAGGTTGTTTCTATGGTCTTGGAAAGATGAATAAACCCAAATGATCCAGACTCTCGTATGGCACCAATTTAGATGATCTAGAGTCTCCTATTCCACCAAAGAAAGGGAAAGCCACCAAGGATTTGAATGCAAAGAAAAAGGAGGACAAGAAAAAGAGTCATGCAAAGAGGTATGCAAAGAATAGCCATGCAAAAAGCCCTAAAACGAGGAGCCATGCAAAGAAGAGACCTGCTAAGAGGAGTCCTCGCAAGAGGAAGAGCCCACCAAGAAGAAGAGCCCCACAGAAAGAAATGCAGAAGCAAAGGGACCTCCATTCCATTCACCCTTGAAATTCAAGGTTCAAAAGCGTTGTTCTACTAAGAATAGTCCATGAACTCTTTGTTAGGGTTGAACTTGAGCATCCAAGGCATAGCATACAAAAAGTAAGATGCTTCCCAAGTGCCTCCTCTCATAAGAAGCTTCTTGATAGTCTACTTTGAGGCACAAACTGCCACATATAATCATTTTCCTACCACTGTGAGTTGGCATATCACATCTCTTCTTTTAGTTGTCGTTGCTTCCCACTCCCACAAACCTTGAGCCAACATTTGGCAGCCCATAATATAGAGCACCATTGAGTGAGCATAGAAAGTCTGGAGGCTTTGCAGTGCTACCTCCGAGCTAAACTCTGCTTGCACCACATACCCATATTCAAATCCATGGTCTGACTTAGCCTAATCGCCCCGAGCACAAATTCCTTGGCCAAAGTGCGAGCTCCAAAGTGAGACAGCTTCATAATGTTTTTCGGATATGTAGTGCTTACATTTAACTCCGAACCCCTTTTCCTCCCTTTTGCAGTGAATGTGAAGTCGTCCATACACCTAGTGGGATCCGGTGACTCCCCCTTTGTTCCATCCTATTCTTCTGGCATCACCTACGATGAAGCTATAAGGGAGAGGTGAAACCCAACACCACCACCACCACCACCACCACCACCCCCCCCCCCCCCCCCCCCCCCAAAAAGTGCCTACTCAATATATCTTAAGACATGCATCTTTATGAGAGTTTCTACAATCTAATAAGGATCTATATTTTGTCATGATTATATGAATCTTTGTGGAAGGTAAAACAAATTCTATGTGGAAAGAGATCAAAATGAAGAGAAGTCAAAAGTTAAACATAAACCTTTGGAGTGCTTTCCTACCTCACATATTCTTTTTTCTTTATTCTTGGAATGGAGAACTTTTCTCATGGTGTTTTCTCTAGTTCTCAATGTAAACATAAATATAACATTCATATTGATACGAGGAAGAGTACGAGCCTTTACAAAAGAAACAAATCTTGTAGTCTTCCATCTACTCAAAACACCATTTGAAGTGTTTAAGTCATCAAAATTTAGATTTATGGTGTGATGGGAGTATATATCCAATTGATCCTTGCACGTTCTTAAATTCTAGTTTTAGAATTCCTACATCCCTTTTACATGTTGTTGGAGATATAGCAAAGGGTCTTTACAGCTTTTGTTACCATTTGTTGGAGACATCACAACTTTAAATCAAAAATTGATTGAAGAAAATGCTATTCTAAATCAAAGTCATCATTTGAGCAGTCAAAAAGTCTATTCCTTGATCGAGACCATACCTAAGCCGGAAAGAGTTTTTTTAAAATCTCATATTAAGTATACTCCTTTGAATTGAGACAAATATGTTGATCATCTTCTTAAATTGAAACATTAAAGTTGAAAGTAGTGCCCTTTAAAGAAGAACTCAAGCCATAAAGTGAGTTATAGTTCTTTTATTTCAAAATTTTTCACACTTAAATAGAATATTAAATAGATTCTTTGCTACTTTCACATAGCACGAGTATGTGATTCATCCTTTGAACGGCACGGGGGAAGGGGGGGATGGGCATGGGCATGGGCATCATGACGCGAGTGAGTCAAGCAGCGAGAGCAACAACAAGCAAAAGAGACAAAGAGGGAGTGCATTGCTAGCTAGCTTTTCATATATCTTCCCAATAGAAAAGTTCTAAGTAGTGATCCATATGTCAAGTACATTTCAACTAGCATATGTATAGTGATGACTGTAATTCACGCAAAGGAGCAAAGATGCGTGTAGAGAGATGAGGATAGTGGGGGGGCACTTTGGAGAGAGAGGGGAGCACAATGGCGAGAGCAAAAGGGAGAGAGTGAGGGAGTGTATCGCAGTAGGTTTTGAGCTTCCCTTTGAAAAAACTTGTAAAACTTTCATAATTAAATAAATAAATAATTATTAAGATTTATCAATAAAATTCTATTACAAAATGTACATATACAAAATAATTAGAAAAGGGAATGGCCTTTTTGGATTTGGATTCATCGTATAATTCTTTTCCTACTTCCTTTTTTCAGTTGTGAAGGTTGACATAGTTCCCAACTTCTATCTCTAGCACACATTTGAAGATCAATCATCCCTTTCTAATGGTACAAATATTTCTTGAGGCACACCTATTTATCGTGTAAGTAAACGTTGTCAGGCATTTTTTGGATGGACATAAAGCCAATAAGTGATGCTAAATGACTTGCTGACTAGCCCCAAATATATATGTGTACATAGTGTTTCAAAGCTCGACAGTGACTTTGTAAAAAATCATGTACAAAGGCTTGATTTCTTTGGGACTTTTTAATTGGGATTTTGAGTTAATCAAGTGTTCAAAAGGTGGTTTTTAATGAGTGTTTTCAGCCGTGCTTTACTGCTTGTAAATCGGACTCATATGTCATGAGTTACATGTATTGGAAGTGGGCAGTCTATACTTAGAAAATGGTTGCAGATGCATGCAAAGAAGGGGAGCTAGGCCAACAAGATGATTTTAATTAGAACTGAAGAATAAGAAGATTTCTAGCAATAGTCAAAGTCGTGGGCTCCGAGCCGTGCTTTACGGCATCACATTTGATGGCCGGAGTCATGCACTATGCCCTCGAGAAGATTGCTCAGTGAAGAGGTAGAGCTGGAAATTAACTTGGATGTATGGGAGCTGGGAGACAATGGGGAGGATGTGCCATGTGGCCAAGATATAATCCCACATGGAGTGGAGAAAGTGCAAAGGGGAGGGTATAAGGCCCAAGCGAGGACACTCTCCCTTTGTATCAAGTGGGGAACGTGGGCTTCTTGGGCTCTCTCTCATGTTGGCCACTCTTATTCACACTTCATAAGGAGCCTGGGCACTCAATTGGTCTAGCACCCATCGGTTTTGCCCCCCCCCCCCTTGTGGATAAGTCAAAATATTTAAAAAAAATCCTTTTTGAGCACAAAAATGATCGACATCAACCCCTTCCTTTCCCAGAAACCGAGAAAAGTGAGCCAATCATGTGAAGTGAAAGTGATGGATTCAAAATTGACCCAAATCCCCTCTAGCCCCTATTTAATAGCTGCATTTTCCTGCACACCCTTTTGGGCTTACAGAGACTAGTTTTTTTGGAGTTTTTAAGAGATACCCCATCTTCAAAAGCTTGTAACTCTCCCGTCTTGTCGGAATCAAGCATATGGATACTCTACGAAGGTCTAAACGACACAAGATTTGTCTTTATGGTTTTGATTTTCAGCAATTTTAATCATGGTTGTTCGGCACAGGTGTTTTTTGCATCTTAACAATGTTTCTTTCCAACGGTGTGGTGTGTGCAAGGCTATAGAGGTCTATCTATGTTAAAGAAGGACCATTTTGTGCCAAACCTAGAAGAAAGCCTGAAGTTCAAAATCGAGCTAAAAAGACCCGTCACCTTCAAGGAGGCAGTTGCTATTGCTAGAGATAAAGAATGGAAGGCTCAAAGACTTAATGAATATGGAAAAGCAGTCCCTGTATAAAATAATGGTGGCCAAAAGGAGGAGAATCAGGTAGACGTTGGAGGCCAACCTGTTCAAAGGGCTGTTAATACCGAACAGTTACAATGAAATATGCAAGACATGATGACCATGATGCAAGAATTGCAACTTAGTATTCTTGGATTAGGTGGTCGTGGTCGTGGACGTGGTAGAGGAATGGCTCAGGCATGTGAAGCTCAACCTAATGTGAATGCTGGTCGTGGGCAAGGCGGTTTTGAGCCGCAGAGGAGGTCCATCTCCACTTGTTATAATTACGGTGAACTTGGTCATATTAGCACTTATTGTTCAAAGCTAGCAAGGATGGGAGGTGATATATTTCCACTTCCTCAATAGATTCCTAATAGGGCTAATGATTATGCATTGGATATACGGGGAGACCAAGGTACTGAATAGGGAAATCAAGCCTCAACCTCTGGTGGTCATGTGGGTATTGTGCGGGTTGAAAAGAAAGACGCAGATGTGTTGCTAGCAGGCAAAAGAGAGAGGGAAGGCTATGCCGTAGCATGGACTAGTAGAAAGAAAGGGAAGGAGAAGGAGGGTGAAGATGCAAAAGCCAAGAGGAAGAGAAAGCCTCGTAGACGATTTGAAGTGGAATATTTGCCTTTGGGAGAAGGCCAAACAACTTATAGTTTAAAGGAAGATCTGATTGGAAGGAAAGTAGATTGTACTTTTGGACAATTAATGAATATGGTACCCAAACTTAAAAGGCAGTGGAAGTCATTAGTGAATCCTGAGAAAGAGCCGAAGCATAGACAAGTCAGAGTGTTGTCTGTGGGAGAGTTACCCGATATTTGTCATGTGGTGAACGATTGGCACAAAGGTGTGGCATGGGAGAAGCCTACATTGACGAAGGTGCTCAAGTTTGTGTGATCACATAGTCATGTGTCAAGAGGCTTGGTCTCATTACATGCGAAAGCTCTGGGTTTCAAATTTGACTAGCAAACCATGCCAAAGTGAAATGTTTGGGAATGATCAAGAATTTGGAAGTCAAAGTCTTTAGCGTGAAGGTTATGGTAAAATTTCATGCTATGCCAACTGGTCTGGGAGCCTTTCCTCTCATTCTGGGATGAACTTGGCTGAGAGTTATTGACACCATGCAAGATTGGGGCAAGGAAACAATTGGTGTGTATGGCAAGAAAGGTGAAAAGATAGTTTTTGATATGACTACCAAACAACCTATGGCATTTGAAGATGTGAGTGAGAATGATGAATCCAAAACTACCAGGGATGATAGTTTTGAAGACTCAAAAAGTAGCACTCCTTCAAGTTCCAATGATGAGGGTGAAGTATCATTTTTCTTGTTGGATGAGGAATAGAGAGAAGTTAGTGAAGTGCTACAATTATCAGGGAATACAAATGCTTCAAGCTTTTTAGAGCAACTGGAAGAGTTGATGCAACCAAAACAAGAATTGCCACTGAAGAAAGAGTTAATTCAAAATATATTGAGTACTGATTTGACACAAGGAGAAAGAAGGGAGTATTCAGCAATGCTGGATAGGCTGCCAAATCTTTTCATTACCTCATATCAAGAAATAAGGGGTTTTGTTGGGGATCTTGTGAAGATCGAGCTAGTTGAAGGGGCAAAGCCAATACAATAGAAATTAAGAAGGATGGGTAAGGAGAAGATGAGTGATTTAAAGGAAGAAGTGGATAAACTATTGGATGCAAGTGTGCACTCCTTGCCGCACTATCGAAGCAAGGGACTTGCCAATACACCGTGTGCGAGCCACAAATGGCTCCAAGCACACAACAAGACTAATCTAGCAAGCTCAAGAGAGCAAAGGGTGTGTCACTCACCGCTCTACGCTCGCCTTCGTGGTGGATTCCTCGCCGCGATGAAGAAGAAGTTGCAGTCGTGCCGCGCTCAACCGCTTTGCCGCCGTCGTGCCTTCGTAATGCTCGATCGCACACACACTCTCCCTCTCTCTCTCTCTCACATACACACACACACACACACACACAAGGAGGTGAAGAAGAAGAAGATGGAGATGGAGATGGAGTAAGAGCACTATTCTATTGCACAAATGAGAGAATGAGTGAATTTTAGGTTTAGTTGGCTTTTATATGAGCTCACCCCATTCACACTTGGGCGCCCATGCTTAGCCAACTAATCCCTTGAATGTCCCAGTTAGAGTGCGCCTCTCATCGGCGATCACTCTTACCCTTTTCCTATTGGTCCGACAAGCCCGGTACCTGACTCTACCAAATACATAATACACGTCCGTCATAGGTGATGGGGTGTCCGTGAGCCGTGAGGGTTAACATGCCCCCCTTCCTGATGTAGATTCCGTCCTCGGAAGCTATTGAGCTGAAGCTCGTTCGTCGAGGTGGAAGAGCATTTGAGATGAATGTCCTTAGCCTTCTTCAGTCACTGCAAAATCAAACAACATTGGCACAGTAATTGCATTCTCATAAGTGATTAAAAAGCATATGCAGTTTTAGGTAGACAAATTGATTGGTAAAAGAATTTCAAACAATTTTTCAGCAATGAACATTAAATTGCAATGTAATCAAATGCATAAACAGATGTAAAGGTAAAAAATTAAACAAGTTTGGGGTCGCTAATTTGACGGTCGAAAGGCACTAGGGATAGAATATTAATACCATGGGTAAGCTTCTTAATTTTCTGTGGTCAATTAAGTTGTTTAATCGCGAGAGCCAAGTATTCATGTTCGAGGGCTGACTAGAGGCTATATCTAGAAGACCTTGTAGTTAAGCTACCATAAAAGGAATTTCTCATGAAATCATCGCCTGACTGATTACTTTTTCTTTGACCCCCCAAAGTCTTTTCACAGTGATTCAATTTTGATGTGTGTGCTTATTTTGTATGCCTTGGGTTTTGTGCTTTTCAAGTAAAAGCGCCCATACTGGGAACCTCTAGGGCTCTAGTACCATAGGCAATACATGTGAGTGAAGTACCAAATCAAGCTGAGATTTCTCTTCCAGCTTAAGATTTTACAGTGTGGCACTTTGATTTTTTGTTTGTTCATTTTCAGCATTTTAATTTTGTAACTTTGGGGGGTCATATAACACTGATACACCTCCCCAGGCTCATCACATTAGTAAACTCCCTTTATAATACTTAAGCTAAAGGTCAATAGGGTCAAGCCCACTAGAAAGCCCTAGTACATTTCACACAATGCTGCCTAAATCGGATTAAGAACCTAAGTAACCATTAATTATTAGGAAGGCATTCCCCTTGGTATTAAGAGAAGATTTCTAACACCTAACTTGGTCAAACTAGTTTGTCGGACTGCTTGATTTTTAAACCTAGACAAGTGATTATGACAAAAAATTACATTGAATTAAATGTTTGATACTAAGCAAATGCGGTGAATATTAAGCTACCAATCACAATTAAAGCTGACAATCATAGATGCAAAAAAGATAAGGGGCAATGCTAATGAACAAGAAACACCTATTTGTGTCGATGGTCGCGCTTGATTTGAAGAGTGAGTCGAGATAAAGATTCCATGAAGGTCCAAATCCTACCAATAGCAACACGCTCCTGTACACACTAGGAAACAAAAGGAATACCTCCAGGAGGCACATTAGTGGAAAAAGGTACCAACACTTATTAAACACAACAAAAAACATAAGGAACCCTAACCTAATTATTTGCACTCTCCCTAGAGAGTCAAGGGAATAGGATATTGTAGAGGTTGGGGGGAAACCCTAAGGCTAAATCCCTATCTTCGTCGTCGAGATAAACAAAGTCATCATCCATGAGACCATATGTGCCATCCGTGTAGTCGTGTAAATTTTCTTCTTCATCATAGGTGCCCATGTTTACTAAGAAGGTCACTAGACACCTATAGTCATCTTGGTCAAAAGGGTAGGCTTGTGCAATGGGAGAAACGCTCTCTACTAAGTATGGATCAGACGTGGTCAAGAGACGTATCAGCCATTCTAACTCCTCAAAATTCCTCTCACATGCTAGCGTACCTATCAAATCCCATTCACATGCAAGCACTGGAAAGACCATGTGAAATATTTGTGAAAAGTAACGAGGGTACCTCTCACCCAAGGCAGGAGTGGATGACTCTAGCGTACTAGCCATATCTGTACACGCAAATAGATGATGGTTAGAGTGCAAATATTACAAGGGTCGTGTTCTTGTGCATAATTTGTTTTTATGATTTGTGTTATGGCTCTTGCTCTTTTACTTTTTTATCTTGTTTTTGTGAGTATAAGGCTTTATATATACATTCCCTAAGATCGGAGATTAAGAGGTCAGGGAGAAAGGTTGAGAGGGAAGCAAGTGAATGATGGATGTCTACAAACACTCCCCCCTTCCTTGGGTAGATCATATTGTTTGAAATGATGTCGTCACCCTTTGAAACCAATTGTTCCAGTTGGTAATAGGTGAGGATTTTTTCCAGTAGTTTTCTATTACCCTAGGTGCCTCGTCAAGTTGCAAGGGTGGTAAGGTACTCTCCCAGGATCGAACTTGAAGTGGTTCATCAGGTGATTCTTGAACAATGGGAGGTGTGGATTCTTTTGTAGCTTCATGGAGGTCCACTACTATAGATGGAGGCTGTGTAGAAGCTTTTACCTCTATGGATGTATTACATGAGGAGCTAGAAGCTTCATGGGACTCCCCCCTTCCTGAGCTAGGTGGAACAAATCGTTCTTTCTTTGGTACCCAAACTAGCTCGAGAGCGGGTGTGTAGCATTCTGTGATTTTTTTCTTTCCACGATCATTGATTCGTTTTGGAGCTACGGGATTGGGATCACTTGGGTCAGGTGATAGGTAAGAGCATAATCTACGTTCTGGCACCCAGATTTGATCATTTCCTTGATAGTAGCCTTGGGCTTCCAATAGTCGTTTAGGGATCCATCGCAACATTTTCTTACTTTTCTTGGAGCGAGTGGTACGTTTCTTACAAGGCTTCTGTTTTTTAGCACTAGCTATGGTCACTAAAGAAGCTTTAGGGACCCACTTGTATGTTTTCTTCGTTACATTAGGATGAGTCTTGTCAGAAGCGATATGCATTGCTTGTAGCATATTTAAGGGTACAGGCATTTCATCCCCCTCAGGTGTTACCCAGGTCGTCCCCCTATTTCCCCAAGTGTCTATGGTTGCTGCTAGGTGGACCCAATCCACATTGTCCGACTCAGTCATCCCAGGGAGGATATCCATATAAGGAGAGTTCTCCCCAATATCCGTGTCTTCGTTACATGTGTAACAATACTGTAATGGAGCTGAGTGAATTGTTGTGTCTGATCGATTATCAATGATGAATTTATTTCCTAGAGGATGCGTTCGACCACTTAAAAGATCAACTTGAATGACATAGTCTTGGAGCTGTAAGTAGACGTGGTTTTTGGACCAGTCATGCACCATTTTTGCTTCCCTCATGAATGGATGCCCTAAGATCATCTCAAATGACATAGGATGCTTGGCAAAATCCATAACAATGAAAGTCTGCCTTACCTTGTGTCCCAAGACCTTGATCCTGAGATCCTTAAGCATTCCAATAGGCGTAACAATAGATCCATTAGCCATTTTTACCACTACGCTTGTGGCTTCAAGGTGAGGTCGCCCCATAGACTCCCAACAACTCTTTGTCACCATGCTGACTCCCGCACCACTGTCAAGGACTACCTTTACAATTAATCCTTTAGTAGTGATTGGAAGAGTAGCATTAGATTCATCACCTTCAAAGTATTGCCCCAACTTGTTAACGGGTACTTCAATTACAGATTCATGTCCCGCTAGGTCAGATGGTGGTGCTAAATGTTCCTCATCATTCATTCCCGAGTCAGGTTTGTTCATATGTGCAAACTGTGGTAAGCGGCCGCCTGTAATTCTCCATAAGGAAGGCTCGAAGAGCTGAGACTAGCTCGGGGTCTTTATATAGTTTGGACATGATGGTGGTTCTAACTTCTGAAGACATGAAATCCATCAATTTGGCAACATTTAATGGCATCTTGTGGGACGTAGGACCCTGACAAGAGAATGGTGAAGATGGAATCTCCACTTCCTCAACGGGGTCGGGCATTCCCTCATTGAACATTCTCTCTAGTAGGAAAGGTATGTGTTTCACTTTCAGATGTCCTACCCTCACTCTCTTCCCGAATGATACTGGGTATAGCTAATGGCCTGTAGTTCTTGTGAGGTTGAACTTGTGTTGGGAAACACTGTGTCCGACATCTGGATATGTTTTGGTTCAGGTTCTAATGTTCGTTGAGTTTTCTTCCACCAAACCCCTCAGTTGTTGGACTTGTTCAATTTCCACTGTTGGGTTTGGATAGGTTCCAATCTTTCTCTTGCAATCCTCATTTTTCGTCTCTCGTGGCTTATCTTGGGGGTTCACAACTGGGTGGTTTAAACTTTGAATACTCTTTTGGTGTTCGTCGTAATTCCCTCTCGTGATCCTTCTCACTGGCTTTTTCCTTTGTAGTAATAGTTTTGGTCTCCGTAGTCTCTATCGAATCTGAGTCATCCTCAGGGTCATTCATATACACGGGATCCTCTCCTGTCCCTATGTTAGTCTTTGAACTAGGTTTTGAGCTAGAAGCATTAAGGGATTTCTTTCTTCGTGTTTTCTTCTTTCTCGCTCGGCCAATGGATGCAGCATCTCTCTCTTCAAGGATGTAATTTTGCTTTTGGAGCATCGACCATGTGAGTGCATTCATTCGTGCTATGTTTATAGTTGGTGGTGTCCCATCAACAATCTCTATTAAGTTCAATGGAAAGATTTTCGGTGCGTTTGGATTGTTAGGACACTGTGCGATCAAATTATCTATGCCACAACGATTACAAGTGAGTATTGGCATTGCCAATGCACTCCCTTGACTTGTTTGCATTAGTGCAACATTCTTTTGCATTCTAATGGGGCACTCAGCTACTCGATGTGGTCCACCACATTCGTAGCACTGAAGAGGTGGTCTCCTGGCAAAACTATTAATGTTTTGGCCTCTTGCTGCTAGCGCAGTAGCTTGATATACCGGTTTGATTTATCCCCAATGGTCTTCCATATAGTACATGGGACACTCCTCAAGCATGTCGACTCCATAGGTGATACTAGGGTCTATGTCCCCTTCG
The DNA here is from genome assembly GCF_014529385.1 of Adiantum capillus-veneris. Classification (NCBI taxonomy): domain Eukaryota; kingdom Viridiplantae; phylum Streptophyta; class Polypodiopsida; order Polypodiales; family Pteridaceae; genus Adiantum; species Adiantum capillus-veneris. The sequence goes on from NC_140937.1 coordinate 75,712,601, forward strand.
CAATCTACATAAGTACTAGATGACTCGCAACCTATTTGGTTCATAGGTGTAACTCTTGGATGAGGGGGTTGCGGTCCCTAGCACTGGAGGTGGCAACCGGTGTGGTTTGGACCACATTTTTGGTTCTAGGGACCATGTGCTGTAATGGCAACTGTTGCTCCATGGGTGGGGTAGGCATCAATGCAGGAACTCGAGGTGATCTGCCCAAGCTATAGGCGGTCTATTTTCCATGATGCATTTAAGCATTAGGCAATCCTTCGACTTGATGGCCATACCTACCACACGCCGTTACAAGTCCCGTTAAACTTTACTCTGAAAGTAGGGCATTCACTCGTAGTATGTGGGCCAAGCAAATTGAGCACCATTGTTGCTCCCTTCTTGGATACATATGAGTGTTTTGTGGAGCACGATTACCCCTAAGCTTTCTTGGATGGCCTTGGTGAGATCTACCAAACTCATCTCAGATATTGTTTGCTCTTTCACGATTGTCTTTTCTTCATTGGCTCGCCCTGATGCTTGCGAGCTACTTGACTTCGGCTCTGCAGACACATCTTTCTCATGCAATCATTAAATTTATCCTCCAATTGGATTGCATTTCATTCATGGTGACTGCTTCCCAAGTAGTGATACCTCTAATGACTAGGCCATTATAGATACTTTCATGTCGTAGTCCCCTAATGAATCTATCGAGCAATTGGTTGTTGTTGAATCTCTCGTTTGGATTGCATCGAGAATTTCAAATTCTTTAGGCGACTAATGAAGTCTCTCACGGATTCACCTTCTTCTCGTTGGGCTTTCTGGAGCTGAGAGGCTAAACCCCAAGTACTCCCACTCGTAATGTATTCTTTTAAGAACATGTCTCCTAAAGAGTAGAGTAGATCGTTTCTCTTCTACTCTTAAGGTTCTATACCAATCTCCAGCCTTTCCGCTTAGGGTCAAACTCAAATCCTTACACTTATGTAGCTCATTGTGCTCTTCCAACGAATCGCACACATGTTCAAAGACTTCCATATGCTTTCTAGCATCTCCGTCTCCACTAAATTTCTATGTGAGCTTAGCTACTTGAACTGCCTTGCTCTTAGGCTCTCTATCAGGTGCACTACGCATGTTTTCCGCAATAGAGCGACCGATAGTTTGAGCAGATGCTGCCAAATCTCCTATTTGAGCAGGTATAATGGGTGTATGTGCTCCTGGAACCACATGTGAGATGGGAGTTGGCCTTGGCCTTGGCATACGCGCGGCTCTTGGGTCCCAAATTTCGTATGGTGGTGTACCAGACGGTGGTCCAAAGTTTACAGGCGGGCCCTAGGCATAGGGGGTGCCTGATATGGCATGTTATTATTAAATGGCATGGCTCCACTTGTATAAGAGCTTGGATAATTCCATTGTGGATTGTAAGCTCTTGGAATAATCGGAGGTGTAGGAGCTACATGAGGCTAAGGTACGACAGGTGCACATGATTGATACATACATGTAGGTATAGTTGGGGGCACTGTGCTACTAGGCATCGGCGCAGTGTCAACAAATGAAATCCATGGTGTACTTCTTGTCATGCTCACCATTGGGATATTCATGGTAGCCGTAGTGTCATTAAGAGAAAGATGAGCTAGATCTGGGAAGGTAAAGCTGCCACTTGTGGGCTCAGATTGTACTGAGGCTCCTGGCGAAACAACATATGGAGGATCAATGGGGCTCATTGAGGGAGTCTCCATTTGTGACAGGGTTGGTTGGTTGGCCTTTCCCGTATCCAAGAATCTCATTAGGCCTGTTGAAGGCATGTTGATCCCTGTGTTCTGTCTTTCTAACTCGACAATCCTATGGAGGACATCACAGACTTTCTGTTGTTGCTCATCTATGCTAGTAGCACCCGATGTGGATTGTAGAACATCTAACCAACCCACATGATAGGTGTGTCTTGTGTACCGATCAGTTAAATCTTCGGCTTGTAGGTCATACTCCCAATTTTCGTTTAGGAATATCCCATCTAGGCCTGGCGTGCTGGAGGTTTCCCTTGAAGTGGAAGCATTATTGCTCCCCATAGCTTGCCCCTCCGTGACTGCTACCTTGGGAGCACTCGGTTGCTATGCTGGCATGATTGTTGTCATAGGAGCCTTTGCTTTCAGGGCTTGACTTTGTTCTAGCCTTCGTAGGTTCTCAATTTCCCTCTCCCTTGTTGCTTGCATATAGCGTTCGATCTCTTGTACTTCGGCAAGACTCCTACCATCGGGTAGTAAAACCTCAGAGGGAGATAGTCCTAAAGGATCAGGAGGTGCAGTGGATGGAACATTCACATGCACACTCTCAAGAAGCATAGGGTCCATTTTAGGCATGAATGACGAATTTACTTCCCCACTCCCTTCATTTATTTCATTAACCGCATGTTCGGAGCGAGTAGCTCTACTAAGGGTCTCTTTTAAGCGGCTAAACACGCTGGACCCGGGCCGTGGGCCCATGGCATGCATGTCTTGACTTGAACTATCAGGGTTTGGTGTAGGATACCCCTCCATGACTTCGTAGTCAGAGGAAGAATCACTAGACGCGATATGAGGATCTTGGGTCGCGCTACCTTGAGTCCCGGCCTGAGTCCCGGCCGAAGGTCCAGAACCTAGGGTGGAGGAATAATGGGTGCCCGCGTAAATGGAGGCACTACCAATATGCTCGTGCTCTAACACTCGTCCAGAGCGTAGGTTCATATGACTTGGATCCCCCAGAAGTGTCTGTGAGGGCCCGTGAAGGCTGCTCACCTAGTAATTTTGGGTGTTTTGCAACCCAAGTCTTTTCTTATTTATTTATTTATTGATTTTTTGGTCCTTTTTATCTGACCCAGCTATAGAATAGAACGTATGATAGCTCAAAACGAGCGTCTCGGTCAGAGGGACATGCCGTGCTTTACAGCCCTCCGTTTGGTCACTTTATGCCCTCGGAATCCCTAAAACCGTCAATTTCTAGTAGGGAACTAGGCCCAAATTAGAAAGTCTAAGGGTGCAAGTGGGAAGAGAAGGGAGGAGAGTGGAGGACTTGCCCCACATGCTCTCATTCCCTCTTGAGGGGGTAGGGCATATATATAAGAGTGACTCAAGTATATATCATAAGACTGAGGACTGAGGCTTGGGCCTGGGCCTGGGCTTGGGCTTGGGGAAATGATCCCGATCCCAATCAAAATTTTAGTGTAGCCCCCCAGTCACTCACGCTTAAATATTTTCGGGTTTTTTTTTTATAAGGCAATGATCGCGCGCGGTTTAGGTGACCCTTTCTTGACCACACACACTGTCACCTACCTATCCTCCCAGTCAACAACTCACAACTCACAAACAGCTCAATACCTTATCTGCTTACTAACAGTGCTGCTAACTACTGACTAATCTGTTAACTGCTTACTGACAGTGAGCTAACTGTCCACCTACTTCCTCTCTCGCTACCTTACTGTGCAAAGACTGTGTGCAGGCAAACCTTGACAGAAAATTGTGTACAGACTGTGTGCAAGCAGAAATTGCTAACTGCCTTCCTACTTATTCATTCACTGCAAACAAACTAACGACTACTAATTGTGCAAAGACTGTGTGCAAACAGAAAACACAACATTATGCAGAAATCACAGAACTTGCAGACAACACAGAAATTAACAACTTGCAGAAAAACAACTCATTCCTCTTCCTCTTCCTCTTCTTTCCTACTACAAACAGCTCATAGGAGAAGCACAAAGTGCCTCTTGGGCTTAGTGCAGGGCGATTCCCCGGCAGCGGCGCCAAAAATGTGCGCTCCTTGCCGCACTGTCGAAGCAAGGGACTTGCCGATACACCGTGTGTGAGCCACAAATGGCTCCAAGCACACAACAAGACTAATCTAGCAAGCTCAAGAGAGCAAAGGGTGTGTCACTCACCGCTCTACGCTCGCCTTCATGGTGGATTCCTCGCCGTGATGAAGAAGAAGCTGCAGTCGTGCCGTGCTCAACCGCTTCGCCGCCGTCGTGCCTTCGTAATGCTCGATCGCACACACACTCTCCCTCTATCTCTCTCTCACATACACACACACACACAAGGAGGTGAAGAAGAAGAAGATGGAGATGGAGATGGAGCAAGAGCACTCTTCTATTGCACAAATGAGAGAATGAGTGAATTTTAGGTTTAGTTGGCTTTTATATGAGCTCACCCCATTCACACTTGGGCGCCCATGCTTAGCCAACTAATCCCTTGAATGTCCCAGTTAGAGTGCGCCTCTCATCGGCGATCACTCTTACCCTTTTCCTATTGGTCCGACAAGCCTGGTACCTGACTCTACCAAATACATAATACACGTCCGTCGTAGGTGATGGGGTGTCCGTGAGCCGTGAGGGTTAACAGCAAGGTTCATTGTGCCAATTGATAATACTGAATGGGTGAGCCCTGTAGTGGTCACTCCAAAGAAAGATGGGTGTTGGAGAGTTTGTGTTGATTACAAGCCATTGAATGTAGTGACCAAGAAAGATCCTTACCCTTTGCCTTTCATTGATCAACTTCTAGATGCAGTGGTTGGTTTTGAAAGATACAGTGTTTTTGATGGTTATTCAGGATATTTCAGCTTATCCTTGCTCTTGAAGACAAAATAAAAAAACTTTTATCACGCCATGGGGTTGTTTCTGCTTTTGCTGCCTTCCTTTTGGGTTGACAAATGGCCGTGGAGCTTTTGAAAGGAAAGTGGATTGGGTCCTTACCGCGTTCCTTGGGAAGTTTGTCAAAGGGTTTATAGATGATTTTTGTGTATACAGCTCAAGGAAAGAGCATGCTCAAAATCTTGAAATGACTTTTACAAGAAGTTATGATAATGCGAGTGTCAGCTCAATCCTAAGAAATGTCATTTGGCACAGTCACATGTGAAGATTCTTGGGCATGTGATTTCAGAAAATGGAATTGAAGAAGCTCCAGAGAAAGTGGAGGCTTTGTTGTTACTGCCATCTCCAAAAGATACTAGATAGTTGGCCACTTTCATACATAAGATTAAATATCTATCCCGTTTCATACCTTTGGCATCACAGCTATTGTATCCATTGTAGCAAACAGTTAAGAATGATCCCTTGGAATGGTCACGTGATTGTGATGATGTTTTTGACAAAGTTAAAGAGGTTTTGATTACGCTGCCAATTATGCAAGCTCTTGAGTGGGAAAAGGAGTTTTATGTTAACCCATCAGTGGGAGATGATGCTATTGGGGCTATGTTATTGCAAAGGTGGAAGTAATCTCAATATATGAAGCCTGTTCATTATGCTAGCAGAGTGAAAACTCCTCATGAAAGAGATTTTCTGAAATTAAATTGGTGATGACCAATATGGTTTATGCTTGTAGACGATTTAGACACTACTTGCTGCAAAAGTCATTCACCTTTCTCACCAGTTATTCATTGCTTCCCCAGCTGTTCAATAGTTCAAATATGGCAAAACAGTGATGAAATGGGTTATTGAGCTTCAAGAGTTTCAGTTCACTTTTTTGGTGGAAGAAAGTACTCGGGGTACCCTGGTAGATCTTCTCACTTATAAAGACACTCCTGTTTTGGTTAAAGAAGAGGTGGTGCGGGAAAAGAAAGTCGAGACTCTTGCCATCTCTAATGCTTCACTGTTTTACTTTGATGGTTCTTATCAAAGAAGTCATGATTCTGCTTCAGGAGGCATTGCCATTTATAACGCACAAAGGAAGATTATGAGAAAGCAAGGACTGAAACTTGATGCAAAAAGTAACAGTGAAGCAGAATACATGGCTCTTGAAGGTGGTTTTCATATTTTCATACAATTGGGAATTAAACGCTTGCAAATCAAAGGAGATGCTTTGTTGGTTGTGAAGCAAGTATTGGGAGTATGGAAGAATAAGAACCCTAAACTGAAGAATTTATGATTCAAAGTGCAATCGTTACTCAAAAGTTTCAAAGCATGGAGTTTGCAGCATATTGAGAGGTCTCAAAATGAAGAAGCTCATGATGCTGCCCAAGAAATGATCACTTGTGTTTTTGTGCTAAAGGAAAATGCTCATTTATATCATGGAAGGGAAATCTTATCGAAGGAACCGATTTTTTATTAATAGGTGTCCTACCTGAAGGTTAACCGTCTACTAAAAAGTATGCTTTCATAAGGAAAGCCAGGAAATATAAAATGCTTGATAATGTGCTTTACATGAAAGGAGGTGATTTGGTTTTTCATCGTGTGCCTTGGAAGAGGAGATTTACAAAATCCTGGAAGAAAATCATGAGGGACCTTGTGGAGGCCATTTTCCCATGAAAATCATGTTGCATAAAATTTTGCAAGAAGGCTATGTATGGCCAAGCATTCAGAGGGATGTTAATCATTGGTGCAAGTCGTGCTTGCCTTGCCAAAGGATGGGAAAGTACCGTGGTGGCAACATGGCAGACGCGGAGTGGGAGTGGGAAATTCAAGAGAAGAGCGATCAAGCTGCGACGGGCATGGTCCTAATGGTTGTCGAGGCACTCCTAGAGATGCTCTCTATTGATAGGTAGGCCTTAGTCTCCATATGAGGATATTATTTCATAAGGTGGTCACCACCACACTTGTAGCATGGTCCTGATGTTTGTCGAGGCAATCCTAGAGCTGCTCTCTATTGATAGGTAGGCCTTAGTCTTGCTAAGCCACCATTGACTATGAAAAACAATGCTCTCTCATCCAAGTTGTATCTATCTTCTCCTGCAACATGAGCTACTATTGGTGGTCCAACATTTCCAATCATGCTCCAAGGTTTTGGTGCTTTTGACTCTTTGGGCGAATAGTATGCTGAACTAGCCATTTATCCACTCAAGTCTTCGTAATATGCAGGCACATGCACTAAGGCTTTTTCCCTTAGTTCTTCTATAGTGGGTTCATACCTAATTCCTACCGGTCTTGCTCCTGAGAGAGGTGGTTGTTGCCCCAAAACTAGTTGTGGCCATTTGACTTGCAGTGGTCCTGGCAAATTTCTTGTTGTATACCTAGGCACTGATGGTCCTTGATGAGGTGCTACCTAGGCTAGTGGGGCATATTGTCATTCTTTCACATATCCCTTGTTGTAGTAACACTCATTTGTCACATAATTTGTCCATTCTTTCTTGATGGCATACTACTTAGGTTGCTTAGCCTATGGCTTAGCAAACGGGCTTATCCTTTTGAGCACTTCTTCAATAAGATGCTCCTGCCTTACAATTTCCTTGTGCTTTGTGCCGAGTTTGCTAACTTTAATCCACTATGTTGTGATGAAAAAGCATCGTCTAAATTCTTATAGTCATCTTCCTTGTAGACAACACATTGTCTACTACATAGAGAGCTTCTTTGGTCCACTCGTTTAGAGTTGTGCTCTTCTTGGTATGCAGATTCTTCTCAAGGTCTGCATTCCTCAGTCCTTGGATAAATATCAACTTGAATGTGGACTGTGTTGGTAACTCTTTCACATGGAAAATTTTTACGTAGTGTTTCAATCTTAAAGCCTCTTTCCGTACTAATTCTCCTTTTTGATTGAACTTATGGATTTGCGAGACACTATTGTAAGCTATCCCTCTTTGAGAGGATTCCTTGATAAAATTGTCAAATACGTCCTCCATTGACTCAAAGTCTCTACAATCAAGTGAATCAAACTAGGTGGCGGAATCATCCTCTAGAGCTAACCCAAATCCTGCAAAGTGTGTGGGAAATTCTAGGACTTTCTAAACTCTAATGACGTGCACAAATGCTGCCACATGATCCCTTGGGTCCCTATTTTTTGTTTATTTCTTGTTAACCCATTTTTGGACTTGAGATATTCTGATTCTATGGTGTTCCATCGATCTAAGCATAGGATCCCCCGTTCATCCTCTATGAGCTCTTTTTGGCCTTAGCATATGGTATATGTTCCTCGCTTAATGGTGCTCCTAATCCGTAATTTCTGATTGTCTAGCAAGTGGTCATTCCTTTGCTCGGTCTCTTTCTTCTTGTTCTTGTACTCTATGTGGTGCTTCAGTCCTGGTCAGATTTGACATTATTGTTCTATTGGGTCACAAGGAAGATCTTGGACAACCAAAATAATTTTTGAGCCCTAAAATGAGCTTCCAGACTTCATACAAATATGATGTCTAAGTGCTCAGAATTAGCCCTAACTTGAAATTTAAACTTTTCTTGATATGTTCTATTCACTCCAAGTTCTACTTTGTGATTCATACACCTGTAGGAATGTCAATGTCCCTTAATTCTGTCTTAGTTGTTTACAGTCTCTTCGAGAGCTCTTCTAAGTCAAAGCTGCTCCAAATTGGATGAAACTTGGTCTCTAAGCTTATTTTGTGGTGCTAAACACTCCTGTAAGCTATGCTGGTAGTTTTGCTCCCTAATATTGACATGTAGACATCATATGCGCATGATGTCTAGCTAGTAAACTTGAAGTAAAACTCACTCCAAAGGTCTCCCACCTCTCAAGAAACTCACAACAACTTTCAAAACTCAATTTCAACACTTTTTGTGTTGAATATAATCGATTCAAGCATTCAGCTTTCCTAGATCCGTCCCTTGTCCTTTACAAGCCCAAAAATGCTTCAAATGCAATGGAATTTTTTCTATTTGCCTTAAACTACTATAGATTGACCACAAGGGTGCACTCAGATGTATCTTTTGACCTCAAATTTGGCCTCTTCTACCACATGTGCTCCTTGTTGATGTGTAAAGCATCACATGTGCTCACAACAAATTTTGGAGGTCAAACTTGCACAAATTCACCACTTTTTGACAAGGAATATCCAGAAAAGAGTAAATCCTCTCAATACTCATGAGTGAGTCCATTGCAGAACCAATGGCACCTATTGATCAAGAAACATTTATTAAAAAAATGGTCAATAGGTTAGCTCCTCTTGTAAATGCTGATCCAAGGGAGCTTAAGTGGTGCAAAATTGAGAGAAAATGGACAAACCATACAAGAGAAGAGTGTTACTATAGCATGTAATATGCTAGGGATAGGTAGGTACAACCTAATCCAATAACACATCCTCCACCTAGAAACACTATGAAGAATGCACCAGGACTAACACGAGTTTCAAGGCCACAAAATGTTTTAGGACAAAAACCTCTGCAGCCAAGTGTTAGAATGCCTATAGGAATAAGATACACGCCGATGATGGAAGCATCTAATAAACATGCGCTAGTACCAACTACAATGTATTATAACAACCAAAGCGGGTATTGCCGTTTGAAGCTATAGAAGATGAGAGAAAAAAATGGAGTGGTGAGGCCGGTACAACCTTCACCTCCTGTGTTTCAACCAGAAGAAAGAAGGTATGAGATGGACAAAAGGACATTGCGGTTCATTGTGGATAGAGGCTTAGCTAGGTTAGAGCCTGTTTACAGCCAAGAGGAATTGCAAGAATAAGCTCCTCAACTAGAGATAGATTGTCACAAAAGCCGTGACAACCACTTGGTCAAACAATGTCCTTAGATGGAGATCACGCGAGTAAATTCCTATTGTGTTGACCGTGGAGTCATTCACTTGATCCCCAACTATCCAACAAACCCAAACCAAACTAGAGAGATCACAACAAATGTCTCAAGAATTGTTTAGCTATCCACTAGCTCGAAAAATGAAAATGTCCTACCAGTTCAAGTAGTTACGATAGTGCAAGATAAAAAATAAGCTAAGGAGAACCCAGAAACACAGAAAACAAAAAATGACGCGAGTCCAAAGATGGGTGAGCCAAAGATCTATGCACCTAGTAAAAAAACCAAGACGAAACAAAATAGTTGGAAAGCTAGAAAGGCTAGGATGAAAGCACGTTGGGAATGAGAGTAGAAATCCCTAGCTCAGGATCTTACCGAAGATAAAGAGAAGATAAGACATCATGAGGAAATTGTTGCACCTTCTCTTATGCAGATGTATCAGCCTCTTGAAGAACCATCCATAGATGAGAAATCAAGAAGTGCTAGTTCAGCAGGATCAATTTTGGTCGATAAGGTTAATGAGTCATTATGCCCTCCTAAAAGCCTATAAAACACGGATCAAAAACAACCAAACCCAAGGACAAAGGTGGATGACATATCCCTATGCATAACTAGAAAAGGACATGCTTGAAATGTGCCAAAAATGTTTCAAACATCCCATGCTTTACTAGAACCACCAGTTGGGAAACCTAAGGGTATGATCTTTGTCCCACCTACACCAGTAATCCCACCAAACCAGGAACAAAAAGATCTAGATTCTAGTCACGAGCATAGAACAAAGCTTAAGGACACAACATTAGAACCAAGGATAGTGTTGAATACTATGGATAAGTCTTCTGATGGATTTCATATAGCTATACTTGACAATTGTAAGAAATAGATGGTCTTGAAAAATTCTGGAAACAAGTCACAGAGGCCAATGAAGAAAGTGAGATAGCAGACGAGTAAACCAGCGGGTGACAGAAGAGGAGTGTCTCTTCCACCAATAGAGGAAATTGAGTCTGGATCTCAAATAAATCTATAAGTGGAATCATATTGGGGAGACAAAGGATCTGTACAGTCTATGGACAATCAACCCCATTCTCTAAGAACACTACCCTCCTATACGAGAGAGGACGAGGCCAAGTCAGATGTTATTGCAGTCCCATCATAGAGACTATCTTCCAACAATGTCATCGATTCAAAAGGGTTGATAGACATTTTGTTGACACTAGTGAATTGTACAATAACATTAGCCGAGTTGCTTAGAATATGACCAAACATGTGGACGACTGTGGGCAAATGCCTAAAGTGCATCAAAAATGGATTCCAGAATCCTCTGTGGAAATGCAATTGCAACAAGCATCCTCATATGTGGCTCCTATACCTGAAGAAAAGACTCATCTAAGAAGAAGACTGCCATGTCAACAAGATACCAATGCTCTAATTAAGCGGATAGAAAAGCCCTCCCAAAAACAACAATCCAAGAGCAAACAGACAGTAACTTTCCGTAACTAGCCAAACCACAAAGGGAAAATTCTAGCCACAAAGAGAAAGTGCTAGAATGCAACCTTGCTGAGGATAGCAGTGATAGTGATGATTCCTATGACATTCCTTACCAAAAACTTAGGTCATTAACATCACTAGAAGCTTCTATGACAACCAAAGAAGGTTGAAAAAGCAAAGAACAACAAAATCCGAACCAAAAAGTTTGACAAATTTGGATACCAAAGAGCCAAATTGATCAAAAACAGACATGGATCAAGAAGATAAAAATCTCTAATAAAAAATCACAAGATCCAAGGCCAGCAAAAAAAAAGTCGAAGCCTGCAAGACCATCTAAGAAAATCACAAAGTCCGAAGCTTTTGCAACTTAGATTTGGGTTCCAAAGAAGTTGATTCAAGCACAAAGAGGTCAAGAGTTTATTTGGATTCCAAAACAGTTAAATTATCAACTACCAAAGCCGAATCCAATCCTCAACCAGGCGTACAAGAATTGAAGCAAAGACTGCTCAATACTCACACAAAGACAAGGTGGATCCCAAAGAAGTCTCTTCAAACACAAATGAACAAGGGACAAGTATGGTTCCCAAACAAGCACATCAAGAAAAGAGACAATAATCATGAAGAAGTGGGCCCCAAATGAAAACAATAACACTGTTGTCACTGCATTGTCGCTTGAATTCTTTTAATTTCTCCTACAATTACAATACAGTTAGAAGAGAGCCCACTATGAGGAACAATGCCAAATACGACAACCAACCACAAAGCTAAAAAGGATCCCAAAGAAGCATCAAACAGAAAAGTAAGCCTTCAAAAAATATCTACACCCTTCAATCAAGCAAACGACATACGAGCTTCAAAGATAATCACATTCATTAGACTAGGAAGCCCCGCCAGCAAATGCCAATAACAAAATTGCTTATACCCACATCTTGCACAACATAAATTTTTCCATGCATTGAATGTGTATGCATAATAGGGCTACACTACAAGGCCTGCATAGGCACAAATTTTCAATTTCCAATGCACAACACATACCCTAGGTGAAATATTTTGTGAGTTGTATTGAGTTTTTGTGTTTGATTGTGATGAATTTTTTGGCAAAAATCAGAGTATATGCATTTATAATAGCATTTTGGCATATACTCTGGTTTTTAGGCAAAAATTAGAGTATATGCCCTCATAATAGCATTACAAGAGGAGTACGGGGACAAAATCCATATATGAGCCCCTAGGACATGTGTATAGTGTACATAGCGTTAGAATTCTATTAGAATGATTTTGCTTTTTGGTCGAGTTGATTTTTGGTCTTATTTTGTTATTTTTGAGATTTTCTTTATAAATAAAAACAAAAAAATATATTCCATAATCCAAATGAACAAAAGACTGAAGAGATGCCGAGCAGTAAAAAGAGACGCAGGTATAAGAAAATGAGGAAACTTCACGAGGTATACCCCAAAAGCCACATTCACCATGGGTCATGTCAGAGGGAAGCAAATTACGCTGATCAACCATAATAAAATGGTCGTAAAACTCAAGGGTGGGCTACAAGGACAAAGAATGTTGGTGATGCAACTAAACAAAAGCACCCATCAAGTGTAAAGTTGTCTGTCAGCCACTTCATGAGACTACAAGGCCGTATACAGGAAGTAGATCTTTATACTATAAATATTCTATCTCGTATGCGACTTTATGAAGCCTAACAAACAAAATGGACTAATAGTACTGACAAGAACATAAGGTTCCAGAGATGCCCAACAGTCACTCTCAAGATTAAAATTTAAAAAATTAAGCTTGGAAAGCCAAATGCAAGTCCAAATCAAGCCAAACTTTGTCTGGAGTCTATGAATAGAAAACACAAGCTAAGGGTAAAATAAAAATTTTAAAAAAGAGAAAACCCCTAACTTGCCACAGATGCATTTTTTCAAATTTGAAGCCATGATAGCCATCTACATACCCTATACATCATGTAGATGAATTTTAGGGACAAATGGACAATGATAGCTCATCAATGGTCATCTATCACGAATCATGACAAATAAAGCCCTTTTGATGCAAGTTACTAACTTGGGGAATTAACTAGGGTTTGTCGACTTTAATTAAGTCATATATCAAGTAGAAGTAGTATAATGATTTACAAATCACACAAAAGCTAATAGTGGAAAATGCGACTTTGATCACCTTGATGCAGGGACAAAGAGGTACCCAATGAAGAAGAGCAGACACAAAAGTAATCAAAGGATCTCAAAAGATTGTAGTGTAACTTGGCCTAAATAAGTTGAAGGTTTAGCCAGACAATTTCTACAGATTCCTTACAAAGATGTCATTGTCATGTGATGGATGTGAAGGACATAAAGTTCGTCATCAATTATGATTTTCTTGGATCATGTGAGGACTATGTACATCGGACTGGAAGAACAAGACAAGCTGCTGCAAAGGCTATAGCCCATACCTTCTTTACAATAGCAAAATGAAAACAAATACCACATTGACATCAACAATCAGGTCATGTCATGGAGGACATGGCTTCGGAGGGGGGGAGTGTTGAGTGCTGGGTCAACAACACGACATAACTCAATTTTTGCCACAAAGCCTTATTTTTTGAGAGTTATGAAATATTGCGGATTATGGTCATAGACAATCATTTGTAATGAGTAGTTAGTTTAGTTGCAAAAGGCGGGGTACAATGGCACTTCCAGATTGTACATAGAAAGCCATTTTACCCCTAGAACTCTATTTTAGGTTTAACCTATGGTAGCCTTAGTATATAAGGTACCTAGGTCATTTTGCAAAGAGAACTCTTATCATAATCAAGTTTTAAGCTGTTGTTGACTCTGTGTGTGTGTGTGTGTGTGTGTGTGTGTGTGTGAGAGAGAGAGAGAGAGAGAGAGAGAGAGAGAGAGAGAGAGAGAGAGAGAGAGAGAGAGAGAGAGAGAGAGAGCATGAGCTTCATCCTGGCACTACTCCCTCCTTGTTTATCACATTGGAGATCCGATAACACCATCGTGCTAGGCTCGACAAGAGCTACACAACAACACTAAGCATTCCTAGTGGAACGGAGCGAACGTGCTCGCACATCTATGAGATATTTATGGTTGTATAAGTATATCAAAATATGTCTATTTTCTTCTTATAAGTAGTCATTAGAATTGCATAAGCTACACATAGGTACTCATAGATTTTAGTTTCAGACACTTCCAAAATACTGCTCTGTCTTCATACGTGTTTTTTGCAGATGGATCTAGAGTGAGGTTTTTGAGTGTAGAGGCTTTGGGATAGGTGCATCCTAGTGAGGGGATGGTTTTCCTTAAGTTTCATGCAATTTTGGCATGATTTAGTGAGTTTCTTTCCATTTGTGTATATGGGGGTTGGGCGGTGTAGTTGAGAGAAGTGAGATTGTAGATTGTGGCTTAATTAGCCTTCCATAGTATTGTATACATGGGATGGTCTCATCCTGACAAGCTAAAGGGACTACCTCCGTGTGCCTATCATGTCATCTGTGTCCTCGATTGACACTATGTTGATCTAGGTTGTGCTGCAAGCACTTTATGGGTGGTGCTCCGACAACACTCACGCTACCAAAGTCAAGACCAAAAGTCCTTGAATCACCTCAAAACTCACAGGGGATACTTTAATTACCTAGAGGTCACTACCCTATGTGCTTTGACCTTATATCATTCCCATAACCACTTGGTGTAGCAAACATGTATGAAGACATGCAGTCTATTATTACAAGTCACTGATTCTCAACTTGTACGATCTTAATGTGTAGCTCTACTTGCCGTGAGCCTATTGGTATGAATAAATCACAAAAAAAACACACGGTGTTAGCGTGCAAACAAGAAGGAAAATGAGAACCTCTATAGCCTAGCACACACCACACCGTCGGAAGGAAACACCATAAAGCTGTGGAAAACACTTATGTCGAACACCTGTAAAGTCGGGCGGGAAACATCCCTAACCCAAACCATGATTAAAATTGATGACAACCAACACCATTAAGATGAAGCTCCTATCATGGAGACCTCCATAGAGTATCCATATGTTTGATTTCAACAACAGACAAGAGAGTTCCAAGATTTTAAGGTTGAGATATCTATCAAAAGCTCTAAAAAAACTAGTCTCTGTTAGGAAAAAGGGTGTGCAAAGAATTACAGCTATTAAAAAGGGCATTTTTTTGGCTCTTATCCAAAAGTATTTTCTCTCTCCTCTTAGCCGACATGGTTCTCTCCTTGGGCACCTTTTAATTGGTCCAATTTTGGCCTTTTTTGGGTGAAAAATGAGCTGTCGGTGACCATTTGACCAAGGAATGGCGTGGGGGCAAGTGTCTCGGGACCAAAAGAAGGCGATGTTCTTGTTCAGGTAGTCGGAA
Source organism: Adiantum capillus-veneris (assembly GCF_014529385.1). NCBI lineage: Eukaryota > Viridiplantae > Streptophyta > Polypodiopsida > Polypodiales > Pteridaceae > Adiantum > Adiantum capillus-veneris. The sequence continues at coordinate 75,727,855 of NC_140937.1, forward strand.
CTCAAAATGGGTGCCCCCTCTCTCCCCCAACACCCACGAGCCCCATTAGCAAGGCAAGAGAAGCTCCATTTGCCCCTTTGATACAACCTTAGGGGGGTACCCACTCCCCTCCTTATACCCTCCAATTTCCACTTTCTGTCCCCCATGTTGGATTACTCCATTTTCACTTGGCACCATCCTCCCACCTCCCCAACTTCCCCAAAAATTTCCAGCTTCTCGCAAAGCTTGAGGGGACTTATCGAATTTTTTTCCCCAAGGCATACCTTGCTGCTCCGGTCATCGAATGATGCACCGTAACACACGACTCGAAGCCCATCATCTCGGCTATCTCCAAAATATAAAACTTCAAATTTCTAATCTTAGACCCCCAAGTTGGGCTAGTTTTCCTTCTCGCATGCACCTGCAATTACCTTCTAAGTTGAGACCGCCCGCTTCGGATACTCATAACTCGTGATGTACAAGCCCGATTCACAAGCTATAAAGCACGATTGAAAACACTTATTAAAAATCATCATTTGGAGTCTCAAACAACCCAAAACATCAGCATTCAGTCTTGGAAAAATCACACCTTTGTACATGAATTTTTAGAAGGCCACTTCCAAAACTTGCAGGGCTAATGTACACATATATACATGAGGCTAGTGGGCAAGCTTTTTGGCATGACCTAATGCCTTCATGCTTATCCAAAAAATTCTTGACATAGCTTGCCAACCCCTCGTTGCCTATTTAGTCATTCATGACAAGCAAAGGTCCCTATGGTGAACAACTGCTTCATTTCATCCCTAAAAACCTCATTTACATCCTCAGATGTCTCAACATTGTCTCCTTCTACTGATAGCATTTCATCAATCACAATTGTCATCAAACGTACCAGATATTTCTTCAATCTATAACCATTGACACGATATTTATGCTGTGCACCATCTAAATCTGCCAACTGATATGTGCCATTTCTTGTTAAAGAATATGATGTTAAATAATATGTCCATTGTGCTATGGGCGGATGGACACTGATTATACTATGTTGTAAATATACTTTGAATAATAGTTCAAAAAGAGAAGAAGAGAAGAGCAGCTCGTTGAATGGCTGCTGTAGGGTAACGATTGTGTGTGTGTGTCTCGATGTGTGTTGGTGTGTGTGTGTAGTCTTCTTTCCTACCTTCTCGATCACCTGCGCACTCTACAAAGTGGTATCAGAGCTCAGTTTGAGGAGCCACAGTCAATACACAGGTTTTCGCAGCTCTAGAAAACAACAAAAAAAGAGAGGTTTTTTGGTCATAACTCCCTCACCCAAACTCGGAATACAGTGATCCAGGAGTCTATCTTTATGTTTTTGGGCGTTCCAAATGCATTGGCATACTCAGATTTGCCAAAATCTGCAATTTTTTGCAACAAATAGCCAGCTCACACAAGCATAGGAGATGTCCAGTTTTGCACTCGGCAGTAGATTTACACGTTACAGGTGAAGAATTCAGCATTTACATAGGTTTTGGAGAGCGACATAGAGATTTTGCATCATGATATTGTGTTATCGAACATTATGTTTGGTTGTTGTGGGTCCGTTATGGACAGCCACCTATGTAAGAAAGGTTGTGAGAAGAAGTTGAGGCGGTTATATTGTCAGATTGAGTACTTTGTGGTTATGTATGGATATGCGGTCAATGTATTTTGGAAAACTGCAGCCTTTGTGAGGGTCGAGTGAGGTTTTTTGAAGCCTTGCCTTGGGAGCTTTGGTACCTTGGCAAGGTGGATTAGGTACTGGAGCGAACCCCCGACTAGCCCCGCGAAAGACCTCATATGTCGTTTACGACTATGGGAAGAAGGTGGATGTATGGATATGTGGTACAGGACAACGTATGGATTGCATTTGCATACAGGTCCATGTGAACATTGTTTTAGAGTATTTATGCATAGTACTGAGTCAGTCTGTGGCAAAGTGAGTCAGTGGATTTTCCCTTGGCAGTGAGAGATTTTCTGTCAGTGTTTATGAGCACTTTGGTTGAGATTGCCACTTGAGATATTGTCCAAATACAAACTAAACTCTGCCGAAATTTTATCAAAATCCTTTGAAAGAAATTGAGAGAGTGAAGATGGGAAAAAAGTTCAACTCAAGTCACACAGATTGTTGGAGAGAAGCTGACCAGAGAGAACTACAACATATGGTCTTACAGGATGGAGAACTTTATCATGGGCAAAGGTTTATGGGATTATATTACACGTGAACAAGAGTGTCCCAAGGTTGGTTTGGAACCAAATAGAGAGAATGTTGAAGCACATAAAACATGGCATGCAGGAGTAGAAGCTTACAAGAAGTGGATCGAGAATTCAAGGAAAGTGATGCATTGGATTTCACTATGGATTAGTGACTTCTTTATACCACATGTGAAGAAGGCTCAATCTCCAAAGGAAGCATGGGAGATACTAGCAAGAATGAATAGCTCCAATACAAAACCACGAAAAGTTCACTTGAAGCAAAGGTTACATTGTGTATGGCGAGGAAATAGATCCATATCAGATTATGTGACAGAGATAAAGCAAATACAGGAAGATCTTGCGAGCATTAATGTTGAAGTTCCAGATGATGACTTAGTTTCAGTGACATTGAATGGTTTGGGACCGGAATACAAGTCATTGGATACATCTATATCTGTTCGAGGACACATGCCTGATTTTGAAGAGTTAGTAAACCTTTGTTTGCAAGAAGAGGTGAAGTTAGGCAAGTCAGGTCCTTCTACATCAAATAACAATTCCAGAGATCAGGTTTTTTACTCTAGAGGTCGTGGGAACAATAGAGGTGGAAGAGGAAACTATGGTCGTGGAAACAATGTTGGAAGAGGTCAATGGCAAAACCAACAAAGTCAAAGTTACAATGATTATAGCCAAAGAGGCAGGGGGAGAGCCCGAACTCGTGGACGTGGAGGTGGACGATTTGTACATCCTCAAAGAGATGGATATTGTAACAGATGTGGCATTTATGGTCACTTTGAAAGAGAATGTTACACAAGGCTAAATCAAAATCGTGATCGTGGTGGAAGAGGCCGAGGTTATGGTAGACATGGAGGAAACTTTGCTGGATACAATCCTCATGATCAAAATATATATGACAATAGATCGAGTGGACATTTATTTCCTATGGAGCATGTTGTTGGAAGCATGGTGGAGCCACATCATACAGATGATTGGTATTTAGATAGTGGTGCCACAAATCATATGACATATCATGGTGAATGGTTTGACAGAAAAGAGAAATTAGAAGAGGATGAGTTTGTCGCTACAGGTGATGATACTATGCATCGGATTACACATGTTGGTTCAGTTCCATTGCTAGAAAAAGACGGGACATACAACACATTGGGAGATGTTCTATATGTACCTTCGATCACAAAGAATTTAGCATCAGTTGGACAAATGATAGATCAAGGGTTGCAAGTCCGTTTTAATCGTTATGGCTGCTTCATAGAGGAGTTTCACAAAGGCAGACCAGGCAAGATATTGGCACGTGGAAGAAAGAAAGGTCGCTTGTTCTCATTGGAAGCTGGAGATCCATGTTTACACAGTGGTATGTATGCAAACAAATCAGTCACTCAAGATGATTGGGCAGAGTTATGGCATAAGAGGATTGGTCATGTCAATTTTAGAAGACTAAAGCATATGCAATCAAATCAAATTGTACGTGGATTACCAAAGTTTGGCAGATTGAATTTTGATCATGTTTGTGAAGCTTGTCAATTTGGAAAGCAATCTCGTTTACCATTTCCAAAGAGGGGGAGAATTAGCCAAAGTCCTTTGGAAATTGTTCATTCAGATATTTGGGGACCTTGTGATCATGCTACGCCAAATGGTTGTCGATATTTTATCACATTTACGGATGATTACAACAGAATGACATGGGTTTACTTTCTAAAGGCAAAGTCAGAGGCATTTGAAGTATTTTTGGAGTTCAAAGTTATGGTTGAGAAAGAGAATGGTTGTCAAATTAAATGCCTACGTACAGATGGAGGGGCAGAGTACATGTCACACAGTTTTGATGATTACTTACGTGAACAAGGCATAAGAAGACAGATTACTTGCAGATACACACCACAACAAAATGGAGTTGCTGAGAGAAAGAATAGAGTCATAGCAGAGATTGCAAGAGCCATGATGAATGAGATGAATATGCCATTAACATATTGGGCTGAAGCAGTTTATACAGCAGTACACATTATGAATCGAACACCAACAGCTGCCATTCATGAAATTTCACCTTATGAGAGACTTTATGGGATCAAGCCAACACTTTCCTACATGAAAGTTTTTGGATGTGTTTGCTATGTTCATGTGCCAAATGAAGCAAGAAAGAAGATGGATCCAAAGGCAGTGAAGTGTATATTCTTGGGCTATCCAGTTGAAAAGAAAGGTTACAAGTGCTATGATCCTACGACAAGACAAGTTTATGTCAGTAGAGATGTCAAATTTTGTGAGCATGAACCATGGTATAAACCAAAGCCAGTGATGATAGAAGATGAGTATGAAGAGCAAGAGAATGTGCGTCATGTTGTTGATAAGCCAGGACCATCAACAAGAACTATTTCAGGACCACATATGGCAGAGGAGAGTTCAGGAAGTGTCAACCCATGGAGCGGTCATTTGCGAGATAAGAAGCAAGACGAGAAAGGCAAGAAGAAAGTGGTTGAAGAGAGTTCTGGAGATGAAAGCCTCGATGAAGAGCATGGTTTACCACATTTGAGGACACCTGGCAGTAAGCATATTGAGAAATATGTACCCCCATATGCAAGAGTTGAAGAGAAGAGTGCACCACAGTTGAGAAGATCAGAGAGGGTGCGTTATCCAGTTGATAGATTGACATACAACGGTTACATGCGTACACATTATGCATACATGGTTTCACGTGTGCAACATAAAGAGCCTACATGTTTTGAAGAGGCAATTGGAAATCAGAATGGGAGTCAGCTATGGATGATGAGATGGATGCTCTTGTGAAGAATGACACTTGGGATTTGGTTCGCTTGCCAAGTGGAAAGAAAGCAATTGGTTCACAATGGGTATACAAAGTCAAGTGCAAGTCAGATGGTAGTGTGGAAAGATACAAAGCCAGGCTTGTTGCTAAAGGTTATGCACAAACAAAAGGTCTTGATTATGATGAGACATTTAGTCCAGTTGCAAAGATGACAACAATCAGATTGGTGATAGCAATGGCAAGTATGTTCGGTTGGAAGTTACGGCAAATGGATGTGGATAATGCATTCTTGAATGGTGACTTGGAAGAAGAAGTTTATATGATACAGCCAGAGGGTTATCAACATCCAGAGTTTCCATATTATGTGTGTAAGTTGAAGAAAGCATTGTATGGTTTGAAGCAAGCATCTAGAGCTTGGTGTGAAAAGATAACAAGATTCTTGAAGAAGATTGGATTTAAACAATCTACTGCTGATCACTCATTATTTTTGAAGCATGTTGATGGACAGATCGTCGTTATTGTTATCTATGTTGATGACTTGATTCTCACTAGAAGTCATGCTGAGAAAATTTTGCATGTCAAGAAGATTTGAGTTATGCAGTGGGTGTTGTGAGTCAATTCATGCAAAATCCATGTAAAAGTCATCTTGATGCAGTGAGACGGATTATGAGATATGTGAAAGCCACTGTCAGTTATGGAATGTTTTATGAAAAGAATGGGAAGCTTTGTCTTTATGGTTACACATATGCAGATTGGGCAGGAGATTTTATGGATAGAAGATCTACAAGTGGTTATGCATTTTCCATTGGCAATGGCATGATAAGTTGGAGTAGCAAGAAGAAATCAACTGTAGCATTATCAAGTACAGAAGCTAAATATCGTGGAGCAGCTTTGGCAGCATGTGAAGAGTCATGGTTGAGAGTGCTTATGGTAGAATTTGGTTTTGAGTATCTTGACAGTGTCATTATATATTGTAACAATATTAGCAGCATCATGTTGGCAAAGAATCCAGTCTACCATGCTCGCACTAAACACATTGAGGTACATTATCACTTCATTAGAGAAAAAGTTTTGGCAAATGAGATTGATTTGGTGTATGTGAAAACAAATGATCAAGTTGCGGATATATTCACAAAAGCTCTTGGAAAGGAGAAGTTTTGCTACTTTCGTGAAGCATTGGGAATCCATCATATGCAAGCTCACTCTGAGCTTGAGGGGGAGTGTTAAATAATATGATGTTAAAGAATATGTCCATTGTGCGATGGGCGGCTGGACATTGACTATACTATGTTGTAAATATACTTTGGATAATAGTTCAAAAAGAGAAGAAGAGAAGAGCAGCTCGTTGAATGGCTGCTGCAGGGTAACGATTGTGTGTGTGTGTCTCGATGTGTGTTAAAGAATATGATGTTAAAGAATATGTCCATTGTGCTATGGGCGGCTGGACACTGACTATACTATGTTGTAAATATACTTTGGATAATAGTTCAAAAAGAGAAGAACAGAAGAGCAGCTCGTTGAATGGCTGCTGCAAGGTAATGATTGTGTGTGTGTGTGTCTCGATGTGTGTTGGTGTGTGTGTGTAGTCTTCTTTCCTACCTTCTCCATCACCTGCGCACTCTACATTTCTTAATTTATTCACAACAGTAATAGGACCTTCCCATTTGGTTTGAAACTTCTTCTAAAAGGTATTGTCCAACTTACTATTGTATCGCAACACCAAATCACCCTTTTTAATTTTCTTATCCTCTATGTATTCATTGGCTTTTAGCTGAGACTTGCTTGGCACTTCCTCATAGTAACCCAAAGCTAAAACTCTGTCCAATTGCAATAATTGTAAATCCAATCACCTCTTTTTCCATGCATTTGTTTTCTTCTCATCTTCCAATGACAATAACTTGAGAGAAGGAATTTCCACTTCAATTGGCAATAAGGCTTCCTTACCATAAACCAAGTAGTAAGCCTTGGCTTCTACCCATCGTGACAAATAATCCACTGCGGTCAAGATGTAAGCATTTCTCTTGCTAGTCATAGGTAAGGGTCCAATGTCATCGAGACCCCATTTCTCAAACATGTCAAAAGCTAGAATTATCTTTCGCAATTCAGACTTCAAGATTCTTTCTCCCATCCTTTGACAAGGCAAACACGACTTGCACCAATGATTAACATCCCGTTGAATACTCGGCCATATATAACCTTCTTGCAAGACCTTATGCAACATGATCTTCATAGCAAAGTGGCCTCCACAAGATTCCTCATGATTTTCTTCCAAAATTTTGTAAATCTCCTCCTTGCAAGGCACATGACGCAAAACCAAATCACCTCCTTTCATGTAAAGCACATCATCAAGCATTTTGTATTTCCTAGATTTCCTTATGAACGCATACTTTTTAGAAGACAACAAACCTTCACGTAGAAAACCTGTCAATAGAAAATCCACTTCCTTTGATAAGATTTTCCTCCCATAATATAAGGGGGAATCTGCTTTTACCACAAACACACAAGTGATTATCTCTTGGGAAGTATCATGAGCTTCTTCATTTAGAGACCTCTCAATATGCTGCAAACTCCATGCTTCAATCTTTTTAAGCAACTCTTTCACTTTGAAGCATAAATTTTTCAATTTAGGGTTCTTATTCTTCCATAGTCCCAACACTTGCTTCACAACCAACAAAGCATCTCCTTTAATTTGCAAGCGTCTAATTCCCAATTGTAAGCAAATATGAAAACCACCTTCAAGAGCCATGTATTCTGCTTCATTGTTACTTTTGGCATCAAGTTTCATCCCTTGCTTCCTCATAAGCTTCCCTTGTGTATCATAAAATAACAATGCCTCGTGAAGCAGCATCATGACTTCTTCGATAAGAACCATCAAAGTATAACAGTGAAGCATTAGGGATGGCAAGAGTCCCGACTTCCTTCTTTTGCACCACCTCTTCTTTAGAAAAAACTGGAGTATCTTTTTAAGTGATAAGATCCACTAAGGTAGCGCGAGTACTTTCCTCCACCAAAAAGGTGAACTGTAACTCCTGGAGCTCAATAACCCATCTCATCACTGTTTTTGATATATTTGAATTATTGAACAATTGGGGAAGCAATGAATAATTGGTGAGAAAGGTGAACGACTTTTGTAGCAAGTAGTGTCTGAGTCGTCTGCAAGCATAAACCATATTGGTCATCACCAATTCAATCTTAGAAAAATCTCTCTCATGAGGAGTTTTCACTCTACTAGCATAATGAACAGGCTTCATATAATGAGATTCCTTCCCCCTTTGTAATAACATAGCTCCAATAGCATCATCTCCCACTGATGGGTTGACATAAAACTCCTTTTCCCAGTCAGGAGCTTGTAGAATAGGTAATGTACTCAAAACTTCTTTAACTTTGTCAAAAACATCGCCACACTCATGAGACCACTCCAAGGGATCATTCTTAACTGTTTGCTGCAATGGATACAATAGCTATGATGCCAAAGATATGAAACGAGACAGATATTTAACGTTTTGTATGAAAGTGGCCAACTGTCTAGTATCTTTAAGGGATGACAGTAACAGCAAAGCCTCCACTTTCTCTGGGTCTGTTTCAATCTCATTTTCTGAAATAACATGCCCAAGAAGCTTCACCCGTGGTTGTGCCAAATGACTTTTTTTAGGGTTTAGTTGACCCCCGCATTCATCATACCTTGCAAAAGTCATTTGAAGATTTTGAACATGCTCTTTCCTTGAACTGTATACGCAGAAATCATCTATGAACCCTTTGACACACTTTTCGAGGAATGGGTTAAGGACCCAATCCACTTTCCTTTCAAAAGCTACTGGCCCATTTGTCAACCCAAAAGGAAGGCAACAAAAGCAGAACAACCCCATGGTGTGATGAAAGTAGTCTTTTTTCGGTCTTCAGGAGCAAGGATAAGCTGAAAGTATCCTGAATACCCATCACAGACACTGTATCTTTCAAAACTAGCTACTGCATCTAGCAATTGATCAATAAAAGGCAAAGGGTAAGGATATTTCTTGGTCACTGCATTTAGTGGCTTGTAATCAACACAAACTCTCCAACGTCCATCTTTCTTTGGGGTGACTACTACAAGGCTCACCCATTCCACATTATCCACTGGCACAATGAACCCTGCATCCAAAAGATTATCTACTTCTTCCTTTAAAGCATTCATGTGTTCCTTATCCATCCTTCTTAATTTCTGCCATATTGGCTTTGCCCCTTCAACTAGCTCGATCGTCATAGGATCCCCGAAAAAACCCCTTATTTCTTGATAAGATTTGGAAACTTGTCCAACATTGCTAAGTACTCCTTTCTTTCTCCTTGTGTCAAATTAGTACTCAACATATTTTGAATCAACTCTTTCTTCACTGGCAGTTCCTGTTTAGGTTGCATCAACTCTTTAAGTTGCTCTAAATGGCTTGAAGCATTTATATTCCCTGGTATTTACAACACTTCACTAATTTCTTTTTGTTCTTTGTCCAACAACAAGAATGCACTTCACCCTCATCATTAAAACTCAAAGTAATGCTACTTTCTGAGTCTTCAGAACTATCATCATTGGTAGTTTCAAACTCATCATTCTCACTCACATCTTCAAGTGCCATAGATTGTTTGTTATTCATATCAAAAACGTTCTTTTCACACTTCTTGCCATGTGCACCGATTGTGCCCTTGCTCCAATCTTGCACGGCACCAACAGCTCTCAACCAAGGTCGTCCCAAAATGAGAGGAAAGGCTCCTAGACCAGTTGGCATAACATGAAAGCTCACCATAACCTTCACGTTCAAGACTTTGACTTCCAAATTCTTGATCATTCCCAAACATTTCACTTTGGCTTGGTTTGCTAGTCGAATCCAAAACCCAAAGCTTCCACATGTAATGAGACTTGAGCACCTCCATCAATGTAGGCTTCTCCCATTGCCCACACCTTTGTGCCAAGCGTTCACCATAGGACGATGTCGGGTAACTCTCCCACAAGCAACATTTTGACTTTCCATGCTTCGGCTCTTTTTATGGATTTACTAATGCCTTCCAATGCCTTTTAAGTTTGGGCACCATATTCATCAACTGTCCAAAAGTGCAACCTACTTTCCTCCCAATCCAGTCTTCCTTTAAACTGTAAGCTGTTTGGCCTTCTCCCAAAGGCAAATCTACCACTTCAAATCGTCTATACGAGGCTTTCTCTTTCTCTTGGCTTTCTCATCTTCACCCTCTTTCTCCTTCCATTTCTTTCTGCTAGGCCCTGGTGCTGCATAGCCTTCCCTCTCTCTTTTGCATACTGGCAATACGTCTGCGTATTTCTTTTCAACCCGCACAATACCCACATGACTACCCGAGGTTGAGGCTTGATTTTCCTGTCCAGTACCTTGATCTCCTCATATATCCAATGTATAATCATTTTCTCTGTTAGGAATTTTGCTGAGGAAGTGGGAACATATCCCCTCCCATCCTTGCTGGCTTTGAACAGTAAGTGCTAATATGACCAAGTTCACCACAGTTATAACAAGTGGCAATGAACCTCCTATGTGGCTCAAAGTCACCTTGTCCACAACTAGCATTCGCATTAGGTTGAGCTTCACATGCCTGAGCCATTCCTCTACCACGCCCACGACCACGACGACCTCCACCACCAAGGACACTAAGTCACAATTCTTGCATCATGGTCATCATATCTTGCATATTTCGCTGTAATGTTTCGGTAATAGCAGCCCTTTGAACAGGTTGACCTCCAGCTTTTTCCTAATTCTCGTCCTTTTACCATTATTTTGCTCAGGGACCGCCTTCCCGTAGTCATTAAGCCTTTGAGATTTCCATTCTTTCTCTCTGGGAATGGTGACTGCCTCCTCAAAGGTGATAGGACTTTTCAACTCAACTTTGAACTTCAAGCTTTCTTTTAGGTTTTCCACAAAGCGGTCCTTCTTTAACATGGATGGAAGGATCTCCTTTCCCAAAGCCCGAGCCCATTTATCCGATAAAAACGGGTGAACTGCATGACAAAATCATCAACATTCTAATTAGCCCTCTGAGTGTACCCCAAAATTTCATGCCAAACTTCATGAGGTACTTTGATGGATTGGTATTGTGCTAGTAAAGCTTGATTCACATGGTTGTAGTCCAAAACCACCCCTAGATTTTGCGCCTGTATCAACTCCTCAAAATTGTGTAACCAAACTTTTACCTCATCTTGTAAACTCTATTACAGCAGCCGCAACAATATAGATTGGTCTAGTATATTGCACAATGAGCAATTTTGTTCCAACTTTTCAATAAATGTCTGTGCATTTTCATTAGGCAATCCATGAAACTGTGGGAAATCGTCTACCATGTTTGATTGCCACAAAAAAACTTACATGCGACGTCGAAAACTCAAGGGATATCAATGGATCGCTTCAGTACCAGTATTTATAATCTTAGAACCCCAATTTGGCCTAGTTTCCCTTCTCGCATGCACCTGCAATTACCTTCTAAGGTGAGACCGCCCGCAGTTACCTTCTAAGTTGAGACCGCCCACTTCGGATGCTCATAACTCATGATGTACAAGCCCAATTTACAAGCTATAAAACACGGCTGAAAACACTTATTAAAAACCATATTTTGGAGTCTCAAACAATAGAAAACATCACATTAAAGCTTGGAAAAATCACACCTTTGTACATGAATTTTTACAAGGCCACTTCCAAAACTTGCAGGGCTATGTACACATACATACATGAGGCTAGTGGTCAAGATTTTTGGCATGACCTAGTGACTTCATGCTTATCCAAAAAATGCCTGACAATGCTTTGCAAGAATACTCACTCAAACTCTTATGGGATCTTGCCTTGATGAAACCAAAACTTCGCAAGCTTGGCGTTGGTACGTGTCCCTCTCTGTTGCTAAGTTCTTGGTGGTGTCATCTTTGCAATGGATGGTCCATAGCACGTGTAGCGAAGAGATAAGACCTCACTCTCTCTTCTTCAATTAGTCACACAGACACGGCACAATAAATGCAATAGTTTCATTAATTCAAAAGTCTCCTTAGGGTTACAAAATTTTGGCCTATATACATTCCTCTTTAGAGGCTTATTCTCACCAAAAATGTTCCCTTAACCTTAAAAATGTCTTGCTTCTCATCAAAATTAAATAATACAAAAAAAATTATTGCATTCCTATGTTCCTCCATCAATAGAAAGTGAAAGGGGAAAGGGTAGGATTGGCACAAAAAGAAGGCAGTGCATGGATTGATTTTAATAAAAAGGGCTTTACAACATCAAGAACACCACTCTATGACCGGCTCAACAGAAAAATGCCTCGTCAAGGTCTCAAAGACAAACCTAGACTCCAAACTCCGAAAAAAACCCCCAAAGTGATTAAACAAATTTGTTGTATAGGGACTCCCGTCCATTCTTAAAAACCATCTCCTCATTGGACCTTTCCAGTACTTGATTTAGCAACATGGACAAGCTTGAAGCCTTCTTGACCAAATTTCCAACTCTCTCTCTTTCTGTCTCATTTCAACAAGCTTCGGGAGCTCCACTGTCTTCCTCAATAAAAAGGGCCACTCAGGGATGTGGGAACGGTCCTCTTTATAGGATTTCCATGTCACTCCTACGAGCACCACCGTCTAAAGGCCAAGTGCCATAGCATTTTAAGAAAGTAGACCCCTATCTAAGTATAACTTGAGCTACAGGCCATTCAACATGTGCCTAAGAAGCTTACCATTTTCCTTTACCTACTGATAGGTCCCATTAGGAAAGGCTTTCTCTAGCTTGTATGGACCCGTCCACTTCTTCTTGAACTTCTTTTGGAAAGTGAAATCCAAGTAGCTTTCATACTACATCCTGAGGTCTCCTTCTTGTATCTTCTTATCTGGCACATTTTGATTAAACTTTGCAATCGGCTTCTCTCACTACTTCACCTAGTAGTCTGTTGTTGCCTCTCTATCCATCTACAAAGCTTCAAGACTAATAATCCAATCCTATTCCATCTAAACATTCATCATCTGTTGATACTGCATCTATCTGTAATTCATATAGTCGGTCATCTAGTTCCAGAGTGTTGATGGGAGTAGGTATTTGTTGATTTTGAAGAGCAACTTTCCTTCTGAGTACTCAAAGACGAGCTTCCTTCTGAGTACTCGAAGGCGAGCTTCCTCTTGGGCTTCATCAATGCCATGCTATCGTTTTATCTTTCTTTTCTTTGCTGCATGCATCTTTTCTAGCATTTCATTGGTTAGTTGCAAATTGTACTTCTTTAAACGGCATCCACTAATCCAATTATCCATTGGTTCACCATCTAGGGTGGACAAATTGACTACTCCAATTGGAGATACATCTTCAATGATAAATGGTATGTTTCCCTTTTTCTTGAACTTGGGAATGTTTTGCTTAAGGGAATAAACTATAACTAAGTTTCCTTTTTTGAAGATATTTGCAACTAGATGGGAATCGAAAAGCTGTTTTTGGTTCACCATCTAGGGTGGACAACTTGACTGCTCCAATCGGAGATACATCTTCAATGATAAACGGTCTGTTTTTCTTTTTCTTAAACTTGGGAATGTTTTGCTTAAGGGAATAAACTAAAACTAAGTCCCCTTTTTTGAAGATATTTGCAACTAGATGGGAATCGAAAAGCTATTTTTGTTTCTGCTTTTGTTCATAGATGTGAGCTACAACTGTTAGCCTTTGCTCATCAAGCTTTTCTAAATCTTCAAGTCTCTCTGAAATTCATGTCCATTTCACTCAAGATCCATAGCTACCCTTAGTGTCGGCAATAGAAATTATATTGGAAGTATGGCATCAAGACCATAAACAAGGTTAGAGGGTGTATCACTTAAAACTGTTTTGAATGAAAAGCAATAAGCCCATAGAGTGGCATGGAGATTCATTTCCCAATCTGTCTGTCCTGGACTAACCACTTTAGTCAATACGGAGCTAAGAATTTTATTTGTATACTCAGCTTGTCCATTTGATTGTCCATCTAGGAGCCGATTTGTTATGGATGACCATAACTTCATTAAGCAAATACTCAATTACCTCATTGAGGAAATGAGGTCCCCTATCACTGACAAATTTCTATTGGCAGTCCATATCTTGTGAACACATTCTCACACAAGAATGCGGATATGGTTCTATCATCATTATTTTGAGTTGCTTTAGCCTCGGCCCACTTGGTCAAATAGTTCATAGTTACGATAATATATTGAGCTTTGGGTTCTATAAGCAGGTGGCTGTATTGGCCCAACAAAGTCTATACCCCATTTTGCAAAAGCTCTAGCCCCCATCATTGGTCTTAAGGGCATGCTATCTACACGGGTTGGTATTTTTTCTCGTGGACATGCATCACACCTTTGAACATATTCTTTGGAATATTCAAAAAGTGCCACCATATGGATGCTATTAAGATTGCTCTTGTGGTGGTTTCACTAGAAAAGTGACCTCCAGCTAATCTAGGATGTGCTTGTTCTATAATTGGAATATATTTGTCTTTATTTGCACAAAGACACAGATGTTGATCCTTACCTATCCGATAAAATTGGTTTCCAATAGGAGCATAGTCTCTTGATTCAGTTGCAAGGTAGTGTTTATTCATATCCTCAGGAAATGTTCGGTCTGACAAGTAACTAACTAGATAGTTACTCCACTTAGGAACGAGTGATATTTGGAACAATGTCACATGAGGTATGGGTGCTTGTTTTTGACATTGAGGAAATTGTTTTACAAAAGAATGAACATCCCTCCTCATAGTTGGCCAAAATACTCCAAGTCTCAAGATCCATTGCATAGTTTGGTCTTCCGCAAAGTGAAGTCCTACTATGGTAATATGCGCTTGACTTAGGTATTGGGTTTTCTCCTCAAGATTAGTGCACAAAAGAAATATTATATCTCGATTTATTTTTTACAACCTTCCAGCTAGTAATTGATACATAGCCGATTGCTCAATTAATCCAACTGTAATAGGAAGTGGTATTTGCAAATCCACTTGAGCTATGGTCATCAATGATACCATGTTTTCCGACCATCGAGGTATCATTTCAATTGAGAACAGATATGCATCTGGTAGATCATCGTCTACTCCCTTGGGTGGCTCTCATGATATAATCCTTGACAAATGATCTACTCTTTGATGAGTGGTGCCCTTTTTCACAACTATAGTGAAATCAAATTCCAACAAAATGATGAACCATCTCACTATTCTTCCTGTGTTGCACGGCTTGTTGACCAAGTACAATAAGGCTTGGTGGTCCACAAAGAACACGCATTTGTTAGCTAATAGGTAATGTCTATACATTTTGATGGCATAGATCATCCCTAATCCTTCCCTTCTGTGGTTGTATAGTTTTTCTCTGCCATATTCAAATGTCTAATATAGCATAAGAAATAGGAAAATCAATTTTCCCATCTCCTAGCTGAGCTAGGCCCAATGGATAAAGTGGAAACATCTACATGTATGTGGAATATCTTATTCCAATCTAGTGCCTTCAATATTGGAGCTGAAGTGAGAGCTTGCTTAAGCTTCATGAAGGATTCTTCACACTTATCAGTCCATTCAAAGAGTGTAATCAAGTTGTACATGGGTTTTGCAACTATAGCGTACATATAAATAAATCGTCTGTAATATCCACAATGTCCCATGAAATCTTGAACCCCTTTGATTGTTGTCGGTCTAGGTAAATCAACCAATAACATGAATTTGGTCCATGTCAGTAGCTATGCCATTTTTAGACACTATATGTCCAAGAATTTTTCCTTGTCTACCCATAGATGTGCACTTTTTAGGATTTAAGCAAATCCTATGAAGTCTATATTTTTTGAATACCTTTTTGAGGTGTTCAAAATCATCAACCCTGATTGATGAATGTATGCATAGATCATCCATATATACTTCCAAGAAATTCTGAAGGTATTCTTTAAAAGCATGGCTCATCAAACTTTGGAAGGTTGTAGGAGCATTAGTTAACCCAAAAGGCATAACCCGATAGGCAAAAATACCTCATTCAGTTGTAAAGGCAGTTTGATGCTGATCTTTGGGGTCAAGTAAAAGTTGATTGTATCCCAAATCCATCTAAAAAGTTGTAAGCTTCTTTTTCTACAACTCGTTCTAAAACATGCTCAGTGATTGGAAGAGAAAAGTTGTCTCTAATGGTAGCTACATTCAATTTCTTGAGATTGACACACACTCTTAAATTTTCCATTTTTCTTGGGTACTACCACAATTGGAAACACCCAATCGGTGTGTTTAATTTCGTAAATGAATTTGGCTTCCTTTAGCTTTTCTATCTAATTTGATCTTTTTGGAAAATGTCTCATTATAAGTGTATGGTATTTGTCTGCTTGGTTTCACATCACATCTCATAGGTATGGTATGTTGATAGATTTCTATATCAACACCCTTGAGATCCTTATAAGACCAAGCAAAGATATCTCGGAATTCTTTTAGTAAGATTATCAAAAGCTCTTCTTCGTATTCGGTCAGGTCGTTTGCAATGTAGGCAGTCTCGGCTCTTCTCCTGGTTTGTCCAGATCTATCTTTTTTATGTTTTTTAGTCCTTCGTAGGATTGCCCTGTTTTTGTAGCTCTCTGACAGGTTGTTCGACTATGTTTTCGGTCTTGGAAAGTATATTTCTTGTAATGGGATGGAACACTCATTACATTTTTACCTTCCTCCTCAGTGGTTTCCATTTCAGCTGTATATATCTCGTTTAGAGCTTTCTTCAACTCTTGATACTTATTTCTTCGTTCAACTCCTATCATGGTTGAATTCGTGACCTGGTATTTAGGTTTTGCTTGCGTTTCCTTTCCCGTTTCTCTCAATGTTTTTGATATTTTCTATTTTTTGTTTAAAGGATATCTACCAGTGATTTTGTCTTTGACACAATCATGGGCATCTATCTGCATCAGAAACTGTGTTCTACTGAAGACCGATGGCATAGGTCTAGATTTCAAGTTTCTCGTGTCTCTTTTTCTTCTATACCATTTCTATCTTCTCGGTTTCTGGTTTGGAAATTCAAAAAACTTTTCCTCCCCTCATTTCAAGAGTAGTTTAGCTCTCACATGTTCTTTTCTGGCCCCAAATCATCTGAGGTAGCTAAATGTTCTTCTAACTCATCTGTTGCATCATAGTAGAGATTTGAAAAGACTTGATGAGCTCTCATTAAGTCCTTGGATTCTTGAATTTTATCTTCAATGTGAAGGGTTGAGATCATTTGAATGGGGATTATGTCATAGCCGTCCTCATTGCAAAATTGAGTATGCATAGACGTATTTACACATACATCCATTGTTGCTAAAATTTGACTCCACTCAAATGGCTCAAACAAATGTTCTGGAAAGGGTTTAGGTACATAGGCTTCACCTATGCAATCCCTTTCTGATATACATTCTTCTCGTTTTAAACTCTCGTTTTTTGAGGCTCCGCACATCCAAATAGGTGTGTCTTTGTTCGACCAAGATGGAAGCTTAGTTTCAGCCGAAGAGACTGAGTTGAATTCTTGCATGAGTGTTTTCATGACATCTCTATAAGTGTGATCTTTTAGATTAACCCTTGTTATTGATCCCACTTGCTTCAAGTACAGATCATTTTTTCCACAATCCTAGATAAGTTGTACTTGTCATATGAAAGGTCTTCCCAAGATGATTTCATAATTGCCTTTCTTTCCAAAGTCCACTATTGCAAAGGTATATTGATAATCAATCCCACAAGAACTAACTATCACCTTTTCAAGCAGTCCTAAGGGTTTTTTGATATGTCCATCTGCCAATTGCAATTTTATTTGAGTTTGTCTAATGGCTAGTTGTCCCCATGATTCCCATACTGCTTTTGTGGCTATGGCTATGCCTGCCCCACTATCCAATATTTCCATGGTGTCTATATCATTATATCTCACTGGAAGGGTTGTGTTTCCTTCTTCCCCTTTGTAGTATTCTCCGACTTTGTTGATTGGAAATGATCAAATCTTTATAACAATCCCTAAATAGGTAGGTTGGTAGATCTGATGATCCCTTGTCTTTGATTTTGAAGATATAGATGATCTTCATGGGTGTTAATTGTCCTGATTTGGCATGAGAAGTCCATAGAAGATCTTTGACATTGGAGAACGGGAATAGGGAAAACACCCAGCACAAAATATACCTACCTCTCTATAGCCCAGGGATTCCACAACACCCCTAACCTCTCAAATAACACCTTCAAATTGGATAATTTGCACCAACAACTCCACTCTAGCATACAAAACAACTACCTCACACCTTGCAAAAAAACACCCACAACACAAATGCACCCACACTGCTCAACTCACCCTTTCTGACTCACAACACACTCATAATCTTCCCTCTCGGTAGCACCTTTCGAGCTGCAGGCAAACCCTCTGCAAGCAATGGCCAATACACGAAGAGCGAGAGAAGAGGAGGGGAGTGGGGAGAAGCAACACAAGAGACTGGGGCAAGTGAGTGGTATTATTGCATAGAGAGTAGTACAACCAATGTATGCAGCTTCAATGGAAAGCTTAGCAACGCACAAGCTTCAAGCTTCCACTCACACACACAGGCAAAAAAGCCCTCATATTTTTTCATTTACAACCTTTTATAGGGGTGCCTCTAGGAGGTCCAAAAAAAGAAAAAAGGGTGAGCTTCACCTCCCGTGGCCTTCACTTAGAGCTTCTTTTAGAATATTGATTGCATTGCCAACACTTGGCATAGTTCATTTTGGAAAGAATCCCATGGTGTGCACATTTGTCCCTTACCCCTTCCATTTGGCCGGCCGGCTTGCCTCTTGGACCTTTCTTGCTTTGGCTTGCTTTTCAAATGTCCTGGTCGGCACCTCTTGCCAGCGAGACCCCTCCCTTGTCGAGGCAATAGTGATGTCGCTATTGGGGGGGTACACCCCTTCTCCAAAACACGCCACGTCATCACCGAAACGTGCCACCACACGGCCGCCCACGGGCACGCCATCTCTCTGCACTGCCGGCTCACGCCAAAACAGCCGCCAACAGCCGCGCGCGCGCAGCACCTGTGTCCGACCACCATCGCCATGGAAGGAGAGATCCCCTCTCTCTCCCCTCTTGTGATACCCAATGGCCTCACGGCCTTAGACTTATACCGCGGCACGTGCACTTCTCCCTGCGCATGTGGGTTATATGCCCCGCCATGTGGCGGATCCACAAGCCTTGAGCTTCAAGAGCTTCAAAAAAAACCCCCACTATTTTTTAACAAAAAATATTTTTTGCCTGCCTTTATATGGCTCTCCTGTACTGCTCCAATCTCCACATGCCAAGCCGCAAAGCCTGGGTGAAAACTTGCATTGCTGCCTTGCTTCTTCATAACTTGCATCGGTTTTTCGACTTTTCCAGGCCCAAGTTCCAAGGCCACCAAAACACAATCAAACCATCTGCCATCAACTTCGGACAAAGGCACTCCAGCTTTCGACTGCTACAACTTCTTGCTTCGGACTCTGTTTGGCATGCAGTCAGTTCTTGTTAGCTTTGTATGATGTACACCCTGCTCTAGAACTTCATGAGTGCTCAAAAGATGCCAGGTGGAACATTCTCCAATGCGGCCAAGTGGGCTCAGACCCAACCCCCGAAAAAACTTCAAATGATCATATCTTGCAAACCAGGGCTCCGATCTGCAATCCGAAAAGATGGGTAGGCTTCATGAAATAAGCTCTACACATCTATACCTCAAGTCCCACTTGGATCACCTATCCCCAGCTGCCCTGTCTGGCAAGAAACCATTAAAGTTTCAACCTTCAATAACTTGGGCTCAGTAGCTCGGTTTGATGAAACGTCTAGACCTAATCCTTCAGCACTTCAAGCTCTTCATTCCTGGACCCAAAGGCTGCACTTTGCATGTCCTTCACCTGCTACCCCAATTAGTCCCTTATGGAGCCCTTCCTGGCCTATAGGCCACATCATGCATACACTTCCGCTGCTACCTGTCATCCCATGATTTTCCTAGCTGCTCCAGTCCTTTGCCATGCCTCTGCTTGCCTGTACACACGTGCCCATGCCACCTTCTAGAGTCAACACACTTTGGATGCACCATCATTGCCCACCCCCCTGTTGAGCATTTATTCTCAACCACATAAAAGCTTTATTCCATTATAAACTGCAAAACCTGGCACACACTATGAGAAAACTAAAAAACCATATGTACACTGTTTTATTGCACTCTGCTGCCAAACCTTCAAGTGGGTTGCCCCACCCCCTGCATAAGAATCTGATGCACTGCTGGCACTAACTCCCTTTCAAAGTAGAGCTTGAGATGAAGACCATTTATCATGTGTTTAAGAAACCGACCATCCAACCTGACTAGTGCATAAGTTCCATTGGGAAAAACTTGATGAACCTTGTAAGGTCCCGTCCACTTTTTCTTGAACTTCTTCCGAAAGGTGAAGTCAACATAACTCTTGTACTTCATCACTAGATCACCCTTCTCAATCTGCTTAGCTGGCAAATGGTGGTTGAACTTTGCTACCCTCCTTTTTCGTTGCTTCACATAAAAATCTGCCGCTGCCTCATCATCTATCTTCAAAGTTTCGAGACTTGTAATCCTATCCTGCAAAATATCTTGATGAGTTTTATCAATTCTCCATAATACTTTGAGAACCCCTAGTTGTACATGCACATGCAGGATCGCTTCCTTGCCATACACCAACTCGTATGGAGTGAAGTTGGTTTCCACCTTATATGAAGTCTTGTAAGCCCACAAACATTTATCAAGGTTAGATTCCCACTCTTCAATCTGCTGGTATATATACTTTGTAAGCATCTTGACTATCTGCTCATTTGCACTCTCCACCAAACCATTGCACTGCGGATGGTATGGAGATGAAAATCCTTGTTGAATCCCCAATTTGTCCACCAGAGCACGCACCAACTTACTTCTGAATCCTTGTCCTCGATCTAATATAAGCACCCAAGGCACTCCAAAATGACAACATATGCAATCAAATACAAACTGAGCAACATTATGCGCATTTACCTCTTTGACTGCTTTAGCCTCGACCCACCGTGTAAGGTAGTCTATGGCCACTACCACATATTTCTTACCACTCGCTGACTTGGGCAATGGACCAATTGCATTCAAACCCCACTTTTCCAATGCATCATGTGCGTTGATAGCCCCTTGTTGCTCAACTACCAGTCGTCTTTCACCCATCACTTGGCACTGATGGCACGTCTTGCACTAATAAGGCACATCTCGCACCACAGAAGGCCACCAGAATCCACTTCTTAAGATACAAAACAAAACTTGACTCTTACCCTGATGACCACTTTCCTCGTGGCATTGCTCCAATACCATGCCAATATCTTCTTTGTAAAGGACACAACGTAACACACCATCTTGATTGTGCACCATAAGATCTTCACCAACAAGAGTGAACCTTTTAGGCTTTTGAACAACTCTCCTCTTTTGTAGCTTGGAAAGCCCGTCGAAACATTGACCTGTACTCAAGAAATCATCAATATCTTTCAAAGTCTCTCTACTTGTGTAAGTGGCCGGCCCCACATACGAACTCGACACTTGAGTCTGAACACGACTACTAGCCAAACGATCTGCTTCCTGGTTTTGTTCCCTCCTCAGATGTTTTAATTACACTGCTTCAAAAAACTTCAACATCTTCTTTATGAAAAAAAAACAATTCTTGAGAGAATCCCTCTTTACCTGCCATTGGCCCAGAATCTGCTTGATAACCAATAGAGCATCACCTTTTACGAACAACCTCGATATGCTAAAGTCAATGATTTTCTTGAGTCCTAGGTGTAAGTAAGATATTTTGCTTCATTTTTGGTATGCACCTCCTCCAAGTCGTAAGCAACTACTGAGAGAGGGACAACCAGAGACACAGGAAGAAGCAGGTCCCTTGGAGCAACCAGTTGTCGAGATTCCATCATTTTCTTTTGCTGAGATGGAAACACAACCGACGGAAGGGCTAGAAGAAGAAGAAGATTTTCATGTACCACTGACTGATGCTAAGCAAGTTCCCATGATCTAGCTTTCTAAAGCTGAGGAGAATGCACTCAAAGAGTAGGTTGCCTAGGAGACAAATGCCTAATGGAAAGCAATGATGGATTGGGAGTTGAGAGTTCTCACTCAGTCAATGCAACTTAACTCACTCCCAACCAAATCAATGCACAATGGCATCATTAATCATTGCCACATTCCTTGATCAAAGTGGAGTTATTACAGGTAAAAGAAAGACTATACAAAGATATGCAAGAAGAAGGATCATAGGATGTCCACTTCAAGTGGAGAAAGATATGATTGAACAAGAATCCAAGATATCTGATTCTGTTCACAAGAGCACCTGCCGCACTTTAGAAAGACCCAACATTCTGTCCTGTACCACGGGTAAGGACATGGCAAGAATTTGAAGCACTAAAAAAGAAGAGGCCGACATGGCTGAACTACCCACGATTGCCAGCTCCAGAGCCGGGATCGGCAACAGAGGAATACATGGTGACAACCCTAACGGGCGCCATGACTTTCTTCAAGAGGCTCCTTGATCTCTCATGTGCCATGTTATATAATATTTGCAGAATGGTGCTCACATGTATTTAAGATTTTCACGAGCGAGTGCAAGCAAGAGAGCCATGGATGTCGTTCCTTGAAGGCAATAAGGGTCTCTGTTATGACCTAAGTGGCCAACCTTCCGAAGAAGTCCTTTGCAGCTTCTACACCCGATGCATGTTTTTGCGCTCTAGCAATACGTTGGCGTTTGAGGAAGATTTCTATACAGGTTTCTTCACTTGGCAAAAATAAGATATTTGGGCCAGTGATAAAAAACCTCACATCCAGATTCACCCATTGAGCTTAAAAATAGAGTCACCATGTAGTTCTTGCAGGTTCCTGACAAAGAGAGAAGACTCAAATATGGGAAAGCATTACACGCGCTTAAAGATGGCCTTGCCAATCATCAACCCAAAGACTACTTTAGTCCATGAAGCTGTGTCAAGGGACGACACACAGACGAGGATGGGGGGAATGTTAGCAGCAAGTTAACTTCGATATCATTTTTTGGAGCTTATATCATTTTCGGAGCTTTTATTGTAAAAGCACTTATTATATTGATGAATCGAGAATATTGTAACTCCTACTTTCTAGATAAACATTGTTATTGATGAGCCAGGGCTACAATCTTCCAAATTGTATCAACCTGTCTTTAGTTAGAGCTCCTAGATTATTAGTTTTGACCACAAAAACCTTCGCTTAAATATAAAAGCCAATTTTTGTAATTTTTTGACAAGTTTTGGATAATAGAAACACACCGTCAGCTAACGACGCTCACTTCTCTCCTTATCGTTCTTCCTACTCCCTTCCCAATTGTCACATTGTAGTGATGTCTGTTGCGTTGCAACTGTAGGTAAGAGCTCTACGCATTGACGTAAGCATTTCATGGTATTCCGCAGCTTTTGGCATCGCCGACCCGCGGCCTAATTTCATCATAAGTAGTAATTTAAGCTTAAAAATCATAAAGTAAGTATAGGTGAGGTGTTGGGGCACCATTGCTAAGCATTTAGATGCATTCTGGGTCAAAAACGATTAGGTCAAAAACTCACTGCTGTTAATAATCGTGATTTTTTCACTTGACCTAAAGTGATATTTGATACCATAATCATGTGTCCTTAGGTCTTATAGACAGTGTCTTAGAAGTTTCATAATGCTTGGATGTCGTTTGATGCTGTAATGGTTGTGATTTGTTTGCCAATGAGCGAGTAGCTTTTGGTGATTTCTGTCATTTGAGTGTAGCTTGAGTTGGATGCAAGTTGTTTGATGTTTTCCAAGAGAATGACAACCTCTTGTAGCCTCTATGCACTAGTCGAGTCAGCTTCGTCCCATGGATTGACAATTATATTCGTAGTTCTCGCTACGTCTGCAATTAGATAAGAGTGAGGTTAGATACCTGTCCCACAGTCTCC
This sequence comes from Adiantum capillus-veneris, assembly GCF_014529385.1. Classification (NCBI taxonomy): domain Eukaryota; kingdom Viridiplantae; phylum Streptophyta; class Polypodiopsida; order Polypodiales; family Pteridaceae; genus Adiantum; species Adiantum capillus-veneris. The sequence goes on from NC_140937.1 coordinate 75,751,713, forward strand.
AAGACGCGGGTGGTCTTTTTAAAATTAAATTTGGACTTAAGTTGTGGGTGTTACAAGTAAAATTTTGAATTTGGTGAAAGTAAGGGATTAAATTTTGTTCACTGTAAGCTTGGACTAATAAAGTGGTTGTAAACTCATAGCCATCAAGCATTTTTTATGGGGTGTAGGAGCTAGAGGGTGCGGCTCAACGAGTAAGTCAAATCGAAGAGAATGCAAGGCAGCCAATGAGGTAACAAGGTTAGGATTTTGAAAAGTCATTTCTTCATGTATTTGCGATCAGGAAGGCTGTATCAAAATAGGAACCCTAGCCTAAGAGACAAAGTGAGCAACATTTTAAATGAAGAGAGTATGAATCAAAAACCACTGCAATCATTACAGAGGAAGGTCCGTATGATGCATCCTCAAAAAGATGATACACCATAATCGTAGAGGGATTCAATAGGGTGAGCTTTCAGGAAGGAACTTCTACGGGGGCAATTCCTTCTTGGCCCGCATCGGATGTCAAGCTATTGTATTCAAAACTTCAATTCGAGAATGACCTAAAAGCAAAAATCTATAAGGATGGTATCGATGGCTACTATGTTAAATTGAAGAAAAAACCAAGTGAGTTCAGGGATTTTGTAGATGTGGTCTATAATGGAGATAGATGATTTGACTGGGAAGGAATGATGTATCTAGTCGTGCATAACCCCTTCATTGTGGACAAATTGAGGTGGTTGATTGGCACCAATGACAAATTAGATGAGGAATCAATGCATTAACTACCCAAGTTGGACAAGCAAAACATTGTGCTCAGGTGCATTAACGAGACAAAATGGATAAATACAGACAACACTTACGTGTGACTGTATAAATTTAATGCAAAAGAAAGATGGCACATATCGCATGTGTGTTGACTATAGAGCACTAAATAGGATCACTATCAAAATTAGGTTTCCCATTCCACGGGTAGAAGATGTATTTGATACACTACAAGGGTCAACCTAGTTCTATAGGATTGACCTAAAAAGTGGCTATCATCAAATAAGGATAGTTGATTAAGAAATTTTAAAGACCACTGTTGGCGGATACGCCACGACGGACGTCAGCACAGCGAGAACTCACCTAACAAGATTTGTCAGCTAAGGACGAAGCTCGACCCGCAGGCGCATGGAAGCAAGCATAGGGTGTCAATCTACACTCGGTCGACTCTCGACTAATTCCTACAGAGGTCTCTACCCAATGTCTAAGCTACAGCCTTCAGGAGTGCATAAGAGGAGATTTCCTACAACGCTTCCAAGAGCCAAATACCCATCAAACGTTCTCGAAACGCCACAGAACTTGAAGGAGACCCTACTAACACCAATAGGTCGCTCTCCCTAAGGTCCGTGAACCAAAGTCCCAACCCTAAACACCAGGTGCAAAATCACGTAGGATGTCTGGCCAAAATCTGCACGTCGTCGTTTCCGAAAACTAAAGTGCCTAATGTGTAGCTCTACTCGATGCGAACACGTGGATATGCTAACATGAAAAAAACAAAAAACATATGCTCACCGAATCACCAGATGAAGCTCGTGGGTCGAGCTCGCAAAACCAGACCGTACGCCCACAATGTAGGTATTGGCACGTAGCTCTCATCGGGGGCAACACGCTATACTTCTCCGCACTCGATTCCAACCACCGGTGCGCGCGTAGCATCAAGATGAAACTCTCACTCTCTCTCGTACACAGTACGCTCACTCACAGACATAACTCTTTTTAAAAATGACAAAAAAAAATTTATGGTCAAAAGTGGTATAAATACGTTACAATCTCAAACCCACCCTAATGTTCCAATTTAAGCATCCACTCAATCTAAATGTCAAAAATGGGATACAATCTAGAAACTTCTGTAAGCCCCAATATTTACAAAGGTGAAATGTCGGTTTTTCTCAAAGAATAGTTACAAAAAATAATATTCCGCCGAGCTCCGTAGGGTGTGTCCAGCTGCGAACACTCCCCCTCCTTCTTCATGTCACCCCCGACATGTCAGTTGAGCTACTTCTTCAGTGTAGGCTATCTCTCATCTTGAGAAGAGACTCATATCTTGCATGCTAAGCCAGTAGCATCGGGCTGAATATATCTGTGATGATGGTGAAGAAGCCAATGTAGAAGGCTTCTTCAAAGGCCTGGAGGTGATACGAAGGCAAAAACATGATTCTCTGATAAAGTGCATGTATCACCTCGTGGGAAGGCTGAGCAGACAGATCGTATGCAAATCTGTATGTATCTTGAAAGAAAAACATATTGTCTATCGACCGCCTGGCATGGTTTGAAGGTTTTGAAGACTGCCAAAAGGGTTTTACATATCTTTCTCATCATGATGCAAGATAGGTCAAGTGAGCCAGTGAACAATTTGATGGCGCCCGTTAGGGTTTTCACCATGTATTGCTCACTTATTCTCTCGCCTGCCTTCAAGCTTGGCATCTTCGGGTAATTGAGCCAAGTGGGTTGGCTTCTTTGCAATAGCTCGTGGGCTTTCCATGTACTCATCCTTGGTAGAGGGCAGAAACTAAGGTTATCTCTGATCACTTTAGGTGCCTCTACCAGATGGATTCATAGACCACTTTTGTTATTAGCTCACCAGGTACAATGTAGGTGGGGTTTTTGTTTCCCATCTTCACCAGGTTGTCATGGATATAAGCAGCATAATTGATCGCTTTTGGCTTGCTCTTTTGCATTGCCCAGGTGAAGGTGGTAGCAATGGCTCCAGATGGCATTCTATATTTTTGTGGCCACTTTGTACACATGTGGAAATATTGGTTGTAGAGTAGGCTCATGATAGCCACTTTTGGATCTTCAATATCTTCAAATGTGTAGTTGTTCTTCTTTGACTTCATCTCTCCTCTTTGTCACACTATCTCCCTTGTTGGAGATGTCTAGTGCAGCTGCCACCATCCTCTCTGTGATGATAATCATGGTATCTCGCTTGCCCTGCAGATCAGTGACTCTGGCCACTCCATCTTCTTTGATTGTAGTTACAAATTCCCACACTCTTTTGATGTCAATTCCTGCTAGCAAAGCTTCAAAGTAGTTGTGTAGGTCCAGCTTCTCCAGGTAATCCCCCATCTTTCTTCTGAAAAATTCATTGAGCTCCCGTGGTATCATGGGTAGCTCTACTACATTTCCTTCAGGATCTTTGAACACACCTTGGTAGATCTTCAAATCATTGGACTCTAGCAAATCATCCTGAATCCATGTGCTAGTTGGCTTCAGGGTTCCTTCTGGGATCACAAATGGCTCTACTTATTCCAAGTAGTCTTTTATTGTCATCCTCTTCTTCTTTGTAGGTGATTTTGCGGCTGCCATAGATCCTATTGCACTCAATAGTCTGAAGTTAGTTTTTTACCACATTAGCTGAGAAACTGAGTTTTAACTATCCAAATGACTTGAAAATTGAAAATAGAACTTAATAGGAACTAGGCAACCTCTCCATTTACCCACAGCAACTTTCTGGCCAAAATTATCATTTAGAAATCCTACATGTAGGATGTCTACCTTGCTAGTGAAACCTGGTAGGCTGGTGGCCCCTGACCTGTGCAACATGGCTATGTGATTGGAATTGGGTTTGGGCATCAAAAAGTGCAATTCTGGGAAGATTCAGGCTTTAGGCTCACAAATTGGGTAGGATGTCTTCAACAGGTGGAAAATAATATTCAAATGGGTTGAAAGTTGATATACAGGCTCCTTGTACCATGTTAATGGCCCCTATGAAGTCAGTTCTTGCACAGTAAGTCAAAATCATGTTGGAGACATCCTACGTGTAGGATGTCTTTTTCATCAAAATGACTCGAAGTTGGTTCTAGGGTTAGCCCTTGGCATGTGGAACATGGCCCTGCTCTTGGATTTTGATTTGGACAAGAATTGGTATTGTTAAGAGCATGTGTAGTGTTTTTGGGCTCAAAAAAGTGCATCTTGGAGGTGTTGGGGGCCAAATGTGATGAGAATGGCTTGAAACTTGATATATGAGCTTAGGAAGGTGTTATAAGGAGATCTTGAAACTAAAAAATGCCAGCTGGGGGCCAAATTGGTCATTTAGACATCCTACGTGTAGGATGTCTATTTCATCATTTTTCACATGTGACTCCACAAATAGCTTGGCAATGTGCTCATGAGTATATTGTGCAAGTTTCATGTGATTTGGACAAGTTTTGGTAGGTCTATGGCCCATTATTGACTCTATGCTCTGACTTTGCGTTTTTTTGATGCATATGAGGTCAATTATTGTCCAAATGTGATGAAACTTGGTGGATAGCATGTACACGCTATTCAGAAGCAGTGTGTGATGAGAGATGTTGGGGTTGGTGTCCAGAATTGGCCTTGAGACATCCTACGCGTAGGATGTCTCCTTATGAAAATTATATGGTGAGTGCTACTGGCGCCTTCTCTGAGCCCCCCTAAGTCCCTTTTAAGCATTATTTCAACAAAAAAGTCAAATAGATAGAAAGAAACTCCCTGTGTAGATTTCAAAGCCTCTGAGCCATTTTCTGACTCTTGAAGTGCTTTTCGACTCTTGGAGTGCTTTTCGATGATGAAATTTCTTGATGTTGGTCTCCATAGCTTCACGGTCCCTTGGGGATCCTTGCCATATGGTTTTTGTCGACTTTGGCTTCATTGGAGCTCCGTTTGGCAATTTGTCGCTCTGGAAGACCCTTATTTGCGTTTACATGTCATCGATGACTTGGGGTGGTCTACCACCATAGGACTTGGTTGTAGATGGTCTAGGAAAGCCGCTCGTGAAGTTTGGTGGAAAACGGACATACGATTTGACCGCAAGAGCTATTTGACGCTTTGTGTGTCTGATGCTGTTTCTAAAGTTTAGTGCCGCTTTGGGTCACCTTATGGCCATGTGGGCTACATAGACTTGTAGAGCATGTCGAGATGCTCCTACCCATGAGTTTTGGTAGCATTTGGGCGCCTTTCCGCCAATTTTCCATTTGGTGGCCTCTTGCGTGGCTCTAGAAGTTAGGGTTTTTTCCGATGATTTTCTGCCGCCTTTGGGCATTCAAAAGTGGTCTCCTATGCTAGGGTAAGCCACGGATGAAGTCTCATTGCTTTTGGGTTGGCCGTTAGGTGGTCACTTCTACTTGTAGGTCTCTACTGCCCTCTTCCTGTGTGAACCCTACGGTAGTTTTCGCGACAACACGACAAACATGCGCGAAAAGCTCAAGGTGGTGAGCCTACCTCTCATGTCTCAAGCATGTCGGGTGGTCGTGCTCTTTGTAGAAGCTGCTGGAAGTCCCGATCGCTCTAGGTGGCAAGAGCTCTTTCTCAAAAGGCAATAGTAGAAATGAGCTTAAAATGAAGTGAAAAAATCTTATAATGGGGGTCCCCGAACCACTTTTCATGAAATTTGACATGTGCTCTCATTCTTGCGAGATGCGGTTTAGGCTCAAAAATTTCTTGATTTGGACTCCATATGCCCAATTTCCGAGAAATTTGACGTTTCGGTCAAAATCTGGCCAAAACACGCTTTCCGCTCCATTTACATAATTGCACCCCCATTGTACCATAGGTTTTCCTATAGTCACTGATTATCCCCATATTTTTTGTTTTTCGTTACGACTGTTTTTCACATGCTTTTCATATTTTTAGCAAAATGGTCACTTAACAGGACACAAAAGTGTCCAAGGACATAAAAGTGTGTTGTTACCATTCTAGTGTTAAAACCCAATTTTCTCACCCAATTTAGATGAAACCTTCCTCAGGCACTCAATAAATCATGCAGACCATGCTCATGCAGCCACCCTATGGTTTTGGTCTTAAAATAATGCCTTGGCACAATTTGGATAGGATGTCTTGCAATTTCTGTCTATCTGGCCTTATCCTGTCAAGATATGGTCAAATTTTCACTTTCCAGGTGAAAATAGGGTAAAACCTACCTTCTGAACACACTGGTCAACTCAGAATTTCAAAATTTCCACCAAACATCCTAATTTAAAATTTAATTTTCTCTTGACAGAAATGCTCCTAATGCTCTGCAGTTCTCTCAGAAACACTCACAACAAATTTTGAACTTCACTTCATCTTTCAACCACTCTTTTGCGTCTTTTACAACCTTTTGATGAACCTAACAACAAGTATAACATGCATGAAGTGCTCTAGATCATAAATCATGATGTCCTACTTACCCTACTCCTACTCATCATGTGAAATGGTGATAATGGTGTTTTGGTTGCTTCCTGGCCTCTCCGTACTCTCAAGCTCTCCTTTCACGGTGTCAGGAGTTTTTTGGAGAAATGGATTGAGCATTTGTACATACACATGCATGGTGCATCGAATGAAGGATTGCCCATTTTCCAGAGCCAGGTGGTTACGTGGGGCCCACATGTGTACAGGTAGGACAACATGTACATAGTGCATCGATTTTCACTATTACCAGTACCAGTGTGTTTTTTCTATAATAAAGAGGAGTTGTTAGCGCGTAAAACGTCTCGAGGAAGCTATCGCGGGCCGACGACATGAGGTAAGCAGGTGCGTCAGATGGCATCTAGTGGTGTCAGGAGGGCGAATGGGGTCAATATTTGCACGCGGATGAGGACGGACACAACGTGGGTGTTTGCTTGTGAGAATTATGCAAAAAGGTCATCATTAGGACCACTTTTTGGGGCCACTTCACGTGGTGGCGAGATGCATTATTGGAAAAAAGTTGAGTGCCAGGTGTGCGAATGATGCAAAAAGGTGACAACTATGCACTGCAAGGTCAGTTTTTGGCCTGTTCGGGGTCCGTTTGAAGTCATCTAAAAGGCCAAGGGTGTCCAACTAATAAAGCTAAGTGTGGGAACTGAAAAAACAGAGAGAAGACCAGAAAAAACGTGGAGAAGAGAGGAGGAACAGCCGCAGGTGTGTTTTTTGGGTTTTTGGAGCCTGCTTTGGCCGTAAACTGCTCATCCGAGGTCGGATTTGAGCACTTTGACATTGTAGACTAGGGTTTTGGGCCGTTCCGGACGCGATGGCGCTGTCCATTTTTCCAAATTTCTTACCCTTTTTCTGCTGTTTTTGCTGTGTAAGTTTCTCCTATGAATGAAGCTTCTTCTTCAATTTGTGATTGTATCTGGCATATTTTACCCATATTGTGTGAGTTGTTTGCCCCATTGGTGTTGACCCAAGCTCATTTGTATCTAAACATCAGAAATTCTCCTCTTTTGAGCTGAGTTTTTTTTGTGTGTGTGTGTGTGTGTGTGTGTGTGTGTGTGTGGAGTGGACAAGTGGATAGTCTCTCTCCTCTCACTCCAGTGGTGTGTTCCCTGTCTCGGCTAGGTGTGTTGTCTAAGCCGAGTGGTGCCCCATAGTGTGTGTGTGTATCATTCCAAGAGTGTGTGTCGGGTCGTTATAGAGACGCTGTGTGTGTTTTCATCCCGCTCACAACGGCTTCTACCAGTCCAACTCCTACTTATCAACTCAACTAAGAGCTAAAAACTATCTAAGTTCTAAGTCTACCTAAGTCGAAGGATCTAGGCCAGACACACGCTCCCTAGACTCCCTCTAAGACTGAGAGAGTCCTCCACCCTCTGATCCTATCTAAATGTAAAATGAAACTGTGGAAAGTCAGAGAATCCCTATCCTCAAGGACTAGTCTCGGTCACCTACCTAGGGTTTTCGTCCCCGGCAGCGGCACCAATGTTGGTGGATATGCCGCGACGGACGTCAGCACAGCGAGAACTCACCTAACAAGATTTGTCAGCTAAGGACAAAGCTCGACCCGCAGGCACGTGGAAGCAAGCATAGGGTGTCAATCTACATTCGACTGACTCTCGACTAATTCCTACAAAGGTCTCTACCCAATGTCTAAGCTACAGCCTTCAGGAGTGCATAAGAGGAGATTTCCTACAACGCTTCCAAAAGCCAAATACCCATCAAACTTTCTCGAAACGCCACAAAACTTGAAGGAGACCCTACTAACACCAATAGGTCGCTCTCCCTAAGGTTCGTGAACTGAAATCCAAACCCTAAACACCAGGTGCAAAATCACGTAGGATATCTGGCCAAAATCTGCAGGTCATCGTTTCCAAAAACTAAAGTGCCTACTGTGTAGCTCTACTCGATGCGAACGCATGGACATGCTGAAATGAAAAAATGAACAACGTATGCTCACCGAATCACCAGATGAATCTCGTCGATCGAGCTCGCAAAATTAAACCATACGCTCGTAATGTAGGTATTGACACGTATCTCTCGTCGGGGGCAACACGCTGTACTTCTCCGCACTCAATTCGGACCACCGGTGGACGTGTAGCGTCAAGATGAAGCTCTCACTCTCTCTCATACATAGTACGCTCACTCATAGACAGAACTCTTTTTAAAAATGACAAAGGTTTTTTCATTAAGATCAAAAGTGGTATAAATACCTTACAATCTCAAACCCTAATGTTCCAATTTAACCATCTACTCAATCTAAATGTCAAAAATGGGATACAATCTAGAAACTTCTATAAGCTCCAATATTTACAAAGGTGAAATGTCGGTTTTTCTCAAAGAATAGTTACAAAAAATGATATTCCGTCGAGCTCCGTAGGGTGTGTCCAGCTGCTAACAACCACATTTTTCACTACATTCGGCCTTTACGAATACATTGTCATGCCTTTTGGCTTGACCAATGCACCACCAACATTCAACCGCTTGATGGAGAAGCTATTCAGGCCTCACTGAACCTTTACTGAAGTGTTCTTTGATGATAACATCATCTACTCTAATTTATTAGAGGAACATAGGCAACACCTCCAGGTAATATTTCAAGTTTTAAAAGAGAATAGACTTTATGTTAATCGAAAGAAAAGTGAATTTTTCTTACAAGAGATTCAGTATTTAGGTCACATTATCTCTCAAGATGGCATCCAAATGGATCCATCAAAATTAGAGGTAATAAAAGGATGGCCTAAACCAAGGAATCTTCATGAACTAAAAATCTTTATAGGTATGTGTGCATACTATAGACGCTTCATAGAAAAGTTCTCACCATTACATGACCTAACAAAGAAAAAAGTTAGGTATACATGGTCGGCCAAGGAGAACAATGCTTTCAAAAAGCTTAAAGAAAAGCTTGTCTCTCAACCTGTGCTCACACTACAAATCCATTTGAGGTCCAATGTGATGCTTGTGGTGATTGCCTTGGAGTTGTTTTGCTCCAGAAAGGGCACACCATAGGCTATGAAAGTCGAAGGCTCGACCCTGTTGAGCAAGCTCTAGGCATATATGAAAAGGAACTCCTCGCAGTTCTACATGCCTTAGACTCATGGAAGCACTATTTATTGGGGACTCCTTTCATTCTGCGAACGGATCACCAAAGTCTTAAGTACTTCATGATGCAGACCAAGCTCTCCGACAAACAAATGAGGTGGGCAAATTTCCTTTCGCAATTTCATTTTCATATTTCTCACATTGCTGGCAAGAATAATCAAGTAGCCGATGCACTCTCAAGACGGCCAAGAGTGAATGCGCTTTCCATAGCAACTCACAATGATCTATCTTCTATGATAGATGAGTATGCTATTGATCTTGATTTTAGAGATGTGATTTCAGCCCTTGCACTAGGGAAGAAAGAGGAACCATTTAATTTACAAGATGGTTATCTTCTCTATGGAAATGGACTATGTGTTACTAACTCACTCTGTGAGAAAGTAATGTATGAATCTCATGCTCCTACTTATGCGGGGCATAGAGGGATTCAGTCTACCCTACAGGGGATTGAAACATATCTCTATTGGCCTACCATGAAAGCAAACATAGCAGAGTATGTTTCTATTTTGTGTGGTATGACAAAAGATGAAGTTTGATAGAGGGAAGCAACCTGGATTGCTTCAACCTTTGCCAATCCCTAATTCACCATGGGAGAGCATATCCATGGATTTTATCTTTGGATTGCCTAAGTCTATCCATGGGAATATGGGAATATGGACGATAGTAGACAGGTTCAGTAAACAAACTCATTTTATACCTGTCAAAAATACTATCAAATCCCATCAAATGGCAACCCTCTTCATTTCACAAATCTTCAAGTACCATGGCTTGCCAATGTCTCTTTGATAATTTAGGAACAAGGCTAAATGTTTCTTTGGCCTATCACCCGCAAACGGATTTCGAAAGTGAAATAACTAACCTAACAATTCTCGATCTACTAAGAGCCTATGTAATGGAAGTAGATCAAAGATCCCAATGGGAGAAGTACTTACCCTTAGTGGAGTATGCCTACAATAACACTGTACATACTTCCATGGGAAAGCACCTTTTGAGGTAATAGAGGGAAGATAAAAAAGTCCCTCGGTACTTAAGGTACATGGGAAGATCTTTGCTGCAGATGAGTATAACAGAGACGTACAAGAATCTTTCCAAAAGATTAAGGATGCTATCTCTATCTCACAGCAAAGGCAAACGTGTGCTACTGACAAGCACAGAAGAGCCCAATCCTTTAAAGAAAAAGATTAAGTCTTACTCAAATTTCCCAAGGCTCGATTAAGGTACACAACAGGAAAGAATCCTAGGGGACACCAAAAGTACTATGCTAAGTTAGCAAAAAGGTACAATGGTCCCTTCAAGATTCTTAGGCCAATCAATGAGATAGCCTACCAACTCAAGTTTCCCAACCATTGGCTCATACACAATGATTTTCATGTGAGCCTATTAAAACCTTACAAAGGAGAGGCACCTCAAGAACCTACTATTGAAGACCCACCGGAGATCAAGGACCAAGAAGAGGTGTTGCAGCCTGAGTCCATCCTCCGACATGAAGACAAGGTACTAAGAGGTGGTAAGACTATCCGATGATACCTTATTATGTTTAAGAATTATCCTTTTGAAGATTCTAGATGGATGCAAGGCATAGATTTAAAGGATAGCCTAAACCTTGTCAATGCTTACAATGTTTTCCTAGAGTAAGAAAATGTACAAATGTTAAAAATGAACAAAGTTTTTTTCTTATAAGACACTCGTTTTCTTTATTGTGCACAAAAATGAAGTAGTATGCACGCTTAGATCAAGCTTGCTGAGATGACGTTTCCTAAACACCAAGTAGAGTCTGTCACTCTACTAGGGAATATTGATGGACTAATGTGCAGACATGCTTGCAGAAGCTTAGGCTCTCAAGCGCCAAATGGACTAGTCATCCATTCTGGAATGATGGCGTAGGGTAACATAGGGATCCTCTACCCACTAGAAAAAGGACTAATGAATATGCTTTATCTTCTCTACCCCATAGTCAAGGACTAATATGATTTCAGGAGAGAGGTAATGTCATAAAAACCAATATCTAACTCTCCTAAATGATTTTCTCATGTTAAACTGATCATTTAATATGGGGAAGTACTAGGGGAGAAAAAGCTAGAATATTGGTTAAGCTAGCAGACCGGCCACAGTAGGGATTCAAAGGGGGGGCCATCTGCAAAAGAGCAATGTGCAACAATGGGCTTAAAAGACCCTAAGGTTCAACCCATTAAGACTTCCAAAATGCTAAGGTTCCAAAATTCAAATGTTGTGTCCAAAGGTCAAACTTTAGGGAAATTGGATGCTTTGTGTGTGTTCCAAAAGTCTTCATGCATCCCTACATAGGAGGGGGCGAGCCCTAGTTGTAGGAGATGTGACAGAAACTCACACACACACAAGCTCCCTCTACACAAAGGAAATGAGGGACATATGTCAGCTCCCTAGCCCAGATGCCCACAAGGTGTACTCAAATCCTATTGGATGACCTTGGAGATGGACCAATGAGAAATAGGCTAGAGTAAATCTAGTTTAATCAATTTAAAAATACTTAATAAAAGAACCAATAAGAATTAAGCTCTCTAGAATATTATTGGATAGTCTCCGAAGGGGTCCAATGAGCATTCAACAGCCCAATAGCTTGCCTAATTCCTATTGGCCAAGAGGCAAAGGGGTCCAGTGAGAGTTTAGTTGCATTTACTAATTATCTAAAGCTCTCACAAAAGGGAAAAGGGGACATATGTCCGAAGGCTATCACTTATGCTGCTTAATTTCCATTGGTTGAGGTTGGGGAGGTCCAATAGGGTGTGAGCATGAGCAAATAGCAAGAGGGGTTGACCAAGAGAGAGAGAGAGGGACTGATTTTTCAAATGAATTATTGACTTACACACTCACACAATCTATGTGTGAAGCAAGAAGACTCTCTCTCTCTTTCTCAAGATTTAATAGTAAGCTTACCACCTACTCCAAGCTTGTGAGAATGGAGGCCTACACCAACAACTCTTGGCTTTGTGATGCAAATCCAACCAAGATCCAAGCTTCAATGCATGCTCATCTCCTCTACCATGCTAATTACTAAGATAAGCTACACTAATATGAGTGATTATGTGAGGAGATGTACATCTTTCTCGTAAGAATACTCCTTCCTCTCAATCTACTCCCATATCCCGCTATCTCTCACCATCTTTGAAGGTGTGTGAGGTATTGGGTCTGAGACCGTGAGGGAATTGATGTTGTGTTCGATAAGTGTTGTGCTTAGTGCTTGAAGTTTCCATCTTCATTGCACTAGCTAGTATTGAAGGAACACAAAGAATTGTATTGTAAAATGTCTCTCTTGATGGGAGAAACCATAATACAAAGCCTTTTGGAGGGGGGACCGGCTCCATGCAAATCCGGTCCTCAACTCTTGTCAATTGCTTAATTTCTCTCTCTTTTGAAGTATTGTTCATGCTATTTTACTAGGTGTTATATCTTTTTCTTCTCTCTCCACCCAAGCACTCTTGTTATTCTCATTAGGAATCTATTCTAATGAAATGCTCACTATGTTCATGCTATTTTCCGCTACACACAAGTTACTAGACCATTAAATGTTACAGTGTGTGTTACCTCCCACATGGAGAAACATGTGGAAGACCCAAGAGGTAGCAGTTGCACCATGTGCACTGCTTTCTCCTTGCTGTGAGCAGCAAATTTCCCCTTGGGACAATCCTTTTTGCCAAGGCCGCTTCCCAAGCATTGAAAGCATAACTTTTCTTCTTTAGCCTTCTCAAATTCCTCAGGAGAGAGAGGCCCGTGAGACCCCTTGGGTTTTTTAACTTCTTCAAAATTGACTACTAGAAATTTCCTTTTATTGTGTATTACCATGTGGATTAGCAGGCACGTGATTATTATGTGATTTATTTTCATCAGGATCATCATGAATGTGTGCTCTCACTATGGCCTCCTCAAGTGTTTTAGGGTCCTGAGTCTTGACATGCTTCTTACGGTCTGGCGTCAGACCATGAAAAAACCCATGTACTTGTTGAAAGGTGTCTAACCCTTCCAACTTGAGGATAACATCTCAATAGTGGGATATATATTCAAGCAATAATGGGTATTGGCACATGGAAAAGGTGTCCCAAGGTGTCCAATTTCTATCTGCCTCATTTGTGGGCAGAAATCCTTTTCAAAACATAGCTTCAAAGGCTGTCCTATTATGTGGTATGATATTCTTCTCCTTGAGAGACATCCATCATTATAGGCCTTGCCTTCCAGAGTTAGACTTGTCTGCAGTGCTCTGACTGTATCCGGAGTACGCCATAAGGCGTGAATTCCATCCCACTTCCTAAGAAAGATATTCAATGCATCCTTAATGTGGTCTCGGTCCTCTCCCTTAAAAGTTTGTGGCTTGGTGTTTTTCAACAACTCATCCACCTCCTTCATAGTGAGAGAGTGCAGAAAATCCGGAGATGGACCTTGTCCATGACCAGAAGGGCCTTGCCCCTGGTTGGCCACCTGTTCATGCATATGTGTATCAACAGGACCCTTGGCTTGCTGTTACATCAATTATATCACTAAAGTGGATAATTTATTCACATTTTTATTTAAGGAGGCAAAATTCGTTTCCATCACTTTGATCCGAGCCTATCACAAATTTTAGTTTATTATATTTTGTTGGTTTTCCTTCCTTCTAGAGGTTTACAATAAAAGAAGGAGTGGGAACAACCTCTTGGAAAAATTAAAAAAAAATGATTTGATAGGAATTTTTTCTTGACTAGTTCACCGGAGGTGAAAGGTAGAGGGAGAACCTAGTGGTAAAGGGAAGGGAAAATATGTAAATGTGAAAAGAAAAGATATGATGTGGTTGTGGAGCCATGCACCCATGATTCAAGGGTCATGAGTGGCTCATATCATCATGGCTTTGGAGCCATATGATTATTCAAACAGATGGGACCGAAGTGGAAGACTTGGTAAAGGAAGGAACCAGACACATGATTTTGCTGAATTTTTAAAAGATGCATCCACTCCGATCCAAGAAAAGTTATCTTCATCAAAGTTGTAGCTGATGAGCTGGAGATTCTGACCATATTTTTTTTATAATTTTTGCATCTACGGTCTAGGAGATATGGCCAAAATGGTGGACGCCAGGTTTTTCAACTGTGGTGGAGACCACCCCCTCTACCTTTACACACACACACCCTTCCTTTTCCACATTGAGACCTTCTCTAAAAATCATCCATTAGTCTTCTCACCCTCCTCTCCTTCCTCCTCTCTCTCAAGCTCAAAAACCCATCAAAATTCCTCTTCTAATCACCTCTCAAGTCATGCTTAATCTTGTTGTAATTCATAAGTTCTCATTCAACCCCTTTCTATTATTAATAGATATGTATTGATTTTATGTAGATTCTTTACATTTTAAAATAAGGAAGCTCTTGGACTCAAGCTATGGAGGAAGGAGTGAAGACAACACAAGTGATGATGGAGCTAATTAGTTGCAAATTGGTCAACAAATCACTTGGAAGGAGCTTCTTCATTGGTTGAATGTCCCTAATCAAGCTTCATTTGTACAAATTAGACTTGGATCTTAAGCTCACTCCTAGTCACTCTCTTTCCTATATAAAGAGGCCTTCCCCTTTGTAATTTCAAGCCTCCCTCAGCCCCATTGAGTCTTTGTATCACTCACCATGAGCCCATAAGCTCATTCATTCACTCTATTCTTGCACATTCTAGAGTGCAAATTGTTTCATGCTAGTAACCTCTCCTCCTCTTACTTATGTTAATTAAGAGAAATCTTTTATATGTGTGTGAGAGTGCTTGATGTGATCTTGGCTAATCCTTGAGTGGTTGTTTGGTAATCTACATGCTATTTGTGTTGGGAGTGTTTGAAGTCATCCATTCCTTGTACACACACTAAGGTTAATGCTTCATTCATAGTGATCTCTCTCTCTCTCTCTCTCTCTCTCTCTCTCTCTCTCTCTCTCTCTCTCTCTCTTTGTGTAGCGGTCCTATTCCACGCTTCCAAGACTAGGTGGTGCCCTCATCTCATTTCCCTTGTGGCGCAATGGAGTTTGTTTTGGTGTAGAGGCCGCCATTCCAAATTTTCTTCGTCAACTTATATGCGTGCTTGAAGTGCGCAAAATTCTTGGATATCAAGCAATTATGATAAGCGTCATCTCCTCCCATAGCTTCGTGGGTATCCTCCATGAGAGTATCAATCACGAGCCATCATGGGGAGGATCAGGTGTATTGTGCTCGAAATCAAAGGTCATGTTGATATGTGAATCCATGGCAACACTGTGCAGTGTGTGAGAGAGAAAGAAGAATACCTTGATTCGAAAAAAAATCTCGTAACCGTAGTATGCACCACAAATGGTGAATATTAGCCATGCTAATTACGCCGTCCGTCAAAGCTTTGCCAATCCATAATTCCACCCGTTCAAATACACTGCTTGAACATAATCGTCTCCTTGAAAAAGTCACAGACAACTTGATATTCCCAAAGAAACCAGTGGTAACAGATACTTGTTTGAAAATCTTGAAGCCATCGTAAATTAACCTTGACTCGCCTCAACAATTTTTGCAATTGTGGAGAATCTGCAGAAAATTGATGACCTGTCAAAGAATTTCCCGATCTCTTCTCGACAAGGTTATGTCGCACCTTGGCCGACAACCAGGTGAAAAGGTGTGTACGGGGTGTGTGCCGGTGTGGGCATGCACCCCTGTCCAATATCTTAGAGTAAATTGTCCAAGGACCAAAGCTTTAGGGCATTTTCACGTGGGAAAAAAAAACAAAGGCACTGTCAGCTATGGCAACCAACAACGCTGCGAGAGACTCAGGAGGAGATGATGGCCCGTATGTTGTTCGTTGAGGTTAGATGCAGTGATGTAAAATGCCTACCTCAGCAGTGCAAACCCTTTAAGCTCTCCCACACAGCCTATGGTGGAGGTCTATAGCCCGACTCCCTTCTCCTCAAGAGGCTCTGCCATGGGTTCGTCCTCCTCGTATTCATCCTCGCTTGGCAAGAGAGGAGCTCCATGGCCTTGCATGCACATGCAAAGAAGACCACGCCCTTTGCCTGCCAAAAATACAACCAGCTCTAAAACCAATGTAAAACCCAGAGGATATTGAATACTGGATCCTCCTCCCAGCCAATCTTTTATAGGAGGACCCATGGCCCTTTGCTCTAAATGGATCCCTTGTCCACACCTTCAATCTAGCCCTTGGCCTAGGTCCTTGATTCCCCTAGGTCAAGCGTTGCCCTCTAGCCTTTGGCCTGCCTTTGGCCTGACAATACATGGAAAATAAACATGATATTGTATCATACCTATGTATATCTATATGCTAATTAGCATATTCAACATGATATTTAGCACAAAGGTACACTTAGCTCACTATTTGAAGATGCGAACTATGGATATTCTATCTAGACAATTTTTATTAAAATCCTCATTTGGTAATCCTATTTTGATTCTATAGATTGCAAATAAAAATGGACTTGATAGATTATGATGTAATGGGAATTGTTGCACTTATTTCTAATGTAGATATATAGTTCTCATGGGAACTAAGTCTATAGACAATTTTTTAGAAGCCCTAGGTATAAATGTATATTTCTCATGTGGAAAGTAAGCCTATAGATGGTTTTTTAGAATCCCTATGTATAAATGTATAAATGATTTTTAAGAAGCCCCAGGTATAAATGTAGAAATGATTTTTTAGAATCCCTATGTATAAATGAGAAAGGATTCATCAAGCAATAAGGCCACAAATGGGACAGCTACAAGCACTAGTTCATGTGATTACACGTCAAATCTCCCTCAGGGGGGCATGGATCATGATCCATATTAGAACACATATTGGAATTTTGGTGATACCAGC
Organism: Adiantum capillus-veneris; assembly: GCF_014529385.1. NCBI lineage: Eukaryota > Viridiplantae > Streptophyta > Polypodiopsida > Polypodiales > Pteridaceae > Adiantum > Adiantum capillus-veneris. The sequence continues at coordinate 75,768,781 of NC_140937.1, forward strand.
TGATAAAGCATGCTTTAGGAATGTTATGGTTCACTTCTTTTTAAATTTGGAGAGATGTCAAGGTCAATACGTACGACTCCTGGATGACTACCATCGACAGTCATCATCACTGGTGTGCCTTGGTGGATAGGCATATCTTGGTCTACCTATTGGAGTGATGGAACTATTTTTCCTTTATGTTGTATTTTCCCTTATGTAGAATTCTATATAGCATGCCATTTCATCAGCTATTAGCACATAACGTAAAAATCAGTATTGTTTGCCACGTTAGCTTGTCAGCCCAAATCCTGGGCATGTCTGTACAGCTTGTTGCCGCATTAGCTTTCCTCTATCCCAGGCAATACTGCAACGTCATCATTTTGTGACAGGAGATACATCTCTTGGGGCACATTGTCTCAGTAGAAGGAGTGCATATAAATCTGGCCAAAATTGAGACTATTCGCAATTAGCCTCACCTAACGAATGTTCATGAAGTTCAAACCTTTTTGGGCTTGTGATCTTACAATTGGCGGTTCATTTGGAAGTTTGCAGAGATAGCTTCACCTTTGCATTTACTGACTCAAAAAGGAGTCCCTTCCATGTGGGGAGTAACAGAGGTTACCTTCTGACGCTCAAAGAAAAATTGACTACCGGACCAGTGTTGGCTCTTCCAAACTTGCAAAAGCCATTTGAAGTTTATTGTGATGCTTGTGGTCATAGTTTGGTAGCAGTTTTGATGCAAGAAGGCCATGTCATTGCTTACAAAAGCAGGATGTTTTCACAACCAGAGTTGGTAGCACAAATATATGAGAAAGAGCTATTGGCAGTGATCCATGCTCTTACATAGTGGCAACAGTATTTACTCGGAGCTGATTTCATAGTCTTTATGGATCACAAGAGTTAACGCTACTTCTTGTTAAAAAAGCAGCTTTTGGAAAAGCAGATGCAATAGGTTAACATCCTATCACATTTTCACTTCGAGATTGTCCATGTTCAAGAACATAAGAACTTAGTGGAATATGCATTGTCTTGGAAGCCCTTGGTTCTGGCTATTTTTGTGATTCATCATTGAAGCTTTGAGGATATATAGTTGACCAGTGCCACAAATACTAACTTTTTTGACATCTTTATCCAAATACAGAAAGGAGAGACTGTTTCAGGCTACTCCATGCGCGATGGCTATTTGATGCAGAAAATGATGTTGTGTGTTACATAGCCTTTGAGGGAAAAGATCTTCATAGAGTGCCATTGTCCACCTTTTACGGGCCACCGCAACATAGATACTATCTTGAAAGGTATGGAGCATTACTTCTATTGGCCGAGGCTCAAAAAGGATGTGGATGACTTTGTTCGCAGTTGTTTAGTATGCCAAAAGGTCAAGTTTGACAAGCATAAGGCACAGAGACTTTTACAACCTTTACCCATTCCCTCCCACCTCTTGGAAAGCATTGCTATAGATTTCATCTTTGATCTCTCCAAGACTCAAAGGGGGCACAATAGCATTTTGAGAGTCATTGACAGATTTAGCAAGCAAGCTCACTTTATTCTAGTAAAGGAAACGACCAAGCCTAATCATTTAGCGAGATTGTTTATTGCTCAAATTTTTTCATTATATGACATGCCTCAGACAATAGTGCTGGACAGAGATCCCCAATTCACGAGTTTGTTTTGGAGGGAAACTTGGTGGAACATTGGCACGCGGTTGCAGTTCTCATCATCATTCCACCCGCAGATAGATGGGCTATCTGAGATAGCCAATTCAATGGTTTTGGATTTATTGAATTCTTACATCTCCGATCAAAAGACTGAATTGGAAAAATATTTGCCTTTGGTGGAATTTGTCTACAATAACATGGTTCACTCGTCGACAGGGAAGACGCCATTTGAGGTAATTGTAGGTGCTGAGAAGATCCCTCCATTTCTAAGCACCAAGGACAATATTTTTGAAGAAAATCAGTACACGAGAGATTTGGATATTTCTTTTGCCAAGGTTTGCAAGGCTCTAGAGAAGTCGCAAGCAGGTCACAGGAAGGCAACACTTAGACATTGACGCGACTTGAAGTTGAACGAAGATGATTGGGTGCTCTTACATTTTGAGAAGGCACGTCTAAGGAACGAAAGGGAAAGAAGCCGCTTTTTCCAAAGATTAGCATGAGGAATTATGGCCCTTTCTAAATTCAAAAAAGATAAATTATATATCCTTTAGACTCAAGTTGCCAGAAACTTGGAAGGTTCACAATGCTTTTCATGTGAGTCTCTTGAAACCCTTTAAGGGTGAGGTGCCAATTGACGGAGAGCCTGACGAGCAACCTGAAGTGGAAGAGAGCGATGAGATACTTGTTCCAGAACAGTGACCCATAAAGAAAGAAAAGTGAAAGGTAAAGTGATTCGGTGGTTCTTATTGAAATTCAAGAACTATCCAGCATTGGACAAAGTGGATGGAGAAGGAGGACCTAGCAGATATTCCTCAAATTTTGGAACTTTACCTTGAGGCTTTTGGCTTAGCTACGTCCATTCCAAAAGATCCGGCATGTCAGCAGGGTTGAATCTGGTGCAAACGGGACTATATGAGAGGGGAGTCACTCTCCTCCTTTGTCACAGATTATCTGGATGGAATGAAGTCACTTATTTTTCCTTTGGATTTCAGGGATACTGCTGACCTGACAGTATTTTGTTGTATGAATTTATGAATAAGGAAATTGAAAACGGGAATTCCCGAACCTGAATCTGATTGATGTGTACTCTCTCATGTGATTTTGTTTGAGTGAAGGATTGAAAGGCGAAATGACTGCAAAATTTTGGTCTTGAGAATCTATAGGCATGATCCTAATAAGAATTAGCTAATCCGACATTAGTGAGGTCCGGTGTGGATCTAGATGCGATTGCTAAATATGCTGCCAGGAATCATGGTCTTAGATCTAGAATCGATTTTTATGTGATTGATATGATCCGAATGTGCACTGACTAAGTCTTCTTTGTGCAAGTGCTAGGTTTGTGTGGTCTAGTGCATCGATACTTAGAGTGAGTGTCTACTAAATTGGTTTATGGCCTTTGTCCATTTTATAGGTGTAATTGAGGACGATTACAATTCTTTCAAGACGGGGGTATGTCACAAATTGATAACGTGACATGCCTAACGGACAAGACCATTGTTAAGTTGTCCCAATTTATGGGCACTTGCCAACACGGCCTCTTGAAGGTTGGCATCTGGCTGTTATGGGTAAGAAAAGGTGATTTAAAAGTGATTTCTCTTTCATGTGGCAGTATTTTAAAGTGATTTCTCTTTCATCTAGAAGTATTTTAAAGTGATTTCTCTTTCATCTGGTAGTATTTTAAAGTGATTTCTCTCTCATGTGTCGCACCAGATTCTTGACTTCGGGTGTCCAAGTCTGTTATATAACTCCTCAAGATGAGGCACTTCCGGGGCTGATTTGATGCATGTTTGGATCCTTCTCGATGTGGGATTGTGGATGGCCACCAAGGGGATGATCTGGTGTGGAATTGCACTCTCGATGTGAGAGCCTAGAGGAATGAAGGGCTGAAAACGTGGATCTCGATGACAGCGATGATGGACAACAATGTAGCACTTGATGCCGATAAGGGAATGGTCAAGAGGAGGCTTGATGGGCTGCCTAAGTACCGGACGCAACGGGTGACTCACGAGGGAAGATCCAAGCCTCTTTTTGGCGAAGGGAAGGGATGAAATTTGAAAACGTTGAGGGTGATCTGCTGCTGGTGCTAGCGCTAGGACTGATCTAGCAATGCAAGACCAAAACGATAAGGCTTGAGGTTGTTGCAAAAAACACCAGACTGATCTGTGCAAAACTGTTGATGATGGCTGCTCCCTTTGCTAGCGCTATCTACAAGTTACTGAAAACACCTCCTTGCTTCCTTTATAGGCTAGGAGTTTGTCTTATAAATTTACAAAGGCTTAGGTAGGGCAAATTGTCCACTAGACCAACAAAATAAATTGTAAAAATAATTTATCAAATAATTGAGGAACATAGGCAAAGGTCTCATACTAGGGCAAATCTAAGAAAATACCAGTCATGAAGCAAACAAGGTCCCTCCAGGGGACAAAGGTATGGATAACTGATGAACTTATCCCACTGCAACTTAAGAATAGGCCAGTAGATCTGGCCAAAGTCAAAGAAGCAAGAAAGAATGGCAAATGGGCAGTGTACAGAGCCGAGAAAGCAATCATCATACACCCCACCCCCCAAAGAGGAGAATCCACCTCCTACTTAGATCTATAACTATTTTCACCCCCAATGTAATGTAATGTAAACTCTTATGAGTCATAAGAGTCCCGAAGAAGATACTAGCTCCCCTCTTTTGAATACTATGATGATTATCCTTTTATCAACACCCGAAATGGAATGTAACGAGTCATCATTGTCCCATGGGTCGAGTTCGGCCTGTCCTGGATATTACTAGATCTTTCTTTCTTTCTCTCTCTCTCTCTCTCTCTCTCTCTCTCTCTCTCTCTCTCTCTCATTCACACATTTCACTTTCCTCTTTACCTTATGGCATAGGCCCTTCAGGCTCTTTGAAGATATAAGGAGAATAAAAAGGAAGGTCACAATTGGAAATAACAAGACCTCTGATTGATGGATTGACTCGTGTTGTAGGCATCGATAGAGATCAAGAGATAGGCAAAAAGAGAGTGCAAGAGATTCATTGCATGTGGGCGAACATACTAGATAAGTGTGGTTGGCGTGTTCTCTCCTAGTTGTCCTAAGTAGTGTGCCATAATTAAATAGATCGTACACTCTAAACACATTCAACAATTCAGAGAGCTCTTGCACAAGCCTAAATTAGAGGCAGGGATGAAGTTGTGCTAGCACTGGAGCACACACACCATACACAAGCTTGAGTACAATCCCGCCTGCCTTGCCGCTAGCAAAACAAATTCTCTCTCTCTCTCTCTCTCTCTCTCTCTCTCTCTAGGAGAGAGAGAGAGAGAGAGAGAGAGAGAGAGAGAGAGAGAGAGAGAGAGAGAGAGAGCACATACAGGCCGCCCTCTCCTATCGCTTTAGTATGCTGTTTGTTTCAGCTCCAACTTGACTAATGCTAACAAAGCAAGCGTATATTGCCGATGGTCTTACCCATGGCAGGTTAACCTTCCACTTTTAATTTTATGTAGCCCTTCGAACTTTAGCTAGATTCCCTCATATTATCAAAACCTCAACATTCCCTTGGGACAATAATGGTTATTAACAGCACAAACCAATATAATAATTACAACTCTGCAGCAATTGAGAATCTTCTCAAATTTTAATAAGAAATCAGACTCTAGTAGCTTGATGTACATAATAATCCTTATACATGAGATGGATACATGGATGAAAGCATGTTAACCTGTCGCGCTTTTTGTGATAGTTAGCAGTTTCAAGTTAGCACATCTTCGACAAGCTGGGCGTCCGGTAAATTTTTTACAAATAATATCAAAATTTGTCGAAGGTTGTACATTTGGATTCCTTGTTTCAAGTGCTTTCTATTGATATATCATATGTCATAGATCTTGGATATGTAGCTCAAGTTATTGTACTAGTTAGCATATGTCAAAATTGTGCTAGTTAGCATTGTCCTGGACATGAAAAAGCATGACAAGTTAACATGCTTTCACCCACATGCAATGTAGACATTCTTTTCTCTCATTTAAGAGCAATGAAGCTTACATCTTTCAAAGCTTGTGTTGAGATAGAGAAGCAATGGAAAGATATCACCTATACGTTTGCATGTGGACATACAAGTGGATCCCTGTTCAAAGGAAAATATTACCACCTACTTTGATACGAGTATAACATAGGCATCGTACGTCTTTCATGTGAGCTCTAACATAGGAGCATTGCATAAGATTGTCCACCAGCCATAGAAGTCCCTTTATATAGACCTTGCTGGACATTGCCCAAGTATGCCATGCCTACGGTGTGTCGGGCTACACACCCATGTGGCCATCTGACCTCCTCAAACCCCACGTGGACTCCACCCTGAACTCTACATACATAGTGTGGTCTATGCAACTATCTGTGGATACCATGCGTGCTCCATGGTCTAGATGCTATAGATGACACTGTTACTTCTTCCTTATCAATGTATTCATCCACAATGGCACACTCACATAAATAAATGCATTTTTTTTTGAGAATGCATTATGTTCCATCAAGAGGAAAGAAAATACAACAAACCTCAGGAGTAACTTGAATAATCACAAGAATACATATCACCTCACTCCCCCGTTCTTGCTTACGCCTCTATGTTGGGACTTCTTCTCTCATGCCCTCCCTGTCTTCTGCTAAGAAGCTGTTTCACGACACCATTGCCAGTGTTGCTACTTCGCTTATGTTCCGTCTCTCGTCCTCGTCCGGATATTTGTTGTCGAGCTACAGAAGGGATATTCACTGGCTCAAATGTCCACACTAATACAAAAGATAAAGGAACTACTTCCAAAAGCTGAAAAACTAACTAAAAAGAAACAACCAATTGATAGCATACAATTTGCATATGATCTTGTGTGGTACCATCCTAAGAGCTCTCTCATGGGCCTCTACATCAAGGTAACAAGCTTCCTCCTCTTGTGTAATGAGAACCTCTCCATGCCTCTTAAATGCATTTGTTGTGCATTTGCACATGATTGTCTACCAGCTCCAAGGTTGGGTGATGTCTGGACAATGGCAAGGCCGGACTACACAGGGGCAAGGCCCTTCTAATTAAGGAGAAGGTACAACTGCTGATACTTTGCACACTCTCAGTGCAAAAGAGGTGGATGAGTTGTTGAAAAACACCAAACCACCAACTTTTAAGGGAGAAGACCGAGACCGCAACAAGGATGCAGTGAATATCTTTCTCAGCAAGTGGGATAGAATTCACGCCTTACGCCGTACTCCAGACGCAGTCAGAGCCTTGCAAACAAGATTAACTCTGGAAGGCAAAACCTACAAATGGTGGATGTCTCTCAAGGAGAAGAATATCATACCACAGAGTTGGGAAGCTTTTAGCTATGTTTCGCAAAGAATTTTTGCTTACAAATGAGGCAGATCGGAATTGGACGGCTTGGGACACGTGTGCCGGGCGCCAGTACCCATCATTACTTGAATATGTATCTCACTATCGGGATGTTATCCTCAAGTTTCAAGGCTTAGATAACTTTCAACAAGTACGGGGATTTATACGAGGTCTGACACTAGAGCTGAAGAAGCACATCAAGACTCAAGACCCTAAAACACTTGAGGAAGCCATAGTGAAAGCACATATTCATGATGATCCAGATGAAAAGAAAGCACATAATACACATGTGTCTACTAATACACATGTTAATATATGCACACAGTATGGGCACAATAAAAGGAAATCTATAGTAGCCAATTCAAAAGCATCTAAAACACCCAAGGGGTCCGGAGGTCCTCTCTCTCCTGAGGACTTTGATAAAGCTAAGAAAGAGAAATTATGTTTTCAATGTTTAGGAAGAGGTCATGGAAAAAAGGATAGTCCCAAGGGGAAATCTGCTGCTCATGGTAAGGAGAAAGCAGTGCACACGGCACAGCTATTGCCTCTTGAGTCTTCCTCACAATTCTCTACAGTGGAAGTGAGGTGGTGCATGAATGCTGTCTCATAGCTTACATGTGGCAACAGATCTTCAGAACACATGAGTTTAGTACGTATGCACGGATCTCTGCAAGGGCACAAGGTGCACATCTTAGTAGATGACGGTGCTACTCACAATTTCATCAATTACGGATTGGTGAAAAAACTCAAATTGCCTCAAACTCCGAGTACCCACCACTACAAGGTAGCAAGGATGAATGGACATGATACAGAAATCTGGGATACTCAAGTCCGAGCTGTTCCGTTGGAAGTACAAGGTTACTCCACATCCTTGGAATTTTAGGTTATGAACATGGAGAGGGCAAACGTTGGTGCAGCCAAAGTTGGTCTGTGCAGGACCGCACTCTATACCAAGCTAAGGGTGCTAAACAGGTGCATGGTAGAGGGCTAAAGCCAGTGTGGGAGACCTCAGCAGAACAATGGCAACGGAAATGCGTGCTTAAAGTTTTTTTAAGGCAAGGGGGGGGGGGGTCCAAAGTGAGATAATGATGACGAAAAATCAAGGTGTTCAAAATACGGGAAATGTAGCCCTAAATGTGGTGTTCAAGATGCTCTAGAAGCTCGTCCAGACGGCATCGTCAAACAGGGCTTCAGTATGAAAGATATGCCAATCCGAAGTTAGAAGGCTTCGCAGGTCCCGACGGACAGGGCAAGTACAGACATGTGGCCAAAACTGGGATCATTGGATACACGTGTAAAGCTCAAGCTCTGAAGCATGGCGGTCTTTCGAGACTGTCAATCGGGTCTCGAATGGGCAAGTTATGGCCTGTGGAATATTTACCGGGGGTCGGGTATGTGCTCACCAGGCCACGTTGATAGGTGTGCTGACAATGATATTTTTGAGCTCGCCAAGGTTCTAGAACTTCGTGTGCAATGCATGGGGCTAGTCAATTTTTTCGGCTTGCTGCTCGGAGTTATGGGCATTAAGACGGACCAGTTCAAGCTGACAAACAATCGTGGCAAGGGAAAAACTGGGTTTTTCCCCCCTTTTTGGACGTGTTGTCTGAGGCTAGCATGACATTGAGTGGTGAACAAGAGCTAGAATTCGGAGTCAATATGGTGAAGTTCCCGTGCAGGATGACCGGAAAAGTCATTTGATGGGTTTGAGCACGCGAAGCACCGATAGCATATGTTAAAGCTCTACCTTGGTTATCAATTGAAAAGGAAAAGAGGGGTGGTGGGAGTTTGCAAAAATAGGGAATGTCGAATGCTTTGAGGAGGAGTAAAAAAAGAGAAAGAGGAGGGATTTGTTGAAGTGAAAAGAAGCAATAGCGTCGGGCGCTATTGCTCAAGATGACTTTTTTAGAAAGTAGGAAAAAAAAGGGGAAGTAAAAGGAGGGAGAAGACAACGTTTTCGTGAAGGGTTTTTTTCTTGGATGGTGGAGGAAAAAGGGAGAAGAGTGCTCGTGTTCGGCAATCGAGCCCTGGCATGCATGGTTTGCGAAGAGGCTTGGAAGGGCAAAAGCTCTAGAGGGAAAAAAGCTAGCGAGGGCTGCCAAGAGAAGCGGCTTCTGTCCAAGTGAGGCCAACGATGGAGTTTTTTGTCGAGGTGTGTGCAGACAAATTCAAGTGGCGAGGGATGTGTATGCCCCTCAGTACGGATTGGTGATGACCATGGTGCGACATAGAGCAGGTCATATGAATTTTCTATATGGTGTGTAAAGAAGCTGTCATTGCTGGTTTTTTGGCGTTGTCTCCCCCTCTTCCCCCCTTTCTTCTTTGCTCGTCTCTAGGGTGTGTGGTGCCGGTCTGTGTGAGTGTGTGTGTCCCCCCGGGTCCCCTGTGTGTGTGAGAGAGAAAGAGAGAGAGGTGTTGAATTGTGGAAGTGTGAGAAGCGGGCAAGATCGATGTGGTAGCCGTCTAAGGATTGTGCAAAGCGTGTGTACGTTGGGTGAAGTGCAGGCGAGGCTTTGCTAGTGTGAGTTGCTTGTTTTGAAGGTGTTTTCGAGAGGACAGGGGTGTTGTGAATACTGTGAGCTATATAGGGGCAGTTGCATGTGTGGCGGGTGTGTTCCCTATTCCCCCTCTCCATCTTCTGGTGCCCCCACTGAGAAGCACACTGATTGCTCCCTGGTGATGTGTTTATAAACGAAAATGTGGCAGAGTGTTGGCCCAATTTTTAGTGGTGAAGAAGATGTGGATGAGTGGCTGGCAGATTTTGAGTTATTTATTCTCTCATTGCAAATGTGGAGTGATGAAGAAGGTGGAGACAGTTCCGTTGGTGCTGCGAGGTAATGCAAAATCATGGTTTGATGGTCAGGAAGTTGCAAGTAAGCAGGATTGGGTTGGTTTTCGAGAGCGGTTTCTCTGCAAGCTTCACAAAGTGCTGTCGGCTGCTGAAGCGGATGCAAAGATTAAAGCGTTGCGACAAGAAGTAAGTGAAAATTTTGATGCTTTTGTCGAAAAGTTGGAAGCAAGTTGGAAGGGTTTAGTGGCTATAACCGGAGTGATCATTGCGGATGGTTTCAAGATGGAGAAATTTCTAGATTTCCTGTGTCCTCGAGTTCGAGATAAGGTGGATGATGAAGAGCCAAAGACTTGTGCCGAGGCAGTCAGAGTTGCCAAGGTGAAGAGAAGGAAAATGAAAAGAAAGTTGGGGTTAGGCTTGCTAAAGCCTGCAGATTGTATGTCTGTTGAAGCAGCAGTTTTTTCTATGGGCTCATCGAGGATGGTTCCAGTGATGCGAAGTGTGGAGCCTGTTAGATTAAGGCCTATGATTGACTATGTTCCTTGGGAATTACCTGTTGGTGAAGCATCTATGCCAATTGTGGAGGAGTTCATCAGTGAAGATGAGCCTTTTGTTAAAGAGAGCCTGTGTGTAGAGGAGTTAGCAGTTGCCAAGTGTCCAGTGCAACTTGAAGAGGTGGAGCATGTTCTCGTGGAGTGCTTGTATGAAAGGGTAACAGATCGTGGCCATGTGGTGTTACCATATACATGTGGTAGTGATGTGTGTGAACACACTAGGACCGCCGGGGCATTTTTTCCCTCTTTAGGAGGTTTTTTCCCCCGTGCATTGTATATACGCCCATCACTCTAGGGCTATCTATCTTTCCATTGCACACTAAGTAATACACTCTCTATTGTGTGCCTTGAGCTTCCTTCGTCTTCTCCAAGCTGTGTGTGTTTCTCTGCAACCCTAATTCCAACAATTGGTATCAGAGCAGGTCACGTCCTCCCGGGCTTAGTCGCCAGCTGCTCCAGCACACGCCTGCTCACTTTCTCCGATTTCAGTGAGCTTTGGAAAGCTCGAAGAGCTTGGTCTGCTCAGAATTTTGATTTGGGCTCATTTCGGCCTCCGTTTCCACTACGGGCAGTACTGCACAGGCTATTTCGTCATTTTGTGCAGATTTTCTGTCAGTGCCGTTTTCTGCATAACAGGTGCCTTATAGTCTTCTACGGTTTGTGCTATATAGCACAAGTTGTTCCCGCTCCATTTCTCCTATTTTCGGGCAGTTTTAACATCAGGTGCAGCATTTACCATGGCTGACAACAACAACACAGATGTGTTCAAGATGTTTGCTGCTGAGGACAGGTTGGATGGGGACAACTACCCTATGTGGGCTTATATGATGCAACACGTTCTTGTGTCAAAAGGTGTCTGGAACATTGTGCAGGGCATTGATGTACGTCCTTGTTCTGAAGATGTAGGCGATATTGAGGATGTTGCAGGTCTTGCTGCAAGGATTGCAGCTGTTAGAGTTGTTTTGCCTACAGCAGAACAAGCTCGTTGGGATGTTAAGGATGCGCAGGCTCATGCATTGATTGCGTTGTCTGTGAAGCGCACCATTATTCCTCACATCCGTTCAGCAAAATCTGCAAAACAGGCTTGGGATATTCTAGCAGGTCTTTATGCAAGCCGCAATGAGGCTAAAATTGCTTTGCTGCGTAAAGAGCTAGAGTCGAAGATTATGCATGAGGAAGATGATATGGACACTTTCCTTGCTAGTGTCAAGGATATCAATGAGCAACTCATTTCTGCAGGTGAAGTCATTTCTGACAGTTCCCTTGTGCAGACTGTTCTTGATGCCTTACCAGATTCCTACCAGACTTTTGCTAGTACTTGGAGACTGATGACCCAAGGAAATCCTAAAGTTGTCAAGTTTGATGCATTATGCACATTGCTGTTGCAAGAGTCACTTTCTAGAAAAAACAGGACTAGGCAGCGTGCAGTTGAACAGGCTTTTATTGCTTCTCAAAGAAAGGGTGGTAACAGTAATGCAGCCACTTCTTATGGTTCTGCTGCGAGTGGCAAAATTTCTGTTCCTAATGCTTCTGCTGGCAGCACTTCGTCTGGCAATTCTGGTGATAAGGGCAAAAAGAAAATGCGTTGCCATTATTGTAAAGCCAATGATCACTTGATCAAGTCGTGTCCTAAGTTGAAGGCCAAAGAGGCTAAGAAGAAAGAGGGTGGTTCCACTGCAAATGCTGGTTCCACTACAAATGCAGCCATTGTTGAGTCTTCTGTGAAAGGAGATTGTGATGCTGATGTTGATGCAGAATGGGCTTTTAGCGCAGAGTGCACTTACAATCCTGCTGTCCATGATGCATGCTTGTCAGTTGCTGCAGATTCACATGTGTGGTATTTCGACAGTGGTGCTACAAAGCACATTACCTCACATCGTGAATTGTTTACCTCTCTCGAGTCTGTCCCTCATGGGAATTCAGTCACTTGTGCCAACAACGCCTCTTATCCAGTTCAGGGAGTTGGAAAGATTGTGCTCACTGCTGCTAATGGCAGTTCCTTCACACTTGTTGATGCACTTTATGTACCTGGGATCAAGAAGAATCTATTGTCTGTATCCGCACTTGCTAGACTTGGACTTGTAGTCAAATTTGTGGATGACAGATGTACAGTTCATGATCTCAGTTTTGGTGATGAAATTGTTGCATCTGGGCTTTTGTGCCGTGGGCTGTATAAGCTCACTTTGTATGACAAGTGTGGACAAAATTTTGCAAATGCTGTTGCAGATTCAAGGGCTATTTCAGATGCAAAACTTTGGCATGCACGTTTTGGTCATCTGAATTTTGCCAGTTTGCTGCGTTTGCAGAAATCTGATATGGTTGCTTCTTTGCCGCCTCTTGAAGCACCTATCAAACATGTTTGTGAAGGCTGTATTCTGGGTAAAATGCAGCGTTCTAAGTTTCCAAAGGATGGTTCAGTTAGGGCCACATGCAGGTTGCAACTTGTGCATAGTGATGTTTGTGGGCCCATGCAAACTCCGTCCTTGGGCAATTACCTATACTTCGTGACTTTCATTGATGATTACTCCAGGCATGCATGGGTATTTCCGCTTAAAGCAAAGTCCGAAGTTTTTATGTGCTTCAAACAATTTTTGGCTATGGCTGAAAATGTCTCAAAATGTACTATGGGCACCCTCCGTTCCGATCGAGGGGGGGAGTATATGTCTCATGAATTTAATGCATTTCTGGCTAGTCGTGGGATAAAACACCAATGTACAGTGCCTTATACACCTCAGCAAAATGGTGTTGCTGAGAGGAAAAACAGGTCACTAACGGAAATGGCACGATGTATGGTCAAAAGTCAAGCTTTGCCGCATTCTTTTTGGCTTGAGGCCATCATGTGTGCCACTTATGTACTTAACAGGTGTCCTACGAAAGCTTTGCAGTCTATTACTCCATATGAAGCATGGCATGATAGAAAACCTTCTATTGAGCACATGCGTGTTTTTGGCTGTTTGGCATATGCTTTGGTGCCACAAGTGCAGCGCAGAAAATTGGATGATAAGGCTGTCAAATGTATTTTTGTTGGTTATAGTGCTGAAAGCAAAGGTTACAGGTTGTATCATCCGCAAACAAAACGTATTTTGGTTTCACGGGATGTAGTGTTTGTGGAAGATTCTGTTCAACCCTTGCTGTCATGTACTAGAGACAATAATGTAAGCTCACAGGACATTTATGACACTTTGTTGCCTCTTTTCAGTGGTGGAAATACGAATGTAAGTTCCAATGAGGCAAATGTACAGCCTATGGAGGTTTCTGAAAATGTTTTAGAACAGCCTATTACTGATGCAGATGTACATGATGTACTTGATGAGGAAAGGGCTGAAAATGAGCAGGCTAGAGGTATGCCAAAATGGCTGGTGCACACTTTGCGTGACAGTAAATTGGATGCACCTTTATCTAGTCGTACTCGTTCAGGCTCTCGCCATGCATCTTATGCATCAGATTGTTATGCTTTGGCTGTGTCTAGTTTACATGATGTTGAGGAGCCTCTGTCTTTTGATGAAGCACAGAATTCAGAAAATTGGATTGCTGCCATGAAATCAGAATATGATGCACTTATAGAGAATGACACATGGACTTTATGTGATTTGCCTCCTGGCAAAAAGGCCATTGGTACGAAGTGGGTTTACAAGTTGAAACGCAAGCCGGATGGTGAGATCGATCGCCATAAGGCTCGACTTGTTGCAAAGGGTTATGCACAACAAAAAGGCATAGATTATGAAGAGACTTTTGCTCCCACTTGTCGTATGACTACTGTGCGTTTTCTATGTGCATTGGCAGCTCATTTTGGTTGGGATGTACATCAATCAGACATTGTTACTGCTTTCTTGAATGGTGACATATTTGAGGAAGTTTATGTAACGCAGCCTCGCGGTTTTGTCATAAAAGGACAAGAGGACAAAGTGTGCAAATGTAAGAAGGCTTTGTATGGGTTGAAGCAATCTCCTCGTGCTTGGTATGAGAAAGCTGACACTCATTTGGTTAAACGAGGCTTTCGTAACAGTCCAACAGAAAGCACATTGTATGTAAAGCGTGAGGATGATGTATTTCTCATTGTGGTTCTTTATGTTGATGATTTGCTGATCACTGGACCAAATGAGAGACATATTGCTGAATTTAAGGCTGATTTGAATGCTACTTTCAAGATGAAAGATTTGGGGCTGTTGCATCATTACTTGGGTATACAGTTTAAGCAGTGTGATGGTGGTATTGCCTTGTGTCAGAAAAGTTACATAGAGACATTGCTATGTAAGTTTGGACTTGAGGATTGCAAACCTATTGCCACTCCCATGGAAACAGGTTTGAAGTTGAGTCTACATGATGCTGGCGATCCTGCTGATGTCACTCTTTACCAAACTGCTGTTGGCTGCCTCATTTATGTATGCAACACGAGGCCAGATATTCAGTTTGCAGTCTCGCAGGTCAGCAGATTTATGCATAGCCCAGGGTCTAAGCATTGGCAGGCTGTCAAGAGGATTTTCCGCTACCTTAGTGGCACTTTACATCTTGGCTTGTTTTATCCCAAGGGGGGATCATTGCCGCCAGACTTACATGCTTTTTCGGACTCAGATTGGGCTGGTTGTTTTGACACGCGAGTGTCCACAAGTGGTTTTTGTTTCATGCTTGGCAGTTCATGTATATCATGGTTGAGCAAGAAGCAACCTACTGTGGCCACTTCGAGTTGTGAGGCTGAGTACAGGGCAGTCTTCACAGCTACGGTTGAGTGTGTATGGCTCAGACGCCTTATGGCTGACTTGGGTGTTGGACAGGACACTGCCAACACTATCTACACTGACAGTCAGAGCGCATTGGCAGTTGCGAGGAACCCAGTTTTTCATGCTCGCACAAAGCACATTGAGGTGCATTACCACTATGTCAGGGAGAGGCTCTCAGCAGGAGAGATCAGCTTGGCTTATGTGCCAACACAGGACAACCTTGCAGATCTTTTCACAAAGGCATTGTCTCGTGAGAAGCTTGAAGCTTTCCGCAAAGCTTTGGGCTTACTCCCCTTTGTGGACTGATCCTGTCCTCAGGGCATGGCACTTCCCTTTACTCATGTGCCAGCTCTCGTTCACCGCATCACTCCAGGGGGGATTTGTTACCATATACATGTGGTAGTGATGTGTGTGAACACACTAGGACCGCCGGGGCATTTTTTCCCTCTTTAGGAGGTTTTTTCCCCCGTGCATTGTATATACGCCCATCACTCTAGGGCTATCTATCTTTCCATTGCACACTAAGTAATACACTCTCTATTGTGTGCCTTGAGCTTCCTTCGTCTTCTCCAAGCTGTGTGTGTTTCTCTGCAACCCTAATTCCAACATGTGGTAGGTGCCAAGAGCTTGGGGTTGGATGACGAAAGTGGGCTCGACAATGGTCCAACTTTTGTGGAGCAGCTAGAGGATGATCATGCTGATGCCGAAGTGAAGATGATGAGGCTACAAGCTCAAGCTTCTGGCAAACAAGTGAGGAGGATAGAGATACAAGCTGGGAGACCGAATCCAAAGAGTCGATGCTGGTAAAGGTAAAGTTACCTTCGTATATGCATGAGGATGTGGTGGTTGCCACTATGGATAAAGAGCAAGGAAGAGTGTTGGAGCTTGGGAATAAAGAAATGCAGGTGAGGGTGCTATGCGGCACCATGCTAATGATGATGCTCATCAAAGTAGCTATCGAAGGTGCTTTGATTGTACACTGATACAAGGGTTTCCCAAGAAGGAGAGAGTTGTTGTGGTTGAGGAAGAAGAACAGGTTGAAGAAGATGGCATGCAAGAGATATTGGACGCTCATAAAGAAGAAGAGCAGCTCCAGCTAGCCATGGATTGCACGAGAGATGCCTTGGATACAGGTTCTTTTGAGTAGGTATGCTTGGATGAGGAGGTTGATTGGGGGTTTGATGACTCAGTGGGTGAGATGGATGAAGAGACATAGGTGCTTGTAGGGAAAGCTTTGACTATAATGTAGGTGATACGAGGGTCTATCCCTCTCCAGTTGGCAGTTTCTTTGGAAGAGCAAAAGCTTGCTGCTATGATGGTGCCATCAGAGGCAGGTATGGAGGTGAGTATGGAAGTGATGGGGACCGGGGTGCCTATGTTGAAAGAGGTTCCAGTTAAGTGGAGTGGTTCTTTTGAGCATGAAGTAAAGTCCAAGGGTGTGGACTTATTTGAGCTGTCAAAGGAAATTTGTGTATGGTGGTTGAAGGGGATGCTGATAAACGGAGCTGTGCAGTGGGCCGTCGAGCAGGTGCAGGATTTGCTTGAGGAGGATCTTGCGTTATATGGCTGGGAGGGAGGGCATGGTATGTTCATGATGATGTACACTCGGAGAGTGGTGATGCTTTTGGTGGTGTTTTTTTGGAAGTATATAGTATGCCTATGGATGCTTGAAGTGATGAAAGCATGGCGAGAAAAACTTATGTAGATTGTTGGCTAGATGCCTTGGTGCGGCACTATGTGAGCATGTTGCAGATGGATGGACGGGATCAATGCCAGGTGTTTGATCCAGGCGGATGATGGCAGTGAGGTGGTCCGAGGCGGGCGACAAGAAGAGCGGCCTCTAAACACCCTTCGAGGCTCCCGTGCTGCTCAATTAGGGCTGGGGCAAGCACAATCAGAGACAACAACAACCCACAGCCAGAAACCAAAGAAGAAAAGGGGCACCACCTAGTTGTAGATGCGAACTAGCACGCACGTGATATCTCCTTGTACTCAAACGCACAAAGAGAGGGGAATGCAAGATAGCCACACACACCAAACACAAACATTCACTACGCCAGAGAGAGGTAAAGAGCACAAATCAACTTGAGCAACTCAGTCTTAGCCTTAAAGACTAGATGCACACAAAGCTTGATGAGAAATAGAGAGACAACACAAAACTTGACCTTGTTGCCAATACACAAATTGTCTTAGGGTCACGGGAGCCCTCTCAACGAGCACCCTCTTACAATTGACCTTTTAGGCAAACAATTCAACAAGCCCTCAAACCACCAAGCATGAAATGGCACAACAAACTTCAAGGACAATATACCTTCAACCACCTGATGAGCCAACTTATCAAGTCAATTTGGAGAGAAGAGTCCTAGTTACAACATACAATTGCACCCAAAACTATAAATCTTATTTATGCACAAGAGTAGGCTACATGTGTGGTGAAGAGTATGGCATACACTCCACTCCGCTAGATGGCATAACTAACTTCAAGCTTCTCCATGCACCTATGTGTAATGATGGAATAGAGCACTCACGATGCACACACTCTACACAACTAGGCTTGAAGAGTGGTGTGTTATGTGTTGAGAATGGTGTGGTGTAGTGTGATCATGTGATGATTTACAAGGGAGAGAAGGGCTCTATTTATAGGTTTAGAAGCCCCGATTAGGATTAGGCCTAATCAAGTTTATTTGAAGAAATCAAAGATTATGCAAATTTTTATTTTTTTTAAATGAGGGTGGGCCTCTCTTATCCTTTGAGTCACATGGATGTGGGCTTTGGAGAAGTTGACATTCACCTCTTTACAGCACCAGAAGAAGAAGCGGTCAGCATAGCGAAGTTGCACGTGTCGATGAAGCTATGTTATCTTCAAACCTTGGAAAATTCATGATAAAAGACTTCATTTGCAGAGGTTAACCTTGGATTTTTTCTGATTATGTGAAGTTCTTTACAAAGCTGAAGAGGGTATGGTAATATGGACATATATGTAGAGAGAAAGGGGGACACATAGGGTGTAGAAATGGAGGATGAAGGCTATGGAGGTGTGAGAGAAGTGGCTTTGGTGAAGAGGGTGAATTAGGACATGGGAGTTTCAGGTTTGGGAGTGGGAAGGAGAGGGAGGAGTGTGTGTGAAAGAGGAAAATGATAAAGTGGAAGAAGGAGTGTGGCTGCATAGCATGGGCAACCTGGGGTCCACCAATAAAATCGTAGCTCACAGCTCGTAGCTCAAAAAAATATGAAAAACTTTGAGGTCAAATGTGAGCTCACGAGCTACAACTTTTTTTTGTATCATCTTTTCAAATTCCGGGAGCATGTGGTCTTTAAAAATTCAGCAAAACCGACTGTTTTTTCCACTGCACAAGGTCCTTGTGAGGTCCTTCTTTGGATGATTCTTTTGAATACCTCCAAGAGTGAGCTCCCCATGGTGCATGCATGCATGCCACATACCCTTGACCTTATTTGGTAGGTCTATAATTGAAGATATTGTTGAGATCATGATATAAGAGAATAGTACAACTAAGAAAATCAAATATTGAGGGGTCTAAAAAAATATGTACATGTCAAATATAAATAATATAGGTGGAAAAAATATAAAGGGGTCAAAATAAATCTCTCTTATTATAAGTCTACCATAAAAAGATGAATATTTTTGGTATTCTAATTTATGAGAGTAAAAGAGAATAGATGTAGGAAGGAAAAATCACAATAGTGAAAAAATATACACATAAATAAAACTAGTTTTTTTGGATTTTTGTTGGGATGGAGTTACACCAAAAATAAGAGAAGCTTGCATGAAATTATTTTTATATGGAATAAAGAGTATGCAAAATGGTAAGAAAAAATATGGTAATGGTGAGTCAATGTACATAGCATAAATAACACAACATAGGTAGAAATATTTAAATAAATACCAAAATAATTATGAAAACTCCTTTTATTTAGGCCCTATATACAATGAAATATTTACACACAAATGGACAATAATATACTTGTATTTTTTTAATTAGTTTTATCTTTTTAGCTCAACTAGCCCAGTGATTAGCTAATTAAGGGTTTTTAAGAAGATATGGGAAAAGTCCCCTAACTCACACACACCTATATACAGTGAAATGGTAGGGATAGCCAAAATGTTTGAGTGATTTGATAGGGTGAGGTAGCTTACTATGGCAATTATGGAAAGCCGAAAAACGGCTATCATTAGCCCTCCCCGAGGATGATGGTATATTCATGTACCATCATAGAGCATCTTTTCCAAAGAGAGTGCTTCACAGTCCTTGACGAGATCTTCATTGTTTGGCCCCTCAGAATTTTGGATGGAGTTACACTCATGCTTCATGTAACAATACTTACATGAGACATCTGCCCTTTGACAGATCTTTGGTAGATCCTTTGGTAGAAGGCGACTTAAATAAGGCTTCAAGAGATACCCGTTTACCTTAGTGGAGTGCTCTTTCCCATTTAAGTCCATAAGTTGATAGTAACTTGAATTGAAAGCCTTCTTAACTATGTATAGCCCCTGCCATCTAGTTTCAAATTTGGCATCAAAACAATTATCGAGTCGATTGTCATACCTTAGCACAAGATCTCCTTCATTGATGCCTTTGTCCTTTAGTTTCTTGTCAAGCTTCTCCTTCGCCTGCGTAGCTTTCCTCTTGTAGCACTCGTATACTACTTCTCTTTTCCACTCAAGCTCAGCTAAGGTAAGAAGTCGATCCATCCATGCTTCTTGATCATCTTGTGTTGCTTTGCCATGAAGTCGTATTGTTGGGATGTTAAGATCAATTGGTTGTAAAGCCTCTTGACCATAGACCAAGTGAAATGGTGTAAACTCCGTGGCTTCCCTATATGTGGTTCAATACGCCCACAAGGAACCATCCAAGAAGTCATCCCACAACTTTGTCTTGTTTCTCACCATCTTTCTAATGATGTCTGCAATGACACCATTAGCTTTTTCTACCAGACCATTGGATTGAGGATAGTAGGGTGTACTATGACGATCTAGAATGTGAAGTTCTTCACAGACCTCTGTGAGCAAGCCCTTTCTAAACCCTGGACCATTATCAAAAACAATCTCCAAAGGTGTGCCAAATCTACAACAAATGTGAGTGTAGACAAATTTGCTCATTGTCCTCTCATTTACCTTTGCCACACTTTGTGCTTCTACCCATCTCGTCATGTAGTCTATGGCCACCAAGATATACGATTTCCCATTTTTAGTCCTAGGCAATGGACCCATAGCATCAATGCCCCATTTTTCAAATGGACAATTTGCAAGGACTAACTGACATGGACCATGTAACAGATGCTTGTTTCCATTAATCTGACAGTTGTGACAGCTTTTACACCAATGTTGAACATCAATAAGCAAGCTTGGCCAAACATATCTGGCAAGTCAAATCTTTTTTGCAGTGAGTTCCTGTGCAAAATGACCACCACACGCTTCCTCATGCAAATATTTTAGAATGGCTGGGATTTCCTCAATAGTTGGTACTCTTTTGCACACTTGATCCTTCCCTCTTTGGTAGAGGGATCCTTCTAGAAAGAGATACGTGCTTGCCTTCTTCATGAGTCTCCTCTTCTGAGACTTCGTGAAGTCTTGTGGAAACCCACCCTCCAAAATGTAGCTAATAATGGGAGTCAATGACTCCAATCCCTGGTATCTCGGTTGCTTGACAGTTGCTGCCACCATGATGACCTGCACTTCTTTCTCACCACATGTAACTGCTTGTTGTGCAAGTAAATCGGCATCTTCATTCTGTTTCCTAGGAATATGATATAGTTGCACTTCTTCAAATTGATTAAACAATCTATGAATGGCATGAAGTTTTGTCCTTAGGCTTTTATTCTTGCATGCCCAAATGCCTAAAATTTGCTTCACAATGAGAATTGAATCCCCTTTTACCATGAGACGTTGTATACCTTGGCCAATGCATATCTTTAAACCATGAAGTAGTGTGTCATATTCTGCTTCATTGTTGCTAGTTGAACCTGGTAGATTGACCTTCTCTTTCATGACCACCTCTCCACTTGGGTTGAGCAACACTAGCCCTCCCCCTGCTTTTCTTGTGACTCGTCGAAAAGCTCCATCAAAGAACAAGGTAAAAGCATTAGGAATACTTTTAGGTGGTGGCAATGGTAGGGTCTTTACTTTAGGCACCTTAATCTCCTTCTCATGTACCAATTGTGCACGCACACTATCTTCTACCTTGAAAGAGTATTGGAACTCTTGCAATTCCATAATCCACTTTGAGATCCTGGTGCTAAGATTCATTTGAGATGACACCCAAGGAAACAAATTTTCTGTAGTGAGAATTACAAAAGGTTTTGGTAGCAAGTAGGATCTAAACTTTCTCACCGCAAACATGAGAGAAAGCATCATGAGTTCTGCCTCTGTGTAGCCTCTCTCCAAGGCATTCATGACCCTACTAGCAAAGTAGATGGGTCGCATCCTGGTACTGTGGGGATCTTGCTATAGTAACACAACACAAATTGTTTCCTTCCCAACACTAGAGCTAACAAAGAATGTGTACTCCCAACAAGGAGGCATGAGTGTTGGTAGCTTTGACAAAATGACTTTAATGTTACAAAAGTACTCTTCAAGATCATCAGACCATGCAAATTCTACTTGTTGTGTCAACTTTTGCAAAGGGTGAAGTAACTCCGAGGCTAAGTGAATGAATCGTGACATATACTTCACCTTTTGAATGAATGAGATGACCTCTTTGAGATTCTGGGGTGATGGGAGCTCAATAAGAGCCTTTGCCTTTGAAGGATCCACCTCAATGCCTTTATAGGAAACCTTGTGACCAAGCAAGATCACTTCATCCTCACCTATGTGACACTTGTCGGGGTTGAGTTGACCTCCCATGTCGTACAGATTCTTTAAACCTTCTTCTACCCTTTGTAGATGCAATGATTTTGAGCTATAAATGCAGAAATCATCAATGAACACCCTAATTGACTTTCCAAAGAATGCTTGAAACACCATGTTCATGAAACATTGGAATGTTGCAGGAGCATTTGTCAGACCAAATGGCATGACTCTAAAAGCATAACAACCCCAAGGAGTTATGAAGGTTGTTTTTAAGTGATCTTCGAATGCGATACCTATTTGAAAGTAACCCGAGTAGCCATCACACACAGTGTACTTCTCATGACTAGCTACCTCATTTAGTATCTCATCTTGAAATGGGAGGGGAAAGTGATCTCTTTTTGTTGCCTCATTGAGTGGACGGTAATCCACACACACCGTCCACTTGCAATTTTTCTTAGGAGTGACAACAATGGGAGAGACCCACTCTGAATTCTCCACTGGATAAATGATACCTGCTGCTAGAAGCTTTCTTACCTCCTTGAGTAAAGCCTTCTCCTTGATGACTCCTAGCCTTCGTATATTTTGAGCCTTAGGTGTGTCCTCTGGCTTCAACTCAATTTTGTGTTGAACACCATCTACTCCACGCACATCGGTGTAGTCTTTAGCGAAAAGCCTAGGAAATTTCCTTAACACACTTTTGAGCTCCTCTCTTTCATCCTTTGTAAGTGTTGTAGATAACATACCTTCTAGCATTCTTTCATCTTCCACTTTTTGGTTTTCTTGGGAACCTACCTCTTCCAAACCTGGGCAAGAGGTCTCTTGGTTGTTTGGCTTAAACCTTACCCCCATGACTTCCATGGAAGACTCCTCTTCAGTAATGTTGCCGCTACTTTCTCCTTCGGAAGTGCTATCGGTCCAGCCTTCCTCCGTCTCACTTTGAGATGATTCTTCATGGAGCTCCTCTTGGCATTGCTCCTTCATGTGAAAGACAACCTTCTTATGATTGTCATTCCCACAAATTAGTTTTCCACTCTCCCAATCCTGCAAAGCTCTCATTTTTATTAGCCATGGTCTCCCTAGGATAAATGGGTAACCATTTCCTTTGGTAGACATGACATAGAAATCCACTGCCTTCTTAATGCTAAAGGCCTCCACAGAGACATTTTTACAAATGCCTACACACCTAGCTTTGCTATTTTTTGCCATCTTGACTTTAATTTCATGTGTCTCATGGATGTGCATGCCTAGTTTTAGGATGAGTCCCTCTGTCATGATGCAAATTTGTGCACCCCCATCCACTAGACCTTTCCTAACCAATCTTCCTTTGATATAACAATCTAGCACAGGTGTAATATCCTCATTCATTTCAGCATGTGCAATTTTTACAACAGGCACACTCTCTTTTATCTTTCTCCTAGTGCTAACTGCTTTTGTTAAATCCTCCTAACTTGTGGGCATAATGCAAGAAACTGAGGCCATGAGATATCAGGACCCTTACCTCGCATGTCTTCCAATAGGTTGTATGGAGCCATACCATGTCCAAGAGGGAAGTCTTGGAGATTGATACGACGTCGAGTCCTCTTAGCTTCCTTGGTCTCCTTTGCCTTCTTTTCTCGTCCATGGTCACTTTGTGATGTGACACCTTCTTTCTCTTTACCTTTTCCTCGGCCACGCTTAATGCCATTTGCTTCCATGTCAACCTCATTTGAGTTTGTCACCTCTACTACATGCACATTTGGGTCTGGCAAAGGTGGAACTCCTTCCACTCCTTGTGGAGGTGGTCTTGCTCCATTTGGTCTTTGTAAAAGCCGTGGTTGTTGACTAGTTTCTTCTCCTGCATTCATCACTGGGTAATTCAAGTTAGGTCTCCCTGGCTCCCCACGGGGCCAAGGACAATTATACATCCCATGTCCAAACTCACCGCAATTCCAACATTGCAAGACTCTCCTAGGTCGTGAATCTCGCTCTTCAGACTTCTTTGCTTGTCCCTTTGGACCTACAGCTTGTGCAAGGTGAATTGACAAGTTGCTTAAAGATTCATTTAGCTTCTCAATCACTTCCGCCGTTACCTCAGGAAGCTCCCTAGATGTTGATGCTTGTGACTTACCTTTGGGTCTAAGACCTTCTATTGGAACCTCCCCCCTTAAGCACTTGAGTTTCCTATATTTCTCAGTAGCCCTAGTTTCAGCTGCTTCAAAGGTAGCAGGTGCACCGGCCTCAACTTTTATCTTAAGGTTAGGAAAGAGTCCAGCTATGAACCTCTCGTTCTTTAGGAACTCTGGACCATCACTAGGGTTAGCAACATTTCTCACCCATACAGCCCAAAGACGTAGAAACTCTTGCTCGTACAAGTAGTAGTCATCTAAGTCTTTTTGCTTATGAGAAACAATGTCTTGCCGTAGCTTTTGAGTGTTTTGGGGATCAAAGAAGTATCTCTTGAAATGATTCACAACTTTTGTGTAGTTCCCTTTAACTTCCTGAGGCAAAGAGTCAAACCAAGTGCTAGCATCTTTCCTAAGGACCACCTCAAACATCTCTACACATTCTTGATCAGTTACTATGCTATTGATACGGCAAGACATCTTGAAATTTGCTAAAAATAATTCTGCATCCTCTCCAGGCTCTCCAAAGAAAAGAGGATATCCGGACATTTGGCGTTGGGCCTCCATTGAATCGGTTTCAAAGTGACAACACGTTTTTGTTTTTCTTTCTTACAAAATTTACACAATAATGTTTTCTAAATTGAAATCTATTCTACAACAAAATAAAAATATTCACATCAAATGACCTATGATAATCAATAAGAGGCAGGATGACAGGGTTTGGTGATGCGAGAATTTCTCCTACTCTTTGGGCACCAAACATGAACACCATACGTTGTTGAAAATGGATTTTTCTACTAATTGCAATGTTTATTCTAATGTGTGGAGTGAAATGAAAGAGGAAAACCTCTATTCTTGGGCCATTATCCATGGTCTATGCATGACCTAATTCTTAAAACAAAACAAAAATATAAACGTCCAAACTAAGGTCGTACCTAATGAGAGGCAAAATACAAGGATTTACTGATGCGTTTATCTCTGCCAACCTAAGAGGACCTAAAATTCTACGAATTACACGTTGAAATTGCAACTTAGTACTGACAATTATGTGTACCTTTTGCCTTGCAATGGGAATGAAGGGATCATACAAATTCTCGTGATTCATGCAAGCTACTTGATTATCCTAAAGGTTGAGCCTTCACAAAAATACACAAGCCGTCCTCATTGGGAGCACCAATTTGAGGCGGTCCGGGGCAGACAACAAGAAGAGCGGCCTCTAAACACCCTTCGAGGCTCCCGTGCTTCTCAATTGGGGCTGGGGTAAGCAGAATCAGAGACAACAACAATCCACAGCCAGAAACCAAAGAAGAAAAGAGGCACCACCTAGTTGTAGATGCGAATTAGGACGCACATGATATCTCGTTGTACTCAAACGCACAAAGAGAGGGGAATGCAAGATAGCCACACACACCAAACACAAACATTCACCATGCCAGAGAGAGGAAAAGAGCACAAATCAAATTGAGCAACTCAGTCTTAGCCTTAAAGACTAGATGCACACAAAGCTTGATGAAAAATAGAGAGACAACACAAAACTTGACCTTGTTGCCAATACACAAATTGTCTTAGGATCAGGGGAGCCCTCTCAACGAGCACCCTCTTACAATTGACCTTTTAGAAAAACAATTCAACAAGCCCTCAAACCACCAAGCATGAAATGGCACAACAAACTTCAAGGACAATATACCTTCAACCACCTAATGAGCCAACTTATCAAGTCAATTTGGAGAGAAGAGTCGTAGTTGCAACATACAATTGCACCCAAAACTATAAATCTTATTTATGCACAAGAGTAGGCTACATGTGTGGTGAAGAGTATGGCATACACTCCACTCCTCTAGATGGCATAACTAACTTCAAGCTTCTCCATGCACCTATGTGTAATGATGGAATAGAGCACTCACGATGCACACACTCTACACAACTAAGCTTGAAGAGTGGTGTGTTATGTGTTGAGAATGGTGTGGTGTAGTGTGATCATGTGATGATTTACAAGGGAGAGAAGGGCTCTATTTATAGGTTTTAGAAGCCACGATTAGGATTAGGGCTAATCAAGTTTATTTGAAGAAATCAAAGATTATACAAATTTTTTTTTTTTTTAAATGAGGGTGGGCCTCTCTTATCCTTTGAGTCACATGGATGTGGACTCAAGTTAAGAGAGTTATTGAGGATGAAAGGAGAGAGGATTAAGTGAATAATTTGGGAGTGCCTACTCTAGTAGAGGGTGCATTTTACAATAAGGTTAGTGGTTAGTAGTTAGTAATTATCATTACAAAATATTTACAAAATCATTCACCAAATGGTGAGATATATGATGAGAAAATTTAGATAAGGGATGAGCTTGTAAAGAGAGGTTGAAGCTTTGGAGAAGTTGACATTCACCTCTTTACAACACCGGAAGAAGAAGTGGTCAGCATAGCGAAGTTGCACGTGTCGATGAAGCTATGTTATCTTCAAACCTGGAAAATTCATGATAAAAGCCTTCATTTGCAGAGGTTAACCTTGGATTTTTTCTGATTTTGTGAAGTTCTTTACAAAGCTGAAGAGGGTATGGTAATATGGACATATATGTAGAGAGAAAGGGGGACACATAGGGTGCAGAAATGGAGGATGAAGGCTATGGAGGTGTGAGAGAAGTGGCTTTGGTGAAGAGGATGAATTAGGACATGGGAGTTTCATGTTTGGGAGTGGGAAGGAGAGGGAGGACTGTGTGTGAAAGAGGAAAATGATAAAGTGGAAGAAGGAGTGTGGCTGCATAGCATGGGCAACCTGGGGTCCACCAATAAAATCATAGCTCACAGCTCGTAGCTCAAAAAAATATGAAAAAATTTGAGGGGAAATTTCAGCTCATGAGTTACAACTTTCTTTTGTATCACCTTTTCAAATTCACGGAGCATGTGGTCTTTAGAAATTCAGCAAAACCCACTGTTTTTTCCACTGCACAAGGTCCATGTGAGGTCCTTCTTTGGATGATTCTTTTGAATACCTCCAAGAGTGAGCTCCCCATGGTGCATGCATGCATGCCACATACCCTTGACCTTATATGGTAGGTCTATAATTGAAGATATTGTTGAGATCATGATATAAGTGAATAGTACAACTAAGAAAATCAAATATTGAGGGGTCTAAAAAAATATGTACATGTCAAATATAAATAATATAGGTGGAAAAAATATAAAGGGGTTAAAATAAATCTGTCTCATTATAACTCTACCATAAAAAGATGAATATTTTTGGTGTTCTAATTTATGAGAGTAAAAGAGAATAGATGTAGGAAGGAAAAATCACAATAGTGAAAAAATATACACATAAATAAAACTAGTTTTTTTGGATTTTTGTTGGGATAGAGTTACACCAAAAATAAGAGAAGCTTGCATGAAATTATTTTTATATGGAATAAAGAATATGAAAAATGGTAAGAAAAAAATATGGTAATGGTGAGTCAATGTACATAGCATCAATAACACACCATAGGTAGAAATATTTAAATAAATACCAAAATAATTATGAAAAATCCTTTTTTTAGGCCCTATATACAATGAAATAATTACACACAAATGGGCCATAATATACTTATATTTTTTTATTTTTTAATATTTTTTTTGACTCAACTAGCCCAGTGATTAGCTAATTAAGGGTTTTTAAGAAGATATGGGAAAAGCCCCCTAACTCACACACACCTATATACAGTGAAAGGGTGAGGGTAACCACAGTGTTTGAGTGATTTGATAGGGTGGTAACTCACTATGGAAATTACAGAGAGCCGAAAACGGCTATCATTAGCCCTCCCCCAGGATGATGGTATATTCATGTACCATCATAAAGCATCTTTTCCAAAGAGAGTTCTTCAAAGTCCTTGACAAGATCTTCATTGTTTGGCCCCCTGGAATTTTGGTTTGAGTTACAGTCATGCTTCGCGTAACAATTCTTACATGTGATAGATGCCTTTTGACATATCTTTGGTAGATCCTTTGGTAGAAGGCGACTCATATAAGGCTTCAAGCGATACCCGTTTACCTTCCTAGAGTGCTCTTTCCTATTCAAGTCCATAAGTTGATAGTAACTTGAATTGAAAGCCTTCTTGACTATGTATGGCCCCTGCCATCTAGTTTCAAACTTGGCATCAAAACGATTTTCGAGTCGATTGTCCTACCTTAGCACAAGATCTCGTTCATTGATGCCTTTGTCCTTTAGTTTCTTATCAAGCTTCTCCTTCGCCTGCATAGCTTTCCTCTTGCAGCACTCGTATGCTGCTTCTCTTTTCCACTCAAGATCAGCTAAGGTAAGAATCCGATCCATCCACGCTTCTTGATCATTTTGTGCACCTCTGCCATGAAGCCGTATTGTTGGAATGTTGAGCTCAATAGGCTGCACAGCCTCTTGACCATAGACCAAGTGAAATGGTGTAAACTCCGTGGCTTCCCTATATGTGGTTCGATACGCCCACAAGGCACCATCCAAGAAGTCATCCCACAACTTTGTCTTGTTTCTCACCATCTTTCTAATGATGCCTGCAATGACACCATTAGCTTTTTCTACCAAACCATTTGATTGGGGATAGTAGGGTGTACTATGACGATGTAGAATGTGAAGTTCTTCACAGACTTGTGTGAGCAAGCCCTTTTTAAACCCTGAACCATTATCAGAAACAATCTCCAAAGGTGTTCCAAATCTACAACAAATGTGAGTGTAGACAAATTTTCTCACCATCCTCTCATTTACCTTTGCCACACTTTGTGCTTCGATCTACCTAGTCATATAGTCTACAGCCACTAGAATGTAGAGTTTACCATTTTTTGTCCTAGAGAGAGAACCCACAGCATCAATGCCCCACTTTTCAAAGGGTCCATTTGCAAGCACGATTTTCCTTGGACCATAAACCAATCTTCTATTTCCATTTACCTGACAATTGTGACAACTTTTACACCAATGTTGGACATCCACATGCAGACTTGGCCAAACATACCCTGCAAGAAAAATCTTCTTCACAGTTAACTCTTGGGCAAAATGACCACCACATGCCTCTTCATGAAAACCTTTTAGAATGGCTGGAATTTCCTTGATAGTTGGTACTCTTCTGTACACTTGATCCTTCCCTCTTTGATAGAGAGATCCTTCTAGAAAGAGATACGCGCTTGCCTTTTTCATGAGTCTCCTCTTTTGAACCTTCGTGAAGCCTTGTGGAAACCTACCCTCCAAAATGTAGCTAATAATGGGAGTCAATGACTCCAATCCCTGGTATCTCGGTTGCTTGATAGTTGCTGCCACCATGATGACCTGCACTTCTTTCTCAACACATGTAACTGCTTGTTGTGCAAGTAAATCGACATCTTCATTTTGTTTCCTAGGAATATGATATAGTTGCACTTCTTCAAACTGATTAAACATCCTACTAATGGCATGAAATTTTGTCCTTAAGCTTTCATTCTTGCATGCCCAAATGCCTAAAATTTGCTTCACAATGAGAAGTGCATCCCCTTTTACCATGAGACGTTGTATACCTTGGCCAATGCATATCTTTAAACCATGAAGTAGTGTGTCGTATTCTGCTTCATTGTTGCTAGTTGAACCTAGTAGATTGACCTTCTCTTTCATGACCATCTCTCCACTTGGGTTGAGCAACACTAGCCCTCCCCCTGCTTTTCTTGTGACTCGTCGAAAAGCTCCATCAAAGAACAAGGTAAAAGCATTAGGAATACTTTTAGGTGGTGGCAATGGTAGGGTCTTTCCTTTAGGCACCTTAATCTCCTTCTCATGTACCAATTGTGCACGCACACTATCTTCTACCTTGAAAGAGTATTGGAACTCTTGCAATTCCATAATCCACTTTGAGATCCTAGTGCTAAGATTAATTTGAGATGACACCCAAGGAAACAAATTTTCTGCAGTGAGAATTACAAAAGGTTTTGGTAGCAAGTAGGATCTAAACTTTCTCACCGCAGACATGAGAGAAAGAATCATGAGTTTTGCCTCCGTGTAGCCTCTCTCCAAAGCATTCATGACCCTACTAGCATAGTAGATGGGTCGCATCCTGGTACTATGGGGATCTTGTTGTAATAAAACTGCACCAATTGTTTCCTTCCCAACACTAGAGCTAACAAAGAATGTGTAATCCCAACAAGGAGGCATGAGTGTTGGTAGCTCTGACAAAATGACTTTAATGTTACAAAAGTACTCTTCAAGCTCATAAGACCATGCAAATTCTACTTGTTGTGTCAACTTTTGCAAAGGGTGAAGCAACTCCGAAGCTAAGTGAATGAAGCGTTGTCGAGAAATTAGCGGTCTTGCCAGGAAAGCACCAGGCTTATGGCCGTGAGAGTTTTTGAGAGAACTCAACAAAAACTATATGAAGGAATTCAACCATAGATGCCATGAAGACTAGGGTTTGGAAAGAAGTGCAATCAAAGAAGATCCACTCTTTCTCTCTTGCAGTCACACACACAAAGAAAGAACACAAAAGAGAGTGTCAAAACAACACAAAGATGAAAACATCAAGGCTATGGTCATATCGTATCATGGGTAGTATGAAAGGGTTAATATATGAGTTAATGGCATACAATCTTGGCTGACCAAATAGGCTACGAATTGTTCTTTGGAATTGTAGTTTTGTGCTTACCATAATATATATATATTTTGTTTAGTGATTGGGATTAATTGTGTGTACAAATCCTCTTGTTTCATAGCAAGATAACTACGCTTACGTCAAAAGAGAAGTTATAGTCTATGAGAGGTAGTATGATGGGATCCGGTGATAGAAGTATTTCATTGAGCCTTTCTGGGCCAAAGAGAAACACTATACGTTGTTGAAAGTGTATTTTATGGCTAATCCATACGTTAATTCTAATAGATCGTACAAAGTGAAAGCGATAGAAATTATCATCATGTGGGTTATTCATCTAGGATAGTATGTGAAAAATGTAGATATGAGAGAAGTAAAGAGATGAGAAGTTTTCCTCCCAAGCCCTATTCTTGCCCGTAGGCAATAAGGATACTACGGGGAGAGATGTACCTGTAGCAAAGAGAACCTAAAATTTGTAGAGAGGATGAATTACTAAGAGTGAGAGAGATAGATTTGGTTAAGGAGATAATATTTTATATATATATATATATATATATATATATATATATATATGTATGTATGTTGGATTAGAGATGAAAAAGAAAACAACAAGAAATCAAGAAAACATCAATGTAGAACACATCTTACTTGACAAAGCCTTTGGCACCATTATTGATGGAGAGAGAAGAAGAGTGGATAATTCCACTTTGATTGATACATCAAGTGCAAGACCTTCTTTGATTAGAGTTGATCTTCCAAGGTTAGCTTGTTGCAAGAATGGCTAGTCTCCCTCTATGAGAAAGTGTAGGCTTGGGCTTATGTTAATGGCTAAGTACAATTAGGCATTACTACTCACTCCCTGAAGAATTCCTCTCATCAATGGCTTGAATGCTTGAGTTTTTTTTTTTAAGGAAGAAGAGGTCCCTTTTTATAGGTGAAGGGAACCCCCAAGGGTTTACACAAGAAGAGAGGAGCCAGTGTGAATAGGAATTGGAAAAGTTGGAAATGAACTGTCCCTGCATGATGTGGGCAGTCTGGGGTCCAATATTTTGATCATATCTCCTCAACCGTGGCTCCAAATAAAAAAGTAAAAATATGGACAGAAACTTCAGCTCATTAGCTACGATTTTCATTTTAAAATCATTTTCCAATTTGGATTGGAACCTTGTGTAAAAAAATCATCAAAATAGGGTCCATTTCTGGCAGCAAAAGTCTTCTCGTGGTCTCCTTAGCCTAAACTTTCATTTAATTCCAAAGGACACCTCATGCCATATGAAAGAATGACATTGCTCCTTGACAAAGTTTTGTAATCATGCTTGCAATAATGCATTAAAATAAGTGTATCTTTGAAATCATGCCGCCTAGTGTCACACTAGGATTTGATTCCCTCCTAGTAGCTATTTAAAAAGAAATATAAGAAAAGTATAAAAAATACATAGAATATATATATATTGGAGTTTACCCTAGATATAGGATCTAGCTAGGGTGTGAGATGATAATGAGATAGTAGAAATAAAGAATCAATGATTTTTGCCCCAAGTTAAAGAGGCGGAGCTATTGACGCTTTTTCCATAGTATTTTTTGATGGTAAAGTAAGAATAGGTTACCCTTGAGATAAATAATAGGATAAGATAGAAAGCTTATTATTATACTTAAATATGCATATGTACATTATAGGAAAGATAATTATGTATCTAAAAAATTACAAGATAACTCTTGTAGGATGCGTTCCCACTATGTACGTGTCAGAACACGATAGCGTGACATATACTTCACCTTTTGAATGAATGAGATGACCTCTTTGAGATTCTTGGGTGATGGGAGCTCAATAAGAGCCTTTGCCTTTGAAGGATCCACCTCAATGCCTTTATAGGAAACCTTGTGACTGAGCAAGATCACTTCATCCTCACGTACGTGACACTTGTCGGGGTTGAGTTGACCTCCCATGTCATAGAGCTTCTTTAAACCTACTTCTACCCTTTGTGGATGCAATGATTTTGAGCTATAAATGCAAAAATCATCAATAAAAACCCTAATCGACTTTCCAAAGAATGCTTGAAACACCATGTTCATGAAGCGTTCGAAAGTTGCAGGAGCATTTGTTAGACCAAATGGCATGACTCTAAAAGCATAACAACCCCAAGGAGTGATGAAGGTGGTTTTCAAGTGATCTTCTAATGCGATACCTATTTGAAAGTAACCCGAGTAGCCATCACACACAGTGTACTTTTCATGACCAGCTACCCCATTTAGTATCTCATCCTGAAATGGGAGGGGAAAGTGATCTCTTTTTGTTGCCTCATTGACTGGACGGTAATCCACACACACCCTCCACTTACCGTTTTTCTTAGGAGTGACAACAACGGGAGAGACCCACTCTGAATTCTCCACTGGATAATTGAAACCTGCTGCTAGAAGATTTCTTACCTCCTTGAGTAAATCCTGCTCCTTGATGACTCCTAGCCTTCGTAGCATCTGAGCCTTAGGTGTTGCCTCTGGCTTCAACTCAATTTTGTGTTGAACAACATCTACTCCACGCACATCGGTGTAGTCTTTAGCAAAAAGCCTAGGAAATTTCCTTAACACACCTTTGAGCTCCTCTCTTTCATCTTTTGTAAGTGTTGTAGATAACATACTTTCTAGAATTCTTTCATCTTCCACTTTTTGGTTTTCTTGGGAACCTACCTCTTCCAAATCTGGGCAAGAGGTCTCCTGGTTGTTTGGCTTAAACCTTACCCCCATGAATTCGATGGAAGACTCCTCTTCAGTAATGCTACCACTACTTTCTCCTTCGGAAGTGCTATCGGTCCAGCCTTCCTCCGTCTCACTTTGAGATGATTCTTCATGGAGCTCCTCTTGGCATTGCTCCTTCATTTCAAAGACAACCTTCTTATGATTGTCATTCCTGCAAATTAGCTTTCCACTCTCCCAATCCTGCAAAACTCGCTTTTTCATTAGACATGGTCTCCCTAGGATAAATGGGTAACCATCTCCTCTAGTAGACATAACATAAAAATCCACCGCCTTCTTAATGCCAAAGGCCTCCACAGAGACATTTTTACAAATGCCTACGCACCTAGCCTTGCTATTGTTTGACATCTTGACTTTAATTTCAGGTGTCTCATGGATGTGCATGCCTAGTCTTTGCATGAGTCCCTCTGTCATGATGCTAATTTGTGCACCCCCATCCACTAGACCTTTCCTAACCAATCTTCCTTTGATGTAACAATCTAGCACAGGTGTAATATCCTCATCCATTTTAGCATGTGCAATTTTTACAACAGGGACACTCTCTTTTACCTTTCTCCTAGTGCTAACTGCCTTTGTTAAATCCCTTCTAACTTGTGGACATAATGCAAGGAATTGAGGCCATGAAATATCAGGACCCTTACCTCGCATGTCTTACAACACGTTGTATGGATCCATACCATGTCCAAGAGGGAAGTCTTGGAGATTGATACGACGTCAAGTCCTCTTAGCTTCCTTGGTCTCCTTTGCCTCCTTGCCTCATCCATGGTCACTCTATGATGTGACACCTTCTTTCTCTTTACCCTTTCCTCGGCCACGCTTAATTCCATTTGCTTCCATGTCAACCTCATTTCAATTTGTCACCTCTACCACATGCACATTTGGATCTGGCAAAGGTGGAACTACTTCTACCCTTTGTGGAGGTGGTCTTGGTCCATTTGGTCTTTGTAGAAGCCTTGGTTGTTGACCAGTTCCTTCACCTGCATTCATCACTGGGTAATTCAAGTTAGGTCTCCCTGGCTCCCCACGAGGCCAAGGAAAATTATAAATCCCATGTCCAGACTCACCGCAATTCCAACATTGCAAGACTCTCCTAGGTCGTGAATCTCGCTCTTCAGGCTTGTTTGCTTGTCCCTTTGGACCTACGGCTTGTGCAAGGTGAATTGACAAGCTGCTTAAAGATTCATTTAGCTTCTCAATCACTTCCGCCGTTACCTCAGGAATCTCGCTAGATGTTGATACTTGTGACTTACCTTTGGGTCTAAGACCTTCTATTGGAACCTCCCCCCTTAAGCACTTGAGTTTCCTATATTTCTGAGCAGCCCTAGTTTGAGCTACATCAAAGGTAGCAGGTGTACCGGACTCAACTTTTACCTTAAGGTTAGGAAAGAGTCCGGATATGAACCTCTCCTTCTTTAAAATTTTTGCACCATCACCAGGGTTAGCAACATTTCGTATCCATAGAGCCCAAAGACGTAGAAACTCTTGCTTGTACAAGTAGTAGTCATCTAAGTCTTTTTGCTTATGAGAAACACTGTGTTGCCATATTTTTTGAGTGTTTTGGGGATCAAAGAATTATTTCTTGAAACAATTCAAAACTTCTGTGTAATTCCCCTTAACTTCCTCAGGCAAAGAGTCAAACCAAGTTCTAGCATCTTTCCTAAGGACCACCTCAAACATTTCTACACGTTCTTGATCAATTACTATCCTCTTGATACGGCAAGACATCTTCAAATTCTCTAAAAATAATTATGCATCCTCTCCAGGCTCTCTAAAGAAAAGAGGATATCCAGACATATTGATTTCATTGAATTGATTTCAAAGTGACGCGTTTTTGTTTTTTCTTTCTTTAAAAGATTTACACAATAATATTTTCTAAATTGCAATCTATTCTACAACAAAATTAAAATATTCACATCAAATGACCTATGATAATCAATAAGAGGTAGAATGACAGGGTTTGGTGACGCGAGAATTTCTCCTACTCTTTGGGCACCAAACATGAACACCATACGTTGTTGAAAATTGAATTTTCTACTAATTGCAATGTTTACTCTAATGTGTGGAGTGAAATGAAAGGGGAAAACCTCTATTCCTGGGCCATTATCCATGGTCTATGCATGACCTAATTCTTAAAATAAAACAAAAATATAGACGTCCAAACTAAGGTCGTACCTAATGAGAGGCAAAATACAAGGATTTACTGATGCGTTTATCTCTGCCAACCTAAGAGGACCTTTTGCCTTGCAATGGGAATGAAGGGATCATACAAATTCTCGTGGTTCATGCATGTTACTTGATTATGCTAAAGGTTGAGCCTACACAAAACATACACAAGCCGTCCTCAGTGGGGGCACCAATTTGAGGCGGTCCGGGGCGGGCAACAAGGGAGTGGCCTCTAAGCACTCTTCTAGGCCCTCGTGCTGCTCAATTGGGTTGGGGTTGGAAAAAAAAACAACACACACAAAAACCCACCAACCTAACCCTACACAAATTTGGGGCACCACCTAGTTTTGGATGCGAACTAGGATGCGTAAAGAGAGAGAGAGAGAGAGAGAGAGAGAGAGAGAGAGAGAGAGAGAGAGAGAGAGTTCTCTGGCTACTTTGAAATGTTCGACAGTGATCAAGCAAACATAATTATATATGTAAGAAAAAGAGGGAAGGGGGAGGGGGTGCTTGTTGCACTAATACCTTCTTACAAATCTGTCATGACCAATGAAAGTGAGATTAGTATTTGTTCAACATAGCTTGAGTAAATCACACCACGACACATCACAAGAAAAGCCACCCCAATCACTGTCTTAAGGCCAGGGGAGTCCTCTCCACCCTGTCGCCCTCTTACAGTATGTGGGATTTATGGCTAAATTGATGACAACACCCAGAGACAAGCTATCAAGAACTTAAAAAAAACACCAAGACACTTACACATCATTGTTGTCCATTACTTCACGTTGGAAGAGAGACAAAGTATCCAAGTTTACTCCAAATCCACCCTCCTTGATTCACCAAATGTTGGGCTTACACTAGTAGGAGAAATGATAGATTTCCTACTCTCAATTAAATGATCACACTCTCTTACAATGGCATAGAGTTCCCTTGCTAATCACCCCTAATACAACACATGCATATGCATAAGACAATGAGCTTCCACTCAAGAGCTCTTTCTAGAGAGGTTGAGCTTGGCTTCTCAAGCTATAGCATAGTGCTCTTGCTTATGGCTCTCCCATTTGTGCTAGATACACCCTCCTTTTATAGCAATTTTGAGGGCTAGGGTTACTCCTCTAACCATGGTTGGGTTAGATTTTCAGCACTTATCTAATTTCTTTTACTTGGAGTTATCAAGAAGTTGGTGTGGATAGATGAAGAAGAGAGAGAGGAGAGAAGTGGAGGTGATAGGACTTTTCATAGTAGGTTAGTGTTAGTAAATTAGTAGAGTTAGTATTTTTATTCTAGGATACAAATAAGGAAGAAAAAACTCTTAAGGTAAAAAAATATGGATTTCTTACAATGTTGATGCTCCAAGTGTCTTGAGTAGGGTCAATTTTGACGCTTGTTGATGGTCCACTAGCTTTGGCGGTACGTTTTTTCTCCACTCTTGACCTTCCTTGGGAGCCAAGGTAAGTGAACATGAGTAATCAATCACCATGATGTTGTCTTTCAAGAGAAGAGGCTGAATTTTGTGGTTTTTTTATAGATATGGGTAATATGGATGAAGAAAAATGAGACTAGGTGGTCAATTTTGGAATGGAAGTGTGTGTAGGAGACATGAGTTCACCATGGTTTCTCTTATTCTTCAAGGATGAGAAGAAGGTGATTAGGGTGCAGAGAGGAGTGGTGAGAGAGGTGGGGATGATGAGTGGAGAAGTGTGTGTGAAAGAGGAAAATGATAAAGTAAAAGAGGGAGTATGGCTGCATGGGCAAACTGGGGTCCACTAATAAAATCATATCTCACAGCTCGTAGATCAAAAAAATATGAAAAAATATGAGATAAAAGTTCAGCCCACGAGCTACAACTTTTGTTTGTATCACCTTTTCAAATTCGGAGAGCAAGTGATCTTTAAAAATTCAACAAAACCGACTTTTTTTTTTCACTGCACAAAGTCCTTGTGAGGTCCTTCTTTGGATGATTCTTTTGAATACCTCCAAGAGTGAGCCCCCCATAGTGCATGCATGCATGCCACCTACCCTTGACCTTATTTGGTAGGTCTATAATTGAAGATATTGTTGAGATCATGATATAAATGAATAATACAACTAAGGAAATCAAATATTGAGGGGTCTAAAAAAATATGTACTTGTCAAATATAAATAATATAGGTGAAAAAAATATAAAGGGGTCAAAATAAATCTCTCTCATTATAAGTCTTCCACAAAAAAATAAATATTTTTGGTGTTCTAATTTATGAGAGTAATAGAGAATAGATGTAGGAAGGAAAAAATGACAATAGTGAAAAACTGTACACATAAATAAACTCATTTTTTTGGATTTTTGTTGGGATGGAGTTACACCAAAAATAAGAGAAACTTGCATAAAATTATTTTTATATGGAATAAAGAGTATGCAAAATGGTAAGAAAAAATATGGTAATGGTGAGTCAATGTACATAGCATAAATAACACACCATAGGTAGAAATATTTAAATAAATATCAAAATAATTATGAAAAATCCTTTTATTTAGGCCCTATATACAATGAAATATTTACACACAAATGGACCATAATATACTTATATTTTTTTATTTTTTTTGGCTCAACTAACCTAGTGACTAGCTAATTAAGGGTTTTTAAGAAGATATGGGAAAAGTCCCCTAACTCACACACACCTATATACAGTGAAAGGGTGAGGGTAACCATAGTGTTTGAGTGATTTGATAGGGTGAGGTAACTCGCTATGGAAATTACAGAGAGCCGAAAAAAGGCTATCAATATTTTTGAGCTCGCCAAGGTTCTAGAACTTTGTATGCAGTGCATGGGGCTAGTCGATTTTTGCGACTTGCTGCTCAGAGTCATGGGCATTAAGACGGATCAGTTCAAGCTGACAAACAATCGTGGCAAGGAAGAAACTGGGTTGTTTTTCCCTTTTTGGACGTCTTGTCCGAGGCTAGCATGACATTGAGTGGTGAACAAGAGCTAGAATTCGGAGTCAATATGGTGAAGTTACCGTGTGGGATGACCGGAAAAGTCATTTGACGGGTTTGAGCACGCGAAGCACCGATAGCATATGTTAAAACTCTACCTTGGTTATCAATTGCAAAGGGAAAAGAGGGTGGCTGGAGTTTGCAAAAATAGGGAATGTCGAATGCTTTGAGGAGGAGTAAAAAAAGAGCAAGAGTAACGATTTGTTGAAGTGAAAAGAAGCAATAGCGCACGGGCAATAGCGCCGTGCGCTATTGCTCAAGATGACTTTTTTGAGAAAGTAGGAAAAAAAAGGGGAAGTAAAAGGAGGGAGAAGATAACGTTTTCATGAAGGGTTTTTTTCTTGGATGGTGGAGGAAAAAGAGAGACGAGTGCTCGTGTTCGGCGATCGAGCTGGGCACACATGGTTTGCGAAGAGGCGCGGAAGGGCGAAAGCTCTGGAGGAAAAAAAGCCAGTGAGGGCTGCCAAGAGAAGCGACTTTTGTCAAAGTGAAGTCAACAATGGAGTTTTTTGTCGAGGTGTGTGCCGACAAATTCAAGTGGCGAGGGATGTGTATGCCCCTCAGTACGGATTGGTGATGGCCATGGTGCAACCTAGAGTAGGCCATATGAATTTTGTATATGGTGTGTAAAGAAGCTGTCATTGCCGGTTTTTTGGCGGCGTCGCCCCCCCGTCCCCCCTTTCTTCTTTTTTCGTCTCCAGGATGTGTGGTGCTAGTCTGTGTGAGCGTGTGCGTCCCCCGGGCCCCCTGTGTGTGTGAGAGAGAAAGAGAGAGGTGTTGAATTGTGGAAGTGCGAGAAGCGGGCAAGATCGGTGTGGTAGCTGTCTGAGGATTGTGCAAAGCGTGTGTGCATTGGGCGAAGTGCAGGCGAGGCCCTGCTAGTGTGAGTTTCTTGTTTTGAAGGTGTTTTCGAGAGGAGAGGGGTGCTGTGAATACCTTGAGCTATATAGGGGCAATTGCACGTGTGTCGGGTGTGTTTCCCATTCCCCCTCTCCAACGTGGTCCTTGGTAGGGAATGGTTGCATAGGCTAGGACCATCACTAAAGTGTAGCTATGAGCACAACACCTTGATGTTCGAATCCCACATGTGTTGTTGTTAGAAGAGAAGGATGTACCTTCTTCACCATTGATATGTACAGCTGAGCTTATGCAGCTCGTTTCTGATAATGAAATAGATCAAGTTCTTTTTTGTTACTCATTGTTTCATTTTGTCTCTAACATTGAATCTGTTGACATTCCTCAACGCTGCATGCTTCTCTCTCATCTCTTCCACCAAT
This sequence comes from Adiantum capillus-veneris, assembly GCF_014529385.1. Classification (NCBI taxonomy): domain Eukaryota; kingdom Viridiplantae; phylum Streptophyta; class Polypodiopsida; order Polypodiales; family Pteridaceae; genus Adiantum; species Adiantum capillus-veneris. Next base: position 75,808,461 of record NC_140937.1, read on the forward strand.
GGCTACTTCCAAAAAAGCAAATGTTGCTAGTGAGTTACAAAAATTATTAAAGGAATTTCAAGATGTTTTCCCTAATGATTTTCCATCAGGATTATCACCGACACGATCGGTGCAACATAGCATCGATGTGGTTGCAAGCTGTAAACCTGTCAGTAAACCGCCCTACCGTATGAAATACTCTAAAGCTGCTGAGGTGGAACATCAGCTTGCTAACTACCTTAGTAGAGGGTTTATACAACCCAATTCTTCACCATGGGCTTCTCCTATCCTATTAGTGAAGAAAAAAGATGACAGTATGCGCATGTGCGTAAACTACCGTGGCTTAAATTTGGTTATGGTTAAGAACAAGTACCCATTGCCACGAGTGGATGAGTTGTTCGACAAACTCACTCATGCTCGCATTTTTACGAAAATAGACTTGCGGTCATGTTATCACCAAGTTCGTATTCGACTTGCTGATATACCCAAAACTGCATTCCGAACAAGGTTTGGACACTACGAGTTCTTGGTGATGCCCTTTGTATTAACCAATGCGCCCGCAACATTCATGACACTTATGGATAGTGTCTTGAAGCCCTACTTGGGCAAATTTGTCATCGTTTTTCTCGATGACATTCTAGTCTACAGTGCTTTTGAAGAAGAACACTTACAACATCTCAGGCAGGTGTTGGAGTTGTTACAAACAAATCAATTATATGCCAAGGAATCTAAGTGTGATTTTTTGAAAGAAGAAATTCACTATTTGGGACATGCTATTTCAGCTAATGGACTATATATGGATCAATCCAAAGTGGATACAATCTGGCAATGGCCTTCTCCTAAAAATCTGGAAGAGTTATATATATTTTTTAGGATTTGAAGTTTTTTACCGTCGCAGGTTCGTTAAAAACTATGCTAATATTATTGTTCCCATGACGGATCAACTGAAAGGCAAAAGCAAAGCTTTTCAGTGGGGACCCGTTCAACAACACAATTTCGATATGCTCAAGGATGCATTAGTTACAACTCCCATACTAGCTATTGTAGATCCTTTGAAACCATTCGTTTTGGAAACAAATGCCAGTGACAGTGCTATTGGAGCAGTTCTATTACAAGATGGACAGCCAATTGCATTTGAAAGCAAGAAGCTTGATGCAGCTCAACAAAACTACTCTGCCTATGGCGCAAACTCTATGCAATAGTGTCTGCCTTAAAAACATGGCAACATTATCTGTATGGTGCTCAGTTTGATATTGTGTTTTACCATAAAATCATCAAATGGTTTACACACAAACGGATTTGAAGGGTCAAAAAGTCAGGTGGGCCGAGATTCTTCAAGAATATGACGCCAAGATCCGGTATCGTAAAGGTCGATACAATGTGGTGGCTGACACTCTAAGTCGTATGCCGGAGATCAATTCTCTCTTGTTCACGGAACTTCGTAGTGATTTTTTGGATTCTCTTAACACTAGGTTGGTAACCTAACAGTACATAAAAGTGTCCTTTCAGGGTTTTGAAAAAACCTCCAAAACCATAGTAGATCCACTCATTTTGTAAAATCCTTTCATGAGGTTATAGTTCAAGGCCTACTACACATGGAAAAAATAAGAAACTTGTAAAATTTCTCATCTTTTGGTCACACCAAGCCTCCAAAGTTGATGGACCAGTGCATTTTCATCAAAAGAGTCATTTCTTACGTTTTGTTGCATAAAAATAAGATTATGGATTTTTGTAGGACTTGATATAAATTCCCTAGTTAACTTCAATGGGTTGGTGATCAGAACATATGATTGCTTCTCACTCACTATTTTTTGTTTTGCCAAAATAAATAGGTACAAAAAAGTTGAATTTTTACCATTCTGCAAACCTATCATCATAGTTTCTATAGCCACACTCAATGCAAATAATATATGCATGTTTTCTTAGTTCCCTATTGTCCTTTATGTTCATAAGGAGCCATGGAGCATGTCAAAAGAATAATACATCTCTTACCAATGGGGAATCTTGGGGACAAAGATGAAGTGCTAAATACAGCAAACATGAAAAAACTGAGTTCAACATTATGAGTTGTAGAATCCCATAGAAACTATTCAATATATAGCCAAATTTGATCCTTATGATTAGATATGGTTACTACCTACAAAATTCATGTGTTTGTCACAAGAAACTAACAATATTGAAAAGGCTATACTTGATATACTAGAATGTTTTGTTTTCTTCTATAGTTGAAAAAATCAACCATCGTTGTGTACTATGCAAAATAGGGTATTAGGTGCCCCAAAACTCAAGGAATATTAGCTTTATGTTACAATATGCAACATAGAAAATCAAAAATGCATTTGGATATCATGAAATCCACCAAAAAAATCATAGAAGAGCTAAAATTGGCTAAACAACAGGATTTGACAATTTTTGTAATTTGGTCATAACTTACAACTTTAATATTTATTTCTCCCTAGAAGCATCAAGACATGTCGAGGACTACTAAAGATAGTTCTCTAGCATTATAGACCTCACAAACATGAATTCTAGAGTGGTATAGTTGCAAAAAGTTGAAAAAAGGCAAAAACAGGACCCGTTTTTTTACACAGTTTAGGTTGTGAAATGTTGTGCAAGGACAAGGTTAAAGATGGAATTGATATTCCAAAAAAATTTCGAGTTTTTTTCAGTTCATGAGACAACTTTCTAGATAGATATCACCTCAAAATCCATTTTGAAACTCTTGACATAATTCAAGGAAAATTGTCACTTAACAGGACATAAAAGTGTCCCATTACCAACCTAATGATGAAGCATATTCCAAAGTGTGGAGCCATGTACAAATGAGGGATCCTTCTCACTCCAATGATGGTAGTGTAACATTAACCTCCACACCTAGTTCTTCTCTATCAAGTGATGAACCTTAGTGATGGAAGCATTTCACCATCGACAATGGGTACCTGCTCCATAAGGGGAGAGTTTGTATACTGACAGACACAAACATTTGGTGCCAAATTCTTTATGAATGTCATGATAGTCCAAGTGCAGGGCACTCGGGTATTAGAAAAACTTATGCTCTCGTACGATTGACAGTTTTACTGGCCAGGTATACATGGCTTTGTTCAAGCTTATGTCTTGCATTGCCAAAAATGTCAAGTTAACAAAGTAGAGCGCCTGAAAGCAGGAGGACTCTTACATCCTTTGGAATTTCCCAATGGAAAATGGGAAAGTGTCTCTATGGACTTTATTGTGGGTTACTGTACAAGGTCATGACTCGATATGGGTGGTCGTAGACTGGTTGACTAAACCATGTAGGTTTATTCCAACCAAATCAACGATTAAGACACCAAATCAACGATTAAGACACCAAAATTGACTGGTTTGCCAAGTAACATTGTAAGTGATTGTGGTGCCAAGTTTAACAGACACTTTTGGAGGGCTATGTTTAAATAATTGGGTACACAACTGAACCTCGATACAACCAATCATCCAGACACTGAATGAGTTAACTAAGTGCTAGAGGATATGCTAAGAGCATACGTAAGCCAAAAACAGTCAGATCGGGAAGAATCCCTACCTATTCTTGAGTTTTCCTACAATAGTGCTAAGCATGTCACAACTGGATTTAGTCCTTTCATGATCATGTGTGGGTTTCAAGCTAGGTCACCTGTTATGGTGGGGTTGGTAATCGAAAAGCTCCAACAGGTTAAGGATTTTCTCCAAGACCACATGAATATGCTGAAACTTGCTCGTCAGAATGTCCAAAAAGCGTAGGATCGGTATAAGAAGTATGCTGATGAGAAACATTGGCAAGCTACCTTCGAGGAAGGGGAGGAAGTATTTTTACGTGTGCCAGAACATTTAGAAAGTCTGAAAACTGGGCCAACACCTAAATTATCTCCCCGATATTCAAAATACTCAAGCGAGTAGGTGATCGTGCCTACAAATTATTGCTACCTACACATTCTCGTATTCATCCGGTGTTTCATGTAAGCCATTTATGTAAGCGGCTACATGGGGACGAATGTCATTGACCAACAGATTTTGGTGGATTTTGTTGAGCCCCCTACCTTACCACATGAACCTGAAAGTGTTCTCGATTATCATGAGTTACGTACACATCATCATGTACGTCAACAAGCCTTAATCAAGTGGAAAGATCAACCTGAGGAAGGTGCCACTTGGAAAAGCATTAGTGTTATTAAGAATAAGTTTCCCACTTTTGCTTTTGAGGAACAAAACTCTTCTTTAATGGGGGAGTAATATCAAGACAACGGTAAGGCCAGACTAGAAAAGGGCAAGGCTGGGCTAGATAGTTTGGAAAGAGAGTCCAACTAGGGCAAAGGGCTAGGAGCCATGCTATATAGTGGGTGGTTGGGAGGTGGACTCCTAGTTTCTAGTTCCCCTTGTCTAACGGGTGAGGGAGGGGTGCTGCTCCAAAGCAGCCTCGTTTGGGCACTAGTCAGCGCCATCTCACCCACTAGCTCATAGCCAACATCTGTGTGTGTGTAGAGAGTGCTATTTCTTATGTCTGTCGATGTGCTAGTTGATCATTGGCAAGCAAGCACTGCTCCATGATGTTTGTTAATGTTCGTGAAGCCACCCTAAGAGGCGTGTCCCCCTATGCCTTAAGGTGTTAGTGGCAGTATGTTGTTGAATTAACTCAAAAGTAGTCCCACTAAAAAATAGAAAGCTAAAGCGTCAAACTAAACTAACCTTACTAAGGATAAGAGGGCCCCCACACGATGAGTTTTGCAATTTGGTGAAACTATCCCTCGTCGCATTCCCACGCATGAAAAGAAATGCTTAAACTTCACATGGAAAGGAACAAGGTGAGAAGTCACGAACGCCTGCTAAAGTTAAGAGAGATGAGAGATATGGAGATTAGCTCAAATTAAAACTTATGAATGTTCCTAATGGTAGGTAAGAATTATGTCGCGAGGTCAATACAAGCAAGGTAGCATCAACTAGCTAGTAAACTTCAAGTATACTAGTTTTGACTTGTTTATTTTGGTCTTTAAAAGGAAATTATTATTTTGATCATTGATTTGAAAAGCAAATTTGATTTCATATTTTTGCGTTTGCAATTCTCTATCCATCGTTAAAAGTTGATTTGTTTGTAAAGTAAATAATTGTTTGCTATTTCTCTGAAATAAATTGCATGTAAGTCATGCTAAGGCACTAGAAATCATTAGTGAGAGGTTCAGCAATACAAGTTAAGGTAATATGGATCAAGCAATGCTTTCAAAATCCATGGACATTTTTCAGAAGAGTGGGGCTTGTATCTAGACACCGAGTTCAAGGTTGAGTATGTTCCATTCTACTCTAAAAAGCCAAACAAAATCATTTTGTCGAAAAAGACTAGTTTGTTTCTTTTTTGTGTGTCATAAAAGCTAATATCTAATACTCCCAAATGATTTTCTCATGTTAAACTGATCATTTAATATGGGGAAGTACCAGGGAGTAAAAGATAGAATATTGATAAAGTTGCCAGACCGGTCTCTGTCGGGGATCCAAAGGAGGGAAAATAGAAGGGGGACAGTCTGCAAACGAGCAATGTGCTTCAATGGGGCTTAAAATACCTAAGGTCTAGCTCCATTAAGACTTCCATAGGCTAAGGTTCCTAAATTGTTTTCAATTGTCCAAAGGCCAATGTAAGGGAAAATTGGATGGTCATGGAAATACTAAAAAGTCTTCCCACATCCCTAGGAAGGAGTGGGCGAGCTCATATTGTAGGGGATGAGAGAGAAACACACACACACTCAAAGGCTCCCCCTTTACACAAAGGGAATATTGGACACATGTAAAGCTCCTAAGCCAGTTGCCCCCAACCTCCCCTCAAATCCTATTGGATGGTTATAGAGGTGGACCAATGAGAATTAGGCTAGAGTAAATTTAGTCTAATCAATTTAAAAATGCTTGATAAAAGAACCAATAGAATCTAAGCTTCCTAGAAGACTATTGGATAGTTTACCAAGGGGTCCAATGAACATTCAACAACCCAATGGCTTGCTTGATTCCTATTGGCCAAAAGACTAAGAGGTCCAATGAGAGTTTAATTGAATTATTTAAATACCTAAAGTTCTCACAAAAGGGGAAAGGGGGACACATGTCACAAGGCTAGCAATTATGCTTCTAGTTTATGATTGACTAAGCTTTACAGGGGCCAATGGGATGCCAACATGAGAAATTAGCAAGAGGGGTCGACCAAGATGAGAGAGAAGTTTGCATTTTACTCTAAGTCATTGCTACACAGACACACACACACACACACACACACACACACACACACACACACACACACACAACTCATGTGTGCAAGAAGAACTCTGAAATTGGAGCTGATCTCTTTAGATAGCTGATTCTAGTGTTAAATTTTAAAGATACTCGTTATGTCGTCAGTATATTAGTGAAACTGGAATAGATAACTGACTGAACTGAAATAGTGAACTGAAGTGGAATAGTATAATGAGACGAGAGACATACTAGAAGAATGGGAAAAGTATTGGAAGATTCAGATTAATAGCTCAAGGACAACCAGTACAATGTGTAATGGGTTTAAGCTCAAATGATTACAGAAGTAATGATTACAGAGTGAAGCTAGAGGCGAAGAGCTCGTAACCCGAGAATGATTAGAGAGCTAAAGCCAAAAGACAAGCAACTAAGCCAAGAAACTAAGAAGCAAGAAGCTCGATCACAATGTAGCGGGTCCTATTTATAGCTCCCAAGAGTATCTGCAGTAAACGACTGTGGTAATTATTGCTGGTGTGATTGATCCCACTGTTTGGCCTTCTAATGGACAGTTCCCACCCACTGTTATTGTCCTCGCCTTGTACATCCTTCCCTCCTTTCTTGAATTTTGGTATAACTCCAAAATGTCTGGAAAAAAAATCCACCGCGTGATTCTGATTGATTGTTGAGGAAACCATCCGGCCTTCTGGTTGGCTTAAACCCTAAACCCTAAACCCTTTTAGTTTCTGGTTAGGCCAATGTTCCTTATGGTACGGTCGATGTTCCTCATGGAAATACTCTTTTGGTATTGCTAGCTTTATACCATACTTCGTGCTTGCTAAGTGTTGTGACACCCCTATAGTTGTAATTCCAAGGGTGCCCAGCCAAAGAAATTCTAGTGCCTTACTGGGAAAATCCACCGTCTGATTCTGGGATGGAACTACCCAGTATCCTTCCACTGAACCCGCTTCCTCTCGCTCTTCTTCCGTGTTGGTACCTCAGAAGTCCCACTGCCACCATTGTCCTTGTGGATAAGTCTATAAATGGCCTCCTAATCAAGCTGATCCCGCCTTTCAGTGGACATCTCAAATTCATAAGGGGTAAGAGGATTGTAAGTTTTGGTGTCGGGATCATACAGAGTGCGTCTACCCTTTGTCAGACAGGTTCTGGCCAATTTATGACAATGTGAAGCTGTGTGGATCCATCCTATGGAAGAGGCTGATTTGTTTTAATCCTTGCTTCAAAGAGAATCTCATGCTATGTATGGAGTCTGATTTACCCCTTGTAATTTTTTGTGTTAAAAACGCGCATTTGTAAGGCCCCCATTATGACGAGAATCCATCATGCATGAAGAAAAATCACTCGTCGGAAATAAAAATCACTTGCCGGAAACCAAAATTTTCACACCCAGTGTCGAGTAGCAATATTTATTTTTGCCAGAATATTATGACCGAACGGCGGCCGGAAAGTGGTCGAAAAACGACCGATCGGTTGGCCGGTTGGATGATGGCCGATAGTCAATGGCCGGTGGCCGGTGGCCGAATTCAAAAGCGGACTTATCTTTTCAAGGGCGGCCACACATGGGCGGATTGGAGGGTCCAATTTGGACTTATCTACAGAAGGGAGGCTACACATGGCTGCCTCTCACGAGAGAGGGTAGCCCTTTTGGCCTATAAAAGGAGGCCATTTCTACACACATTTCACAGTGTGATGTTGATGCAACAAGGTGGGTGTGAGGTGGTGAGAGTGAAGCAAGGTGGGAGCTCTATTAAGGGTATAATCCCTTTGTAACCTACTTCTTGTTTGAAGTACTAAATCCATTAAGTGGATGCTTTCCCGTGGACGTAACCCACATTGGGTGAACCACATATATCGTGTGTACTCTCTCTCTCTCTCTCTATTCTATAATCTCTTGTGTGTGAAAATTATCTCTCTCCATTACGTAATCTACTCAATTATTTACTAAGCTATTCCCTATTTCCTAACAAAACTGGTAGCAGAGCAAGGTTTGCTCATAGCTAAATTATCTCAAGGAAAGGATTCCTTGAATTGAGTGGGAGTAATGGTGGAGGAAGGAAAGCTCAAGATTGAGAAGTTCAACGGTAAAAACTACCAACACTGAAAGATGCAGATTGAAGACTATCTCTATCAGAAGGACCTTTATTTTCCACTAGGAGGTCTTGCAAAGAAGCCCGCAACAGTGGTAGATGAAGCATGGATTGTCGTTGACCGAAAGGCACTGGGAACAATCCGGTTAAGCTTTGCGTCAATGGTGGCCTTCAACGTTTTGGAGATGAATACCATGGAGGACTTGATGAAGTCACTTGACAACTTCTATGACAAACCATCGGCATCCAATAAGGTATTTCTCATGAAGCACTTATTCAATCTAAATATGGCAAAGAATGGTTCAGTTGCAGAACACCTAAATGAATTTAACACCAACATAAGTCAACTTCGATCGATGAAAATCAATTTTGATGACGAAATGCAAGCTCTCCTTATACTATCATCTCTATCGGATAGTTGGGACAACCTTGTGATGGCTGTAAGTAATCCTATCTCTGTCACAATACTCTTAAGTTTGATCATGTTGTGGGTGTTCTCCTAAGCGAGGAAATGCAAAGGAGAATCACAGGAGAATCATGAAGTGGTGCACTTTCAGTGGAAACAAGAGGAAGGACTAAGAAGAGGTTCAAAAACCAAAAGGGTCGTGATCGCTCAAGGCGAAGCAAGTCACTCACAAAGTCAGTTCTTGAATGTTGGAACTGCGGCAAGAAGAGCCACATCAAGAAGGATTGCTGGTCCAAGAAGAAGAAGGAGTCAGAGTCTCAAGACAACAAGCCAACATCGGAGGCCAATGGCACGTAAAGTAGAGCAAGATGCTCTAATTCTCTCATTAGACAATGTATCAAATTGCTAGATAGTAGATTTTGGGGCTTCATTCCATGCGACACCGCACAAGCAGCATTTCCAAGATTACACCAAAGGTAATTTTGGGTATGTATACAATGTATACTAGATGATGAAGCTTGTGAAATTGTCGGCAAAGGTACAATTTGTGTCAAAACTACTAATAGAAATTGATGGAAGCTTAAAGATGTTAGGCATGTTGCTTCTCTTGCCAAAAATTGATCTCTACAGGACAACTGGACGATGAAGGCCACAACATTGCATTTGGAAGCAAACGGTGGAAGATCTCAAAGAGATCTTTGGTGGTTTCCAAGGGAGAAAAGGTTGGTACACTTTACTTGTGCAATAGCTACGGAAGTTGACAGCGCGGTGTGGCACTATCGGCTTGGGCATATGAGTGCCAAAAGGAATGCAAATCCTTCAAACAAAGAAGCCTCTACCAGGTTTGAAAGAAGTGGACTTAGAGTTCTGTGAAGATTGTATTTATGGTAAACAAAAGAGGGTAAATTTTCAAAAATCTAGAAATGAAAGAAAAAATAAAATACTTGAGTTGGTTCATTCTGACGTTTGGGGTCCTGCAAGTACACCATCACTTGGTGGCCCATTGTACTATGTAACATTCATAGACGATGCGACTAGGAAAATATGGGTTTATGTAATGAAGAATAAATCCAATGTGTTTTCCATATTTCAAAGGTGGAAAGCCTTTCTGGAGAATGAAACAGGTACTCAGGTTAAATGCCTCAAATCCGACAATGGAAGTGAATATTGCAGTCAAGATTTTGAAAGCTTTTGTGATAGCAATGGCATTTGGAGGCAAAGAACAACCCCATGGACACCTCAACAAAATGGAATTCTTGGAAGGATGAATAGGACAATCATGGAGCAAGCACGAAGGATACATCTACATGCAAGCCTACCGCTTGAGCTTTGGGAAGAAGCTGTAAGTACGTATGTGTACTTAATCAATCGGTCACCCTCAACGGCATTGGATGGAGGAGTTCCAGAAGAGGCATGGACAGGTAAACCGGTGAATTATGCATTCTTCAAAGTGTTTGGGTGTGAGGCTTTCATGCACATAGATAGAAGCCTAAGATCAAAGCTAGATGTAAAATCCAAAAAGTGTTTCTTCATTGGCTATGGAGAAGGTGAGTTTGGTTATCGCCTATGGAATGCAGAAGAAAATATGTACAAAGATTAATTGGGAAGAAAACAAACAAAAGAAGCAGGTGATGAGAGTACATGGAGATTGAGGACGGTAAAGACTCAAGGACAACAAACAATGACAATGTGCAACAACATCAACCAAATGAGGAGCCTCAACCTATTTCCCAAAGATCTACAAGAGCAAGTAGACCTCTAGGAAGGTTCATTCCATCTTTCAAACATCTCTTGATCTCAAATTCAGATCCAAAATCATACGAAGAAGCTATGCATCACTAATCCAAAGAAGAATGGATGAAGAGCATGCAAGTGGAGATGGACTCACTACATTGCAACCAAACATGGGAGTTGGTTGAGCTGCCGAAAGGTAAGCGGTCACTTCAAAACAAATGGGTGTACAAGCTGAACGAAGAAGAAGATGGGAAGAAAAGGTACAAGTCTACGCTTGTGGTAAAAGGGGTTTCTCAAAAGAAAGATATTGACTTTAATGAAATATTTTCTCTTGTTGTAAAAATGAACTCAATTAGTCTTGTCTTAATCCTTGTGGCTTCTCATGATCTAAACCTTGAGCAAATGGATGTAAATACGGCATTCCCTCATGGTGACTTAGAGGAGGAAATTTACATGCTTCAACCAAAGGGGTATGAAGTAAAAGGTAAGGAGAAAATGGTTTGCAGATTAAAGAAGAGCTTGTATAGTTTAAAGAAAGCATCAAGACAATGGTACTTGAAGCTCGATCGACGGATGTTGGATCATGGATTCACAAGATGAAACTCGGATCATTGCATCTACACAAAGAATTTGGGAGAGAAGTTCATCATCCTAATGTTGTATGATGATGACATGCTGGTTGTAAGGGCTAACATGTAGGACATCAAAGACCTAAAAGAGGAGCTGCCTAAATCTTTCTCAATGAAAGATTTAGGTGATGCATAGAGGATACTTCGTATGAAGATATCAAGGGACAAGACGAAGAAGACAATAAAGATATCTCAAGAGGATTACATCAAGAAGGTACTAGAAAGGTTTGCAATGCAAAATGCAAGAACGGTTTCTACACCTTTGGTTGATCACTTTAAACTAACCAAAGATATATGTCCAAATACACAAGAGGAGATAGCCTATATGTCTAAAGTTCCATATGCTGCAGTGGTAGGTTCTCTTATGTATGATATGGTCTAGACAAGGCCAGACAAAGCACATGCGGTGGGAGTTGTAAGTAGGTTCATGGACAACCCAGGTAAAGAGCATTGGTAAGATGTGAAGTGGATACTTAGGTATCTAAAAGGGACAACAACAAAAGCTTTGTATTCTGGAGGAGCTGATGTTTTTCTAGAAGAGTATGCTGATGCAGATATGGCAAATGACAAAGATGCTCAAAGGAGCACTACTGGCTATGTCTTCACGGTTGGAGGCACAACAATAAGCTGGGCTTCAAAGCTGCAGAAAGTGGTCTCACTTTCTACCACGAAAGCATAGTATGTAGCAATGACGGAGGCAAACAAAGAATTTATGTGGCTTCATAGATTCTTAGAAGATCTTGGATTCAAACAAGACAACTGTGTCTTGTAAAGTGATAGCCAAAGTGCTATCCATCTTGTAAAGAACTTAGTCTTTGACTCAAGGACAAAGCACATTGAGGTGAAATATCACTTCATACACACTCTTTTGGAAGAGGGACAAGTAAAGCTAGGAAAGGTGCATACAAGTGAAAATCCTGTAAACATGTTTACGAAGGTGGTCAACAAGGAGAAGTTGAGCTTTTGCTCATCTTAAATTGGCATTCAAGGATAAGAAGCCAGGATGGAAAGCAGTCACAGGTTTGGTTTGGATATCAGTCTCCAAGTGAAAGATTGTTAAGTATGGAGCGTGATTTACCCCTTGTAATTTTTTGTGTTAAAAATGCGCATTTGTAAGCCCCCATTATGAGGAGAAACCATTGTGCGTGAAGAAAAATCACTCACCCAACTATTCCTTTTCAAGGGCGGCCACATATGGGCCGATTGGAGGGTCCAATTTGGACTTATCTACACAAGGGCGGCTACACATGGCTGCCTCTCATGAGAGAGGGTAGCCATTTTGGCCTATAAAAGGAGGCCATTTCTACACACATTTCACAGTGTGAATTTGATGCAACAAGGTGGGTATGAGGTGGTGAGAATGAAGCAAGGTGGGAGCTCTATTTAGGGTATAATCCCTTTGTAACCTACTTCTTGTTTGAAGTACTAAAGCTATTAATTGGGTGCTTTCCCGTGGCCGTAGTTCACATTGGGTGAACCACGTATATCATGTGTACTCTCTCTCTCTCTCTCTCTCTCTCTCTCTCTCTCTCTCTCTCTCTCTCTCTCTCTCTCTCTCTCTCTCTCTCTCTCTCTCTCTCTGTGTGTACTATATAAGCTCTTGTGTGTGAAAATTATCTCTCTGCCTTAAGTAACCTACTCAATTATCTACTAAGCTACGCCCTATTTCCTAACATCTCAGCCATTTCTTTGTACTGTGGTCCCGATCCTGGTTTAGCCGTGATATCCTTTTCAGGGATCTTAGAGGACTCCACAGTCAGTTGAAGCAACTGATTTGTGATCTTTGTGAGACCACGGAGGTGGATCTTCCATTGTCCCATACAGAGTTTGATCCTTGTTATTTCTCCTTGCATTTCCATGACATCATTTAGTTGAAGAGCATCATTGATCAGTGTTTGCCAAGTTTCCATTCTATAGTTGCTCGTTCATACCAGTCTGAAGCTCATTAGTGATATTAAAGTAGGTGAGCTGATCCAATGGTTCTGAATACTGAGGATATAGAGCCGATCCACTGGTCCTTAGCAGGCAATGCATACAAGAGAACTAGTGAACCACGTACAAATTCCAGGAAATTAAGTACAACCTGGTTCTCCTGCTGCATCATCTTCCGAGTGATCACTCGGACTAGCTGAAAGAAAGTCTTTGAAGAGAAATTTCATGTTCTCCTACTGTCATTTGAGTTCGAGGTCCTTTACTGATGGAAGTCTGATCTTCAATAATAGCCTGCATGCTCTGGTCCAATACTCCTCTGACTATTTACATCTAAAGTAAAACTTCTTTTAGTTGATTCCTAACTTCCTTCATGCACTTGTAAGTAGGCCTGTTTCCAAGCAGTAAATCTAGTTCAAGGGCTAAAGAATGTCGTTCTGCAATGGACTGTCGTGCTGCCAGTGTGGATTGACTAACTTATCATCAACACTCAGTCACCCACTCAGGTACCCTTTCAACAGTTGGATTCTACTGGGATGCACAAGCTTGACACAATTCTTAATCATGGAAGACAACTGATTTCCAATGATGAATCATTTCTCTGGCTCTGATATATAGCCTTTGAAACCATTCCAGATCATCAAAGACAAGAACATCATCCTCCAAGTATATCCTACTAATAGGAGCTTGCTGATGTTTCAATCTTTTGTTCAATGTGATGAGTTGTAATGAATGTTGCTCATCATCCTTTAAGGTCTCAGTCAGAGCTTTGGATTTTTCTTTCCCATCTAGACTGTGCTGTGACTGGTGTACTAGAGAGCCTCCAGTGTTGTCCGTCTGGTTGTTGATCATCAGCCCACTAGTCTCCCGACTGCTAGTTTGGCTGGCCCTTATGCTGGTGTGGCTGGTCTTTGTTGGGTTGACTGCCCCCTGTAGAAACTGATCCACTAGAACCCGAAACCCGCAGGTGGGGCAGGAGGAAAGTCATTATTATCATCAGGTTTGTCTGTTGGTTTCTTCTCCCCTTCCTCATATTTCTCTTCTGCTTTCTCAGAATCCTCATCACGATCATTCTGCTTATCAATATAGTCCAAGATAGCTTGATTTGCTAAAGCGTTGTTGTATTCAAAGAGCTTATCTTACAAATCACTCTGCATGGTCTCCATAAGTGCCTTTAGATTATCCATATTCAAAGTGACATTTCCTTCTGGACTCTGAACATCAGCCAAGTTATTATATGTATATATCTCTATTAGAGACGCCTTCAATGCAGTGTGGGTAGTCGGGGGTGCATTGAAATCAACCCTCTTCATTCTCAGCATAGTCTCAAATCTGTCAGCCTTTCTCACAGCCTCTACCTTGTCTTCAGTTAACTGCCTATTCTCTGTTTCAAGCTTACACAACTTTGCCTCCAATGCGTGAATTGTTCAGATTGACAAGTTTTCAATAATACCGTGCCTCAAAGATTGTGCCTCTATATCCTGCTTCAATTTTTGAACTTGCTGCTCGCTGTTTTTGAGTGCTTCTTTTAGCTTAGACACTTCATCAATGGAAGATGAGGTATCCATCATTTGTCCCAGAGCATTGAAAATTGTGTTCCATGATGATTGGATAAGCACTGAGCAACCATCATTATTGTTGTTGGGTCAGAGGGAATTGGCTCATAAACCGTAATAGGAGCCATGTATGGTAATGTTGTGAAATCAGGTTTTTGAAGTATTAGTCATCCTTTGAAAGGGTGATTTTGTAATTGCTACAGTATGTTCTTTTTGGCTAAGGATAAAGACAATTCAATGAAAGGAATAGAAATTTTGATGGCTAGACTGGTAGGTTCTGGACCCTTTCCCTTGTCAGTATGAAGTGCCAACTGATCAGCACTGGACCTTTCTTGCCGGTCCTTTCCAACAATGGTGTCTGCTGGAATCTACTCTTCTTGCTGGCTGGTCCCAGTAGAGTGATCCATGTTGGATTCTATTCTTCAGGTGTGGCTGAAGTCTTGTCTACTGAAAGTTTTATAGTAGGCAAAGACTTAACATGACTTTCTAGGTGCTTTAAGAAAGCACTGCTTTTGGCCAATGTAGCCTTCGGTTTCTTTGAACTACTACCCATCACTTGTATAGCCTTCCTCTTTGGTCCATTTAAATCCAATTGATTACCTGGAGCTTCTTCATCTAAAGATAGCTCTGCATTGTTAGTTTCTGGAATGGGATCTTGACTCCAAGCCATCCATACTTGATAATGAGTATCTGGAGTAGTTTCCCAGTAAAGAAATTTCCAGACATACCACGCTTTGAATACAATCTGAGATTTTAGCTTGGCAGTCTGCTGGAGCAGATTATGAGATAAGGTCGGACATAAATTGATTTTAGCTGTAACATCTAATCTTTTTACAAGCAGCATAGAAAACAACTTTTTTGACACATAGGTGGGGTTGTTTTTCAGGCTAACAGGTTCAGCAACAAACCTGTAAGCTATGGGGACATCCAGTCCTACTACTGGAACCCCTTGTGCACTAGCATTTTGTTTTTTTTTTAGCTGCTTCATCTTCTTTGAGAGCCCCACTTATCTGTTCTGCAGTAACTGTGGTCGGCTTCGGCTCATTGGGCATTTTGAAAGCATAAGCAATGTTGTCAGGAGTAGCTATGACTTTCATACCATTGACTACACTAGTGCCATCCTCAGCATTGAAGGAATCAAGAAGCTACTTGATTATAGCCATGTCAAAATCAATTCTTGTAGCTTGCACCACTACATGCAAATCTCACAGTTGCAGCAACACTTCAGCCGGCTCGATAAACACTTACCATTGTATCTTGGTATGGGCAATAAGTGGTAAAGAGGCTTTAAGAGCAGTGATGACTGCCAAAGTTTCATCTATGGTGTCCTGCATCTTCTCCAACATTTTTCTTCTACCCATGCACTATGAGGACAGTAAGTCTGTAGAGGAAGAAGACTTAATTGGACAGTCAAATCTGTAGCCAGGTGTGTTGGGTAGGGATAGAAGTGATTGATATATTCTTCGGACGAGGAAGTCTGTGGTTGTAGTGAAGAAGCTTCAGAGCTTAGAGATGGTGAATGTGTAACAGAAGGCAGGCATCACGCAGGAGATTTATGAGGAAGAATGTCCACTTAACTTACTGTTATACGATGTCGTGTTGTAACACGTACATAGTGGGAACGCATGCTACAAGATCTATCTTACAACTTTTTAGATACGTAATTATATTTTCTATAATGTACATATGCATATCTCAGTATAATAATAAGCTTTCTATCTCATCCTATTATTTATCTCAAGGGTAACATATTCTTACTTTACCGTCAAAAAGTACTATGAAAAAAGCGTCAATAGATTTGCCTCTTTAACTTGGGGCAAAAAGCATTGATTCTTTATTTCTACTATCTCATTATCATCTCACACCCTAGCTAGATCCTATATCTAGGATAAATTCCAATATATATGTATTCTATGTATTTTTCTTATATTTCTTTTTAAATAGCTACTAAGAAGGAATCAAATCCTAGTGGGACACTAAGTGGCATGATTTTCAAAGATGCACTTATTTTAATGCATCATTGCAAGCATGATTACAAAAAATTTTCAAGGAGCAATGTCATGCTTTCATATGGCATGAGGTGTCCGTTGGAATCAAATAAAAGTTTAGGCTAAGGGAACCACAAGAAGACTTTTGCTGCCAAAATTGTACTCTATTTTGATGATTTTTCACACAAGGTTCCAATCCGAATTGGAAAAAGTATATAAAATGGGAGTCATAGCTAATGAGCTGTATTTTGGGCCAATTTTTTACTTTTTTATTTAGAGCCACGATTGAGGAGATATGATCAAAACACTGGACCCCAGTCTGCCCACATCATGTAGGGACATTTCAAATCCTAATTGTACTTAGCCATTAACATAAGCCTAATCCTACACTTTCTCCTAGAGGAAGACTAGTCATCCTTGTAAGCTATCCTTGGAAGATTAACTCTAATCAAAGAAGGTCTTGGACTTGGTGTATCAATCAAAGCTCAATTCTTCCTTCTTCTTCTCTCTCCATAAAAAATGGTGCTCTACATTGATATTTTGTTGATTTCTTGTTGTTTTCTTTTCATCTTTAATCCAACATATATATATCTAATCTCATCTCCTTCAAAAAACCTATCTCTTTCACTCTTAGAAATTCATACTCTCTACAAATTCTAGGTTCTCCTTGCTACAGGTACATCTCTCCCCGCAATATCCTTATTGCCTATGGGCAAGAATAGGGCTTGGTAGGGACACTTCTCATCTCTTCACTTCTCTCATATCTACATTTTGCACATACTAGAGTTATCTTAGATGAATAATCCACATGATGAAAATTTCTATGACTTCCACTTTGTGCAGTCTATTAGAGTTAACATATGGATTAGCCGTAAAATACACTCTCAACAATGTATAGTGTTTCTCTTTGGCCCAGAAAGGCTCAATGAAATACTTCTTTCACCGGGTCCCATCATAATACCTCTTATAGACTATAACTATTCTCTTGATGTAAGTGTAGTTATCTTGCTATGAACCAAGAGGATTTGTACACACAATTAATCACAATCACTAGACAAAACATATATATTATGGTGAGCACAAAACTACAATTCCAAAGAACAATTCGTAGTCTGTTTTGTTGGCAAAGATTGAATGCCATTAACTCATCTACTAACCCTTTCATATTACCCATGATACGATATGACCATAGCGTTGATGTTTTCATCTTTGTGTTGTTTTGATATTCTCTTTTGTGTTCTTTCTTTGTGTGTGTGAGTACAAGAGAGAAAGAATGAAGATTCTTTGAATGCACTTCCTTCCAAACCCTATACTTCATGGAATCTATGGTTTAACTCCTTCATATAGTTTTTGGAGTTCTCTCACAAACTCTCACAGCCAAAATCCTGGTGCTTTCTTGGCAAGACCGCAAATTTTTTGACATATTTTTGGTGATCTCAACTCAAAAATGCCAGGGAGAGATTTTGTGGGTAACCATGGGTGATCATGTTGAGCAAAAGGGTATGCGTTTTGACCCAGCTATAATGCAAATGTTTCAAGAATTTGCAATGTTCATGCAACAACAACATGCCACTGAAAGAAGGGAGATTTCAGCAACGAAGTCCATACAAGCTGTCGTCAATAGAATGAATCAGTTCAATGGAAAATATGTAACCAAGTACTTACATGAGTATGTGAAGGAGATGGAGTTGCATCGCGTGTTAGAAGGTGATATGATTCAAAGCTTTGAGCTAGTTGTTGCTCCAGAAATTAGATAACATGTTAGGGGAATTAAAGATGGGCATGGGAGAAATTGGGAAGAACTCAAAGTAGCTTTAAAGGAGGAACATTTCATGGAGGACTCTGAGAGAGTGAACAAAAGAACATTCTTAGAATGGGTAGTCAAGCCAAAGCAAGGACTATCAATAACAAAGCTACTTAGGGAGTTTGATCGGCGCTATGCACAACTCCCCAGGACAGAAAGGGCCACACTAGACGTAGAGAATACATATACTTTCTTACAAGATGCAGGTAAAGAGTTTCAAGAAAATTTGGAGCTTCTTCTTGAAGATAAAGATGATGAGCAAGGACTAAAGATCGATAGGAATGAGGTTGAAGGTGCTGTCTCACTGCTTGCCAAACAACAAAGAAGAAGGGACAAGATGGTAGTAAACACTACAAGTCCTTCCACCTCAACTTCTGACAAAATGGTAACGCCTACTTTTGTCGCTCCTAAGTTTGATGCGTTCATGCTAGATAATCTTGTGAAGGGAATGAGTGACTTGAAGGTGGAGCTTGCAAAGCATGAAGAAAAAGGCCAACCGTCAAGGCCACTTCTTAGACAAAGGCAACAGCCCAAAGAAGGATTTGTTAATAGATGTATTTGGTGTGATAGTGAAGCGGTCCGGGGCGGGCAACAAGAAGAGCAACCTCTAGACACCCTTCAAGGCTCCCGTGCTGCTCAATGGGGCTAGGGCACAACACAACACAAACCAAAACAACAAACCCCCAGCCAAATCCCAACTACACAAGGGGCACCACCTAGTTTAAGAGCGAACAAGGACGCAAAAGAGGAGAATCGTTAGCGCAACCCACAAACAAGCAAGGAATTTACACTAACTCTAACACCAATGGAACACTCTCATACACTAAAACACGAGAGAGAGAGAGAGAGAGAGAGAGAGAGAGAGAGAGAGAGAGAGAGAGAGAGAGAGAGAGAGAGAGAGATGGTGCTCGGGCTACTTTGAAGTGTATCGTTAATGATCAAGCAAACATAAATATTTATATGTAAGAAAGAGAGAGAAGGGGGAAGGGGATGCTTGTTGCACTAATGCCTTCTTATAAATCTGTCATGAACAATCAAAGTGAGATTAGTATTTGTTCAACATAGCCAGAGTATATTACACCACAACACATCACAAGAAAAAAGACACCCCAATCACTGTCTTAAGGCCACGGGAGTCCTCTCCACCCTGTTGCCCTCTTACAGCATGTGGGATTTATGGCTAAATTGATAACAATACCCAGAGACAAGCTATTAAGAACTTAAATAAAACACCAAGACACTTACACATCATTATTGTCCATGACTTCACGTTGGAAGGGAGACAAGGTATCCATGCTTAGTCCAAATTCACCCTCCTTGATTCAGCAAATGTTGGGCTTACTCTAGTAGGAGAAATGATAGATTTACTATTCTCAATTTAATGATCACTCTCTCTTACAATGGCATAGAGTTCCCTTGCTAATCACCCCTAATACAACACATACATATGCCTAATGCCAATGAGATTCCACTCAAGAGCTTCTTCTCAAGAGGTTGAGCTTGCTTCTCAAGCTATAGCATAGTGCTCTCTCTTCTCCCCCCTTTTTGTGCTAGCTACACCCTCCTTTCATAGCAATTTTCAAGGCTAGGGTTACTTCTCTAACCATGGTTGGGTTAGATTTTCAGCAATTTATCTAATTTCTTTTGCTTGGAATTATCAAGAAGTTGGTGGGGAAAGAGAGAGGAGAGAAATGGAGGTGATAGGACTTTTCATAGTGGGTTAGTGTTAGTAGAGTTAGTATTAATTTACAAATGGAATTGGATATTTACAATGGGAGTATCCATGTAGGATACAAATAAGTCAGAAAAACTCTTAAGAGGTAAGGTTGATGCTCCAAGTGTCTTGAGTAGGGCCAATTTTGACGCTTGTTGACGGTCCACTAGCTTTGACGGTACATTTTTTCTCTACTCTTGACCTTCCTTGAGAGACAAGGTAATTGAAGCTGAGTAATCAACCACCATGATGCTGTCTTTTAAGAGAAGAGGCTGAATTTTGTGGTTTTTTTGGATAGATATGGGTAATTTGGAGGAGGAAAAATGAGACTAGGTGGTCAATTTTGGAATGGAATTGTGTGTGGGAGGTATGAGTTCACCATGGTTTCTCTTATTCATCAAGGTTGAGGAGAAGGTGAGTAGGGTGCAGAGAGGAGTGGTGAGAGAGGTGGGGATGATGAGTGGAGAAGTGTGTGTGAAAGAGGAAAATGATAAAGTGTAAAAGAGAGTGTGGCTGCATAGCATGGGAAAACTGGGGTCCACTAATAAAATCATAGCTCACAGCTCATAGCTCAAAAAAATATGAAAAACTTTGAGGCAAAAGTTCAGCCCACGAGCTACAACTTTTGTTTGTATCAACTTTTCAGATTCGGAGAGCAAGTGAACTTTAAAAATTCAGCAAAATCGACCGTTTTTTTCCACTGCACAAGGTCCTTGTGGGGTCCTTCTTTGGATGATTCTTTTGAATACCTCCAAGAGTGAGCCCTCCATAGTGCATGTATGCATGCCACCTACCCTTGACCGTATTTGGTAGGTCTATAATTGAAGATATTGTTGAGATCATGATATAAGTGAATAGTACAACTAAGAAAATCAAATATTGAGGGGTCTAAAACATATGTACATGACAAATATAAATAATATAAGTGGAAAAAATATAAAGGGGTCAAAAGAAATCTCTCTCATTATGAGGCTACCATAAAAATATAAATATTTTTGGTGTTCTAATTTTTTAGAAAAAAAACAAAATAGATGTAGGAAGGGAAAAATCACAATAGTGAAAAAATATACACATAAATAAAACTAGTTTTTTTGGATTTTTGTTGGGGTGGAGTTACACCAAATATAAGAGAACCTTACATGAAAATATTTCTATATGGAATAAAGAGTATGAAAAATGGTAAGAAAAATTGTGGTAATGGTGAGGCAATGTACAGAGCATAAATAACACACACATAGGTAGAAATATTTAAATAAATACTAAAATAATTATGAAAAAATCTTTTATTTAGGCCCTATATACAAAGAAATATTTACATCGCATGGGCCATAATATACTTATATTTTTTATATTTTTTAATTTTTTTAATTTTTTTGGCTCAACTAGCCCAATGACTAGCTAATTGAGGGTTTTTTATTTCAGTAAGGAGATATGGGAAAAGTCCCCTAACTCACACGCACCTATATACAGTGAAAGGGTGAGGGTAACCACAGTGTTTGAGTGATTTGATAGGGTGAGATAACTCACTATGGCAATTACAGAGAGCCGAAAAAACGGCTACCATTAGCCCTCCCCCAGGATGATGGTATATTCATGTACCATCATAAAGAATCTTTTCCAAAGAGAGTGCTTCAGAGTCCTTGACAAAATCTTCATTGTTTGGCCCCTTGGAATTTTGGTTTGTGTTACACTCATGCTTCATGGAACAATACTTACATGGGATAGTTGCCTTTTGCTCTGGTAGATCCTTCGGTAGAAGGCGACTCAAGTAAGGCTTCAAGCGATAGCCGTTTACCTTCCTGGAGTGCTCTTTCCCATTCCAAGTCCATAAGTTGATAGTAACTTGAGTTGAAAGCCTTCTTGACTATGTATGGCCCCTGCCATCTTGTTTCAAATTTGGCATCAAAACGATTATCGATTCGATTGTCATACCTTAGCACAAGATCTCCTTCATTGATGCCTTTGTCCTTCAGTTTCTTGTCAAGCTTCTCCTTTGTCTGTGTGGCTTTCCTCTTATAGCACTCGTATGCTGCTTCTCTTTTCCACTCAAGCTCAGCTAAGGTAAGAAGTCGATCCATCCATGCTTCTTGATCATCTTGTGCTGATTTGCCATGAAGACGCATTGTTGGAATGTTTAGCTCAATTGGCTGTAAAGCCTCTTGACCATAGACCAAGTGAAATGGTGTGAACTCCGTGGCTTCCCTATATGTGGTTCGATATGCCCACAAGGCACCATCCAAGAAGTCATCCCACAACTTTGTCTTGTTTTTCACCATCTTTCTAATGATGCCTGCAATGACACCATTAGCTTTTTCTACCAAACCATTTGATTAGGGATAGTAGGGTGTACTGTGACGATGTAGAATGTGAAGTTCTTCACAGACTTCTGTGAGAAATCCCTTTCTAAACCCTGGACCATTATCAGAAACAATCTCCAAAGGTGTGCCAAATCCACAACAAATGTGAGTGTAGACAAACTTGCTCACTGTCCTCTCATTTACCTTTGCCACACTTTGTGCTTCCACCCACCTAGTCATATAGTCTACAACCACTAGAATGTAGAGTTTACCATTTTTTGTCCTAGGTAGAGGACCCATAGCATCAATGCCCTACTTTTCAAAGGGTCCATTTGCAAGCACAATTTGCCTTGGACCATAAACCAATCTTCTATTCCCATTTACCTGAGAATTGTGACAACTTTTACACCAATGTTGGACATCCACATGCAGACTTGGCCAAACATACCCCGCAAGCAAAATCTTCTTCACAGTTAATTCATGGGAAAAATGACCACCACATGCCTCTTCATGCAAACCTTTTAGAATGGCTGGAATTTCCGCGATAGTTGGTACTCTTCTGCACACTTTATTCTTCCCTCTTTGATAGAGGGAGCCTTCTAGGAAGAGATACATGCTTGCCTTCTTCATGAGTCTCCTCTTCTGAGCTTTTGTGAAGTCTGGTGGAAACTCACCCTCCAAAATGTATCCAATGATGGGAGCCAATGACTCCAATCCGTGGTACCTCGGTTGCTTCATAGCAGCCGCCACCATGATGACCTGCACTTCTTTCTTTACACATGCAACAGCTTGTTGTGCAAGTAAATCAGCATCTTCATTTTGTTTCCTAGGAATATGATATAATTGCACCTCCTCAAATTGATTAAATAGCCTACGGATGGTATGAACTTTGGCCCTTAGTCTTTCATTTTTGCATGCCCAAATGCCTAAAATCTGCTTCACAATGAGAAGTGCATCCCCTTTTACCATGAGACGTTGTATACCATGGCCAATGCATATTTTTAAACCATGAAGTAGTGTGTCATATTCTGCTTCATTGTTGCTAGCTGAACTTGTTAGATTGAACTTCTCTTTCATGAGCACCTCTCCACTTGGGTTGAGCAACACTAGCCCTCCCCCTACTTTTCCTGTGGCTCGACGAAAAGCTCCATCAAAGAACAAGGTAAAAGCAGTAGGAATACTTTTTGGTGGTGGCAATGGTAGGGTCTTTACTTCAGGCACCTTAATCTCCTTTTCATGCACCCTATAAGTGAGAATCCCTGCCAATTGTGCACGCACACTATCTTCTACCTTGAAAGAGTATTGAAAGTCTTGCAACTCCATAATCCACTTTGAGATCCTAGTACTAAGATTCATTTGAGATGACACCCAAGGAAACAAATTCTCTGCGGTGAGGATTACAAAAGGTTTTGGGAGCAAGTAGGATCTAAACTTCCTTATCGCAAACATGAGAGAAAGCATCATGAGTTCTGCCTCCGTGTAGCCTCTCTCTAAAGCATTCATGACCCTACTAGCAAAGTAGATGGGCCGCATCCTGGTACTATAGGGATCTTGTTGTAGCAAAACTGCACCAATTGTTTCTTTCCCAGCACTAGAGCTAACAAAGAATGTGTACTCCCAACAAGGAGGCATGAGTGTTGGTAGCTCTGACAAAATGGCTTTAATGTTACAAAAGTACTCTTCAAGCTCATCAGACCATGCAAATTCTACTTGTTGTGTCAACTTTTGCAAAGGATGAAGCAACTCCGAGGCTAAGTGAATGAAGCGTGACATATACTTCACCTTTTGAATGAATGAGATGACCTCCTTAAGACTCTTGGGTGATGGTAGCTCAATAAGAGCCTTTGCCTTTGAAGGATCCACTTCAATGCCTTTGTAAGAAACTTTATGACCAAGCAAGATTACTTCATCCTCACCTATATGGCACTTGTCGGGGTTGAGTTGACCTCCCATGTCGTAGAGCTTCTTTAAACCTTCTTCTACCCTTTATAGATGCAATGATTTTGAGCTATAAATACAGAAATCATCAATGAACACCCTAATTGACTTTCCAAAGAATGCTTGAAACACCATATTCATGAAACGTTGGAATGTTGCAAGAGCATTTGTCAGACCAAATGGCATGACTCTAAAAGCATAACAACCCCAAGGAGTGATAAAGGTTGTTTTCAATTGATCCTCCAATGCAATCCCTATTTGAAAGTAACCTGAGTAACCATCGCACACAGTGTCCTTCTCATGATCAGCTACCTCATTTAGTATCTCATCTTGGAATGGGAGGGGAAAGTGATCTCTTTTTGTTGCCTCATTGAGGGGAGGGTAATCCACACACACCCTCCACTTGCCATTTTTCTTAGGAGTGACAACAACAGGAGAGACCCACTCTGAATTCGCCACTGGATAAATGAAACCTGCTGCTAGAAGCTTTCTTACCTCCTTGAGTAGAGCCTGCTCCTTTATAACTCCTAGCCTTCGTAGCTTCTGAGCTTTAGGTGTGGCCTCAGGCTTTAACTCAATCTTGTGTTGAACAACATTTACCCCACGCACGTCGGTGTAGTCTTTAGCAAAAAGCCTAGGAAACTTCCTTAGCACACATTTGAACTCCTCTCTTTCATCCTTTGTAAGTGTTGTTGATAGCATACCTTCTAGCATCCCTTCATCTTGAACACCTTCGTTCTCTTGAGGACTTACCTCCTCCAAGCCTTGACAACAGGTCTCTTGGTTGCTTGGCTTAAAACTTACTCCCATGACTTCGATGGAAGACTCCTCTTCAGTAATGCTGCCACTACTTTCTTCTTCTGAAGTGCTATCGGTCCAACCTTCTTCCGTCTCACTTTGAGATGATTCTTCATGGAGCTCCTCTTGGCGTTGCTCCTTCATGTCAAAGAAAACCTTCTTATGATTGTCATTCCTGCAAATTAATTTCCCACTCTCCCAATCCTGCAAAGCTCGCATTTTCATTAGCCATGGTCTTCCTAGGATAAATGGATAACCACTTCCCTTGGTCGACATAACATAAAAGTCCACCGCTTTCTTAATGCCAAAGGCCTCTACAAAGACATTTTTACAAATGCCTACACACCTAGCCTTGCTATTGTTTGCCATCTTGACTTTGATTTCAGGTGTCTCATGGATGTGCATGCCTAGTCTTTGCATGAGTCCCTCTGTCATGATGCAGATTTGTGCACCCCCATCCACTAGACCTTTCCTAACCAATCTTCCTTTGATGTAACAGTCTAGCACTGGTGTAATGTCCTCATTCATTTCAGCTTGTGCAATTTTTACAACAGGCACACTCTCTTTTACCTTTCTCCTAGTGCTAACTGCCCTTGTTAAATCCCTCCTAACTTGTGGACATAATGCAAGAAATTGAGGCCATGAAATATCAGGACCCTTACCTCTCATGTCTTCCAACAAGTTGTACGGAGCCATACCATGTCCAAGAGGGAAGTCTTGGAGGTTGATACGACGTCGAGTCCTCTTGGTTTCCTTGGTTTCCTTTGCCTTCTTGCCTTGTCCATGGTCACTCTGTGATGTGACTCCTTCTTTCTCTTTACCTTTTCCTCGGCCACGCTTAATGCCATTGGCTTCCATGTCAACCTCATTTGAATTTGTCACCTCTACCACATGCACATTTGGATCTGGCAAAGGTGGAACTCCTTCTATCCCTTGTGGAGGTGGTCTTGGTCCATTTGGCCTTTGTAGAAGCCTTGGTTGTTGACCAGCTCCTTCTCCTGCATTCATCACTGGGTAATTCAAGTTAGGTCTCCCTGGCTCTCCACGGGGCCAAGGACAATTATACATCCCATGTCCAGACTCTCCGCAATTCCAACATTGCAAGACTCTCCTAGTTCGTGGCTCTCTCTCTTCTGACTTCTTTGCTTGTCCCTTTCGACCTACAGCTTGTGCAAGGTGAATTGACAGGCTACTTAAACATTCATTTAACTTCTCAATCGATTCAGCCGTTACCTCAGGAAGCTCCCTAGATGTTGATGCTTGTGACTTACCTTTGGGTCTAAGACCTTCTATTGGAACCTCTCCCCTTAAGCACTTGAGTTTCCTATACTTCTCAGCAGTCCTAGTTTCCACTGCATCAAAAGTAGCAGGTGCACCCGCCTCAACTTTTACCTTAAGGTCAGGAAAGAGTCCGGCTATGAACCTCTCCTTCTTTAGAAATTCTGCACCATCACCAGGGTTAGCAACATTTCGTATCCATAGAGCCCAAAGACGTAGAAACTCTTGCTTGTACAAGTAGTAGTCATCTAAGTCTTTTTGCTTATGAGAAACAATGTCTTGCCATAATTTCTGAGTGTTTTGGGGATCAAAGAAGTATTTCTTGAAACGATTCAAAACTTCCGTGTAATTCCCCTTAACTTCCTCAGGCAAAGAGTCAAACCAAGTACTAGCATCTTTCCTAAGGACCACCTCAAACATTTCTACATGTTCTTGATCGGTTACTATCCTCTTGATACGGCAAGACATCTTGAAATTTGCTAAGAATAATTATGCATCCTCTCCAGGCTCTCCAAAGAAAAGAGGATATCCAGACATTTGGCGTTGGCTCTCCATTATTATGAAAGATTACAATACAAGTTACAATAAGGGATACAATAGAGATTTAGAACCACTCGCCTGCAAATGAAGAAGTAAGAAAATACCACTCTAGGTTTTCTTCTTCAGCTATCCAAGCTTCAATGAGGTCTCGATTTGTTTGATCAAAACAAAAAGGTAGACTATTGACGAGCTCTAAGAAGGGTTGAAATTCTTTAAAGCTAAGGCGATAAACAGAAATCTCTAGAACTTCATTTTCTGGATCCAAAAGAGCAACCACGTCCCAAGTGATAAATTGCACTTGCTCTACAATTCTCAACGCACAAGCGGTTTGTATAAAAACTAAATCTTCATGCTCGTCGAAGGCCGTGAAAAAGTAGCAATTGACTAGGAGCTCCTTTCCTTCGAGTTCCACACGGTCGGAGTGAGGCAACCTTCTCACAATTTCATAAAGAACATCCTCATCAAGTCCAATCAAGTTTGCAAGATTTAAAGACTCCACTTGTGCTACAAAATTCCTGGACAAAAACTCCTTAGGATTATGGTTAAATCATTCAAAAGCATAAAGAGATTTACAATGTCTCTATGAACAAAGTGTCCTAGAAAGTAGAGAAGGATGAGAATTTATACAAATTTTCAATCTTCTCTATGCTCTCTTTATTAAGACAAGCTCTGAATAGCTCCCTATCTCCTTTGTTGAAAGCGAAAGGAAGACTATTAATAAGACGCAAATGAGGGAAAAATTCACCAAATGTGAGTCTATGAAGAATGAACTCTGGCCTCAAGTTTCCTGAAGAGTCTTCCTCAATGGTGAAATGCACTCGCCAAACGCCAAATTTCACTCTATTTACCAATCTTAGGGCACACACTAGTTGGATGAATGCGCGGTCTTCCTTAGTGCCCAACAACAAGAGGAAAATGGAATCCAAACGTAGGACCTTTCGTCTTAACTTCACCACCCTCTTGTTATGAGGGAGACGCCTTACTACTTGCTCCTGCAACTCAATTGGTAATAGAGCTAGATCTCTAAGGATTGAACTTTCACTACACACACATTTCCTGTTAGAACAAATGATCTTTTTTTGTTTCTTGTAACAACTTGGACAAAGAAAAAACAAACCTACACACTATTTTTCCGGGCTGCACTTCATTTTAAAATAAAATGAACACATGTACATCAAAAGAAGTGTGGTAGTTGATGAGAGGTAGAATGACAGGGTTTGGTGATGCAAGAATTTCTCCTACTCTTTGGGCACCAAACATGAACACCATTCGTTGTTGAAAATGGATCTTTCTACTAATTGCAACGTTTATTCTAATGTGTGGAGTAAAATGAAAGGGAAAAACCTCTATTCCTGGGGCATTATCCATGGCCTATGCATGTCCTAATGCTTAAAATAACACAAAAATATAGACGTCCAAGATAATATCGTACCTAATGAGAGGCAAAATAAAAGGATTTACCGAAGTGTTTATCTCGGCTAACCTAAGAGGACCTAAAATCCTACGAATTACCCGTTGAAATTGCAACTTAGTACTAACAATTATGTGTATCTTTTGCCTTGCAATGGGAATGAAAGGATCATACAAACTCTCGTGATTCATGCAAACTACTTGACTATGCTAAAAGTTGATCCTACACAAAAACATACACGAGTTGTTTTCCTCCGTTGGGGCACCAATTTGAAGCGGTCCGGGGCGGGCAACAAGAAGACCAACCTCTAGACACCCTTCAAGGCTCCTGTGCTGCTCAATGGGGCAAGGGCACAACACAACACAAACCAAAACAACAAACCCCCAGCCAAATCCCAACTACACAAGGGGCACCACCTAGTTTAAGAGCGAACTAGGACGCAAAAGAGCAGAATCGTTAGAGCAACCCACAAACAAGCAAGGAATTTACACTAACCCTAACACCAATGGAACACTCTCACACACTAAAACACGAGAGAGAGAGAGAGAGAGAGAGAGAGAGAGAGAGAGAGAGAGAGAGAGAGATGGTGCTCGGGCTACTTTGAAGTGTATCGTTAATGATCAAGAAAACATAAATATTTATATGTAAGAAAGAGAGAGAAGGGGGTGCTTGTTGCACTAATGCCTTCTTATAAATCTGTCATGAACAATCAAAGTGAGATTAGTATTTGTTCAACATAGCCTGAGTAAATTACACCACAACACATCACAAGAAAAAAGACACCCCAATCACTGTCTTAAGGCCAGGGGAGTCCTCTCCACCTTGTTGCCCTCTTACAGCATGTGGGATTTATGGATAAATTGATAACAATACCCGGAGACAAGCTATCAAGAACTTAAATAAAACACCAAGACACTTACACATCATTATTGTCCATGACTTCACGTTGGAAGGGAGACAAGGTATCCATGCTTAGTCCAAATTCACCCTCCTTGATTCAGCAAATGTTGGGCTTACTCTAGTAGGAGAAATGATAGATTTCCTACTCTCAATTTAATGATCACTCTCTCTTACAATGGCATAGAGTTCCCTTGCTAATCACCCCTAATACAACACATACATATGCCTAATGCCAATGAGATTCCACTCAAGAGCTCCTTCTCAAGAGGTTGAGCTTGGCTTCTCAAGCTATAACATAGTGCTCTTTCTTCTCCCCCCTTTCTGTGCTAGCTACACCCTCCTTTTATAGCAATTTTGAAGGCTAGGGTTGCTCCTCTAACCATGGTTGGGTTAGATTTTCAGCAATTTATCTAATTTCTTTTGCTTGGAATTATCAAGAAGTTGGTGGGGAAAGAGAGAGGAGAGAAATGGAGGTGATAGGACTTTTCATAGTGGGTTAGTGTTAGTAGAGTTAGTATTAATTTACAAATGGAATTGAATATTTACAATGG
The DNA here is from genome assembly GCF_014529385.1 of Adiantum capillus-veneris. NCBI lineage: Eukaryota > Viridiplantae > Streptophyta > Polypodiopsida > Polypodiales > Pteridaceae > Adiantum > Adiantum capillus-veneris. The sequence continues at coordinate 75,838,231 of NC_140937.1, forward strand.
GAGTATCCATGTAGGATACAAATAAGGAAGAAAAACTCTTAAGAGGTAAGAAAAGGTGGATTTCTTACAAGGTTGATGCTCCAAGTGTCTTGAGTAGGGCCAATTTTGACGCTTGTTGACGGTCCACTAGCTTTGACGGTCTATTTTTTCTCCACTCTTGACCTTCCTTGAGAGACAAGGTAATGGAAGCTGAGTAATCAACCACCATGATGCTGTCTTTTAAGAGAAGAGGCTGAATTTTGTGGTTTTTTTGGATAGATATGGGTAATTTGGAGGAGGAAAAATGAGACTAGGTGGTCAATTTTGGAATGGAATTGTGTGTGGGAGGTATGAGTTCACCATGGTTTCTCTTATTCTTCAAGGTTGAGGAGAAGGTGAGTAGGGTGCAGAGAGGAGTGGTGAGAGAGGTGGGGATGATGAGTGGAGAAGTGTGTGTGAAAGAGGAAAATGATAAAGTGGAAGAGAGAGTGTGGCTGCATAGCATGGGAAAACTGGGGTCCACTAATAAATTCATAGCTCACAGCTCATAGCTCAAAAAAATATGAAAAAATTTGAGGCAAAAGTTCAGCCCACGAGCTACAACTTTTGTTTGTATCACCTTTTCAAATTCGGAGAGCAAGTGAATTTTAAAAATTCAGCAAAACCGATCGTTTTTTTCCACTGCACAAGGTTCTTGTGGGGTCCTTCTTTGGATGATTCTTTTGAATACCTCCAAGAGTGAGCCCTCCATAGTGCATGTATGCATGCCACCTACTCTTGACCTTATTTGATAGGTCTATAATTGAAGATATTGTTGAGATCATGATATAAGTGAATAGTACAACTAAGAAAATCAAATATTGAGGGGTCTAAAAAATATGTACATGTCAAATATAAATAATACAAGTGGAAAAAATATAAAGTGGTCAAAAGAAATCTCTCTCATTATGAGGCTACCATAAAAAGATAAATATTTTTGGTGTTCTAATTTTTTAGAAAAAAACAAAATAGATGTAGGAAGGGAAAAATCACAATAGTGAAAAAATATACACATAGATAAAACTAGTTTTTTTGGATTTTTGTTGGGGTGGAGTTACACCAAATATAAGAGAACGTTACATGAAAATATTTCTATATGGAATAAAGAGTATGAAAAATGGTAAGAAAAATTGTGGTAATGGTGAGGCAATGTACAGAGCATAAATAACACACACCTAGGTAGAAATATTTAAATAAATACCAAAATAATTTTTAAAAAATCTTTTATTTAGGCTCTATATACAAAGAAATATTTACATACGCATGGGCCATAATATACTTATATTTTTTATTTTTTTGGCTCAACTAGCCCAATGACTAGCTAATTGAGGGTTTTTTATTTCAGTAAGGAGATATGGGAAAAGTCCCCTAACTCACACGCACCTATTTACAGTGAAAGGGTGAGGGTAACCAAAGTGTTTGAGTGATTTGATAGGGTGAGATAACTCACTATGGCAATTACAGAGAGCCGAAAAACGGCTATCAATAGTACAGACCATGTAAGAAGGGTGTAAGGTCTCTAACCCCGATCAAAAAGAGCACCATTGTACCATGAAATGAACATAGTGGAAAAAGTTACTATTTTTAGCAGTTTTCTAAATTCTGTCAGTGCCATGATGTTTAGAATGTTTCAAAGCTTCGAAATGTGAATTAAAATAATTTCTGCAAAAACATTAAAAAAATAGTAAGTTTTTTGTCACCCAACCCATCCAGTTTTGACCGTCTCGAAAAACTGCACCCGTACCCTAAATTTGAAAAAAATGCATTTTCGGACCCCGGGGGCTGCTAAATATGGCAGGTACTCCGGCCAGTACGTCTTAGTTAGAGCTTCCTATAGCAATTTTTGGCATCAAAATCCGACTCGTATGACCCGTTTTAGCCTAGAACCAATTTTCCTAAAAATTGTCCGGGGAGGTACCGGGGGCCCGAGGCTGTGTGGGAACAGGTTCCAGCCCACTCCATACTAGCTTTAGAAGCTAGGGGACACCCTCTTGCCTTGTGGGAGTCCTGGGAAAGCTGCCAAGCCAGTAACTAAGTCTCAGAGTCAGTTAAACTAGCCAACATGACACTTGGTGATTAGGGAACTAGACTTTCCATGCTTAACTGGAGAAGCTCCCAGATGCATTTAGCAACCCATGTCAATTTTCAGCTTGTAGGAGCCTATTTAAGACCTGCACACACACACACACACACACAGGCTCACACACACACCTACACACACCTTGGGGAGGTGCTGTCGGTACACACATCCTTTGAAGGAGAAGCAAGGAGAGAGGTGTTGTCGAATTCTAGCCTCAAGAAGCTCGATTAAATCAGAATCGAGAGAATTATCATCCCTTAATCACAGTAACCACGGTTTAATTAATGCTTTCTGCAAATCCTTTTCATTACCATTTAAATTCCTCGTCTATTATGCTTATTCCTAGTCGTAATTCTCTATAATTACTCTCTAATTTCTCTTTAACCATATTCTATTATGTAATCATCATACCATACCTGAATTATCAGCCATTCATCATCCTTCATTAGTGATTAGTGCATGATTAATAGAATTGTCTCTCTCTAGGTAACATAGTAATGAATCGGTAAGCTGGTAATTGTGTAGATTGATGATAATCACTCTTTCTATCACGCATTGATATTGTAGCGGATTTAGATTCATTTTTGTTATGCATTAAGATATAATTAAAGTAAGATTAATCTGTTATTAAGTCTCTAAGAGGTGGTTTTTCTCACACCTATGCATGCGGTGATTTTGCACCCTCTAATTGCTAGGAAAGAGATTAATCGTGCTTAATTCATCTCTCTGGTAATTCCATTAGTGAAATCCTATTATTCTTAATCATGTAAGCCGAGTAATTATCTTTAGGGCCGGTTCCCATAGGATTAAATATCATCCATAATCTAAATCTCTCATATAGGAGGGATTATTTAATGTTGCTAATCTATCAATTGGTTGTTATGACCCTCACGGACATTAGCTCTTTTCTTCAAGCTAATCATTTAAAGTAGTGAGTTTCAAATGGCCCCGGTTAAGAGAACTCGCTTCGGTGGTGTCCACGACCACGAGGCGGGAACGAGCAATACAAATGGAAAAGGAAAAGCTCCCATGGTCAAACAACCACCGGCCATCTCACGAGTCAATGACGAAGAAATGGAAGAGGTAGATCACAGTTTTATTCAAGATGTTTAATTTAACATTGCATACGTTTAGCTAGGAATGAACATATCCTCAAACATGTTGGAGAAATGCGACGTAAACCTAGGCAATTGAATTCATTTGTATATTAAAGCCTAAAGTAGGAAAGAAATGATTGATGGATATATTGTTTGCAATAGGAAAGAATGTCTGCTAGGGAAAATTTAGCTCGGCATGTTCATTCTATTTCCAATGTTGAATTAGTCATGAACCCCTTCTTGATCACAGGGGACAGAGTTCCTGGTTAAGGGCTCTTGAATCCACGTCTGCTGGTTAAGCGGTGGATACCCACGTCTCCTGGTTAAGCGGTGGGAACCCACGTCTGCTAGTGAAGCGGTGGGAATGTCCATGTCGTGCTTTCTATGCGGTGGACATACCTAGTTGTATGGGCAGCTAGGCGACAAAAGGAGGAGTAAACTCTCGCTGGAGGGGGGATGTTGTACCTCTGGAACATTGGAATTTTAATGAATAAGTTTGAGTACAATTTTACTAGAATACTGTCTTGGTGCCGCTTTGCAATACTGGTTGAAGGGCTATCTTAACGAACATTGTGACTGGGAATCTAATGAAGGAATTTTTATGTTGAACAATTATTGTGGTAGTAATTAGGTCACACAGGGAAGTGTGAGTGTGGGGGTGGAAAGTGGGGGCTTGGCTCAGGTTGCCAATGCCTATGAGAAGGGTGGTCCCGATTGGTCGGGAACTCTCTGTCCCCATAGTGCTTACTCGATATTAGTAATGCTCATTGCCCCTAGAGTTGGGAATTCTCGAGAGTACGTACCTCTGAAACATGGGTAAAAAGGCACTCGAGGTTTCTCTCCTCTTGGAAGGTGGGTCTTAGGATCGCTAGATAGTTTAAGTATGCTTCCCCTGCGAGGTGGAGCTAGATCTCATTGTTAGTAGGCTCGAACTCGACTCACTTTGTGATGAGAGATCATCCACTAGCTAAACCCTGAACCACTTTGTTTGCTTCCGTTATAGATCTAGTGGCCACTGATGGGGGCTTTTCACAGGCCAAGCTCCCATACCCTTCTTCTCTCGTCCCCACCCCATGAAAACCCCCTCTTATGGAGGAAGTGATAAAAGACATTGGAAAAAGTAAGAAAAAAATAAAGTATGATTATGTAAATATATGAGAAAGGTAAAATAGGCCACCTCATGCCTGCGGGGCAGCCCATCCCCACCTTGCCTTTTTTTTCTTCACTGTTGCCCCGCCGTGTGTCCCTTTTCCTCTCCTCCACTCAAAAGGTCAACCCCCTCTCTCTTCCCCTTGTCCTTTCTCCTTTCTCTCTCCCCTCAAGCTACCCCACCTCTCACCAATAATGCATTCTAACTCACCAATAATGCACCCTAACTCACATGCAACTTACCTTATCTTCCAAAATAGTATACCCCACCCCCTCTTTCTCTCTCCTATCATATCCCATGACCCAAATACCCCCCTCTCTCTCTAAAGGGCGCCATGTCTTTTGTCTTGTAGCTAAATAACCTCCCCCACACTCACACACACTCAGTTTCACTGAAAAAGGTGTCCACAGACACATCCCCACCCGGTGGTTACCTGATTTTTGTTGTGTTCACACACATTTGCACACAGATTCACCTCTGAGCACACTCCCCTCTCTCCCCTCTTGTAATTACTTTATTCTCCATGTCACCTCTCACTTTTTTTTCATCAACCCATCTCTCTCTCTTAGTCTCTCTCTCATGAGACTGCTGTTCTGGCACATATACACACAGCCAGACAAGTGGGGCCCACAGTCACATGGCCTATGTAGATAATGATTTCTTCATTTCTAAATTCTAGAATTTCTCCCCCCCCCCCCCTCCTCCCCTATATAAAGAGGGGTCACCATCACACAAAAACACACAACATCACCAAAGAACACACTATGCACTGTGTGTGCCTAGTGCACACACACACACCCACACCATCACCATCACCGCAATCACCATGCTTGTCTTGAGCATGACCTCTACACCCTTGGCTATGGAAGATGAAGGGCAACTAAATGAAGGATGATGGCCATAATCCTCGTGCGAGTCTTCGCCATCAACTCCCACCTATCCGCCATGTGCTCTACCACTCTCTCCCTTCTCATTCCCCTACCCTATGCTCTCCATTTCATCTCCTAATTCTCTAAATAAAGCTTGAGTTTTTGTGAGTATGTTTTCTTGCAATTTTTTGCCCATGTGAGGTGTGCGGAATCGCCACCTAGTCTTGTGTTTTGGAGTGAGCTTGTGTATGTGTGAAGGGTGTGCGGATTCGCCATCCTTTTGTGATGCCTAAGTACTAAGCCGCTATACCCCCTCCCTCACTCTCTCTCTCTCTCTCTCTCTCTCTCTCTCTCTCTCTCTCTCACTTGATCTCATTCCCTTTCCTTTTCATCATTACTCCCAAGCATCCATCTCTCTTGGATGAAAAATTTGTTATGGTTGTGTGTTGTTTGCGTCCTAGCCGCTAAAGCTAGGTGGTGCCCTCTGTTTGCTTTACCATGACAGGCTCGAGGTGCGCCATTCGGTCCCCAGTGTTTTAGAGGCCGTCGGGGTTCGGGGTTCGCTTTGCTCCCGTCACCACTAGGTTCACCATCAGATCCGTCGTTTGATACGGCAGGGTGGGGACCTCACACTTGGTATCAGAGCTATAGGTTTACGAATTGGAAAATGATGTTGTTCGAAATTTTAAAAACTAAGGGATTGTAGGATAGCTCGTACTCAAAGCTTGAGCATGATGTTTCCCAGAATAATGACATTGGATTTGTCTAGTGGATTGTCTCCTGAGTGATGTTAAAGAGTTTTACTCGTTGAGCTTGTTGGGATTCAATGGGTTCCACATGATGTTTTTTGAGAAGTTGTTGGTGCGACTAGTGCTGCGGGCAGGTAGCCTGTTGATGCACATAAAGTTATAAGTATAGATCAAAGCTCTCGAGTAAAGTTTTAAACATTATTTATCGGAAAATTTTGGATGTATTCAATGGAATTTAGACTAATGGTGGAATGGTTAAATCCTTTGTGATAGATGTACAGATTAAGTAGGCTGGATAAGCTCAAAAGTCAAATTTCTTCCTGAAGTATGGAAAAGCCTAGGTTCATTTGAAAAGAGTGCTATAGTAATGAATTTTATACCATTGGAAGAGGCACCGCCTGCTGCTCTCTACTCGGGAGCGCAAGAGAAGAAGCTCCTCCTTAAAAAAGCTCAGCCTCCAACCTTTAAAGGCGAAGGGGTTAATGTGGAGAGAGATGCGGAAGTATGGATGGAAGCAATGGACGACTATTTCAAAGTTGTAGGAACCCAACCCGTGAACCAAACTATGCTTGCGATGTTCCGCTTGTCTGGCAATGCCAAGATATGGTGGAAGCAACATTGCAGGGATTTGGATATTAAGGGATCTTCCCAATCCTGGGAAGACATCAAAGCTGCAATAATGGGACGTTATTTACCACCCTCCTACAAAACCTTGAAGATGAATGAGTTCTTTTCACTTCGGTAGCTGAATTCATCTGTCAAAGAATATTATGAAAATTTCGTCACTCTTCAGAGATATGCTCCTAAGATGACGTTGGAACAACAGGTAGCACGGTTCTGCCAAGGACTCATCGACCCCCTGAACAACCAACTAGAAGCTCTCAGGCCAGCAGCTGTGCAAGATGCCTTGCTAAGGGCCAAACCGTTAGCTAAATAGATTCAGAGGACTACCCAAGATAGTGAATACTATTTTTCAAAGAGGGCCTGGCCAGAAAACTGGAGTAATAAACCAATCAACCCTGCATACGACCATCGTCCAGTAGTAGCTACAACGGCAGCTATTGAGTTTCCCAATATAAGATGCTTTGAGTGCCAGGAGTATGAACATTACAAAAGTCGATGTCCAAAAAGGATTTCCCAAACATCCAGTATTAATAATGTACCTCTGAATGTCAACAGGCGAGGTCAACCAAACGGAAGAGGAGGCCGAGGAAGAGGAAACATAGGACAAGGAAGCGGAGCTTTCGCTAATGCCGCAGTGAAACAACCAACTGTGGGTGATGAAGCTATCGAGAGAGCATCTCTGTATGCTGCAACTGCTAGTGAGCAATAATTCAAGCACCAGGACCTCATCAAAGTTCAGTAGAATAAGACGCATAAAACTAAAGACAATTCTATTATCAAAGGATGACTTTACTTTCGACAAGGGATATATGTACCTAAGTAGTTAGCATAGAGTTTATCCACATGTATTCTTGAGATGAAGACATCTCAAATTTTTCATGTTCGGGAGGTTGTAAGGTCTCTGACCCCGATCAAAAAGAGCACCATTGTACCATGAAATGAACATAATGAAAAAAGTTACTATTTTTAGCAGTTTTCCAAATTCTGTCAGTGCCATGATGTTTAGAATGTTTCAAAGCTTCGAAATGTGAATAAAAATAATTTCTGCAAAAAAATTTCCAAAAATAGTAGGTTTTTGGTCACCCGACCCGTCCAGTTTTGACCGTCTCGAAAAACTGCACCCGTACCCCAAATTTGAAAAAAAATGCATTTTTGCACCCCGGGGGCTTCTAAATATGGTAGATACTTGGGCCAGTACGTCTTAGTTAGAGCTTCGTATAGCAATTTTCGGCATCAAAATCCGACTCATATGACCCGTTTTAGCCTAGAACCAATTTTCCTAAAAATTGTCCGGGGAGGTACCGGGGACTCGAGGCTGTGTGGGAACAGGTTCCAGCCCACTCCAAACCAGCTTTAGCAGCTAGGGGGTGCCCTCTTGCCTTGTGGGAGTCCTGGGAAAGCTGCCAAGCCAGTAACTAGGTCTCAGAGTCAGTTAAACTAGCCAACCTGACACTTGGTGAGTAGGGAACTAGACTTGCCATGCTTAACTAGAGAAGCTCCCAGATGCATTTAGCAACCCATGTCGATTTTCAGCCTGTAGGAGCCTATTTAAAGACCTGCACACACACACACACACACACACACACACACACACACACACACACACACACAGGCTCACACACACACCCGGTGCACACACACACACACCTACACACACCTTGGGGAGGTGATGCCGGAACACACATCCTTTGAAGGAGAAGCAAGGAGGGAGGTGCTATCGAATTCTAGCCTCAAGAATCTCGATTAAATCACAGAATCGAGAGGATTATCATCCCTTAATCACGGTAACCACGGTTTAATTAATGCTTTCTGCAAATCCTTTTCATCACCATCTAAATTCCTCGTCTATTATGCTTATTCCTAGTCGTAATTCTCTATAATTACTCTCTAATTTCTCTTTAACCATATTCTATTATGTAATCATCACACCATAGCTGAATTATCAGCCATTCATCATCCTTAATTAGTGATTAGTGCATGATTAATAGAATTTTCTCTCTCTAGGTAGCATAGTAATTAATCGGTAAGCTGGTAATTGTGTAGATTGATGAGAATCACTCTTTCTATCACGCATTGATATTGTAGATGATTTAGATTCATTTCTGTTATGCATTAAGATATAATTAAGGTAAGATTAATCTGTCATTAAGTCTCTAAGAGGTGGTTTTTCTCACACCTATGCATGCGGTGATTCTGCACCCTCTAATTGCTAGGAAAGAGATTAATCGTGCTTAATTAATCTCTCTGGTAATTCCATTAGTGAAATCCTATTATTCTTAATCATGTAAGCCAAGTAATTATCTTTAGAGCCGGTTCCCATAGGATTAAATATCATCCATAATCTAAATCTCTCATATAGGAGGGATTATTTAATGTTGCTAATCTATCAATTGGTTGTTATGACGCTCACGGACATTAGCTCTTTTCTCCAAGCTAATCATTTAAAGTAGTGAGTTTAAAATGACCCATGTTAAGAGAACTCTCTTTGGTGGTGTCCACCACCACGAGGCGGGAACGAGCAATACAAATGGGGAAGGAAAAGCTCCCATGGTCGAACAACCACCGGCTATCTCACGAGCCAATGACGAAGAAATGGAAGAGGTAGATCACAGTTTTATTCAAGATGTTTAATTAAACATTGCATACGTTTATCTAGGAATGAACATATTCCCAAACATGTTGGAGAAATCCGACGGAAACCTAGGCAATTGAATTTATTTGTATATTAAAACCTAAAGTAGGAAAGAAATGATTGATGAATATATTGTTTGCAATAGAAAAGAATGTCTGCTAGGGAAAAGTTAGCTCGGCATGTTCATTCTATTTCCAATGTTGAATTAGTCATGGATCCCCTCCTGATCACAGGGAGCAGAGTTCCTAGTTAAGGGCTCTTGAATCCACGTCTGCTGGTTAAGCGGTGGGAATGTCCATGTCGTGCTTTCTATGCGGTGGACATACCTAGTTGTATGGACAGCTAGGCGACAACGGGAGGAGTAAACTCTCGCTGGAGGGGGGATGTTGTACCTCCAGAACATTGGAATTTTAATGAATAAGTTTGAGTAGAATTTTACTAGAATACTGTCTTGGTGCCGCTTTGCAATACTGGTTGAAGGGCTGTCTTAACGAACATTGTTGCTGGGAATCTAATGAAGGAATTTTTATGTTGAACAATTATTGTGGTAGTAATTAGGTGGATTATGCTTGCCACCAATGTTCGCAATATGAAAATGAAATTGCGAAAGGAAATTTTCCCACCTCATTTGTTTATCGAAGAGCTTGGTCTGTGTCATGAAGTACTTAAGGCTTTGGTGATCCGTTTGCAGAATGAAAGGACTCCCAAGTAAATAATGCTTCCACCAATCTAGAGCATGTAGAACTGCTAAGAGTTCCTTCTCATATATGCCTAGAGCTTGCTCAACAGGGTCAAGCCTTTGACTTTTGTAGGTATTGGGTGCCCTTCCTGGAGAAAAATAGCTCCAAGGCAATCAGCACAAGCGTCGCATTGGACCTCAAACGGCTTTGACAGATCCGATATTGTAAGCACAGGTTGAGAGATAAGCTTTTCTTTAAGATTTTTGAAAGCATTGTTCTCTTTGGTGGACCATATATACCTAACATTTTTCTTTGCTAGATCATGTAATGGTCCCGCTTTCTTGGTGGGGAATTTTGAGAATACCATGGGTGCGTAATTGTTGTAGCACTTCACCTTGGAGGGATGGTTTGCCTAGGGCTTGTTGAAGCCTAGAAATAAGATAGCTTACAAGAATAGGGACATCATTAGTTGCTCTTTCATTTAGAAAAATCAAAGCTATCAACATTCGTTTCAATCTCTTTTCCTTTGTGAGCCATACTAGCAAATTTTAGGTATAAACTTTTACTTGTACTTTTGCACTTCAAGCCCTAGTTGCTACTCCTCTTTACGTTCAAAGATAAGCACTCAAGCATCTACACCCATGGCTCAAATATTATTAATTGTAAGGAATAGAAGAGAGGGTTCAACAGAGCCAAGAGAGCACCGGTTCTTGTCAAGCTTCTAATAGCTCAATAATGGTGAAGCCATAAGCAAGCCCCGTAGGACTCCATTGTTAAGACCATAGCTCTTGATGGTGTCCCTACTAACTGCATAAAGCAAGCGTGCTTCAAAGATGAAAAATTCCTATTCTACCTACTCTTTTGCAATTAATAACACCAACCCTTTGTAGCAAGCTTGAGGGCCTCTCTTCTTGAGCAAGAAAAGAGAAACCAATAGCTCTGATACCAATGTAACATTTAATGCACTAGTAGCTTGTGTGTAGCGGAAATTGATAACATAGTGAGCATTTCATTAAGAACAAGTTCTTAATGACATAGAGAGAGTACTTAATTCAGAAATCAACATAGAAATTTACACCTAGCTAGTTTGGCATTGACAATACTTGAAAAGAGAGAGAAATAGAAAAATTGACAATAGTTGAGGACCCGATTTACATGGAGCCGGTCCCCCCTCCATAAAGGCTTTGTATTAACTTCTCCGATCAAAGGAGACTTTTGTACAATATAATCTTTGTGTTGCTTTGATAAAACTAGTTGGAGCAATGAAGATGGAAGCTTCATACACCAAATTACGCTTGAAAAACACACCTAGTGTCCCTAGCCTCAATCCCAAGACCTCACACACCTTCAAAAATGGTGAGAGCTAGCAGAGAATTAGGATAGATTGAGAGGAAGAAGAGGTATCTTATGAGAAAGAACTATTCTCCTCACATAATCACTCTAATAGCATACCTTAGCTTAATTATTAACATGGTATATGCGATGATCATTCCATTGAAGCTTGGCTCTTTGTTGGATTTGCATTCCATAGCTAAGAGTTGTTGGTGTAGGCCTCTACTTCTCAATGATTGGAGAAGGAGATGGAATTTGTAGAAGGTGAGGACAATCTTAGCAGGCGGGAACTATCTCTTTGAGGGCCAAATAGCAGGATCAGTCACACCAACGGTAATTATTGCAGACAGTTACTGCAGTAACTCCTGTGAGCTATAAATAGGACCTACTACATTGTAATTGGGCTTCTTGCTTCTTAGTTTATTGGCTTAGTTGCTTGTCTTTTGTCTTTAGCTCTCTCTAATCATTCTCGGGTTACCAGCCCTTCGCCTCTAGCTTCACTCTGTAATCATTTGAGCTTTAACCCATTAAACACTATAGTGGTTGTCCTTGAGTTATTAATCTATCTTCCAGTATGTCTCTCGCTCAGTATACTATTCCAGTTCAATTAACTATTTCAGTCCAATCATTTATCTATTATAGTTTCACTAACTGAGCTGACGACATAACCAGTAGCTTTAAATTATAACACATGAATTAGATATTTGAAGAGATCAGCTCCAATTACATTTTAGCGATCACAGTGGGTAGAGCTGTTAGCCCTTCGACTAGAAAACTCTTATCTCCCAATTAGAATTTTTAGTTGTACTGATGGTGCCCAAAGCTAGTGGTGGTCATAAACCATCAACCCAGTTTTGGGAGGCATTGTAGCAACGACCTAATTGCAACCCACACAAAATTATCAAATCCGTGGATCGGCAACCCGGCTAGGGCATGGAAGCATGAGCATTGGATGAATAGAAATAGAGGATTCAAGAGATCACCTCTCCAATGCAAGTAGAGATTAGCCATGGCAAGACTAACTCTAAACATACTCTAATCACTAATCAATTGACTTCTATACACATTAAGTCCACCGAAGTCCGACTTACCATAGATTAGAAACCCAAGAACACTAATGATAAGCATGCAGTAATTACATTGGTGTTGGCCTCTTCAATCACCACATGCCAATCACGGCACTTCATTAATAGCTACACACCCGAGCTGAATGGTGCTAGAGTTTCATAAAACCTATCTACATACAAGAAAACAATAGGGCACACACACTAATTACAAGATTAAGACCCAACTTAATCAACCTAATTAGTGATGCTAAATATCACAAATAGAATGCATATAGAAGAGTAGGAGTGGTTAATAGCAAGAAGTACACACCTTTCTCAAACCTAGAATAAGGAGAGTGTAATACTACTTCATGACATAATGAAATGTAGAGAAGTATTATACTAATGAGAAAATAGGAATTAGATTAATCAAGAAGAGCTTACTCTATTTACACATGGATTAGCACTAGCCTCTTAAGCATGGACATTAAGCTCAAGGCTAGGTCATAGAGTGAACACTCAAGAGAGAGGGATCTCTCAAAAGTGGATCCTCAGGAATAGATGCTCAAGAATGAAGCCTCCTTGCATAAATGCTTTCACCACAATCCCTTCTACTATGGGTTTAAGCTTGAGCCCTCTAGATACCATATACAGCTTTGGAATTCCTAATGAGCCCAAGACTTATACAAAGTGAGTTGGAAATATTATGCACAAACATAGCATATCTCTCGCAATCGATGTAGCCTGTGTTAACCGCTACTAACATTCCCCCTTCCTAATTTGGTGCACGTCCTTGTGTGTCGGTGAAACAAAACACGGTGACATGGTAGAAATATTGAGCTGCAAATCATAAGAACAAGTAATGAGCATCAAAGGCCACCAAGAATGAATAAAACATGAAGCACCATGAACAATCATGCAAAGTGAATTTTTTGCTTCTAAAAGATGGTTGAATCATATTAAAAAACTAACCCCAACATAAAGAAAAAAAACACCTATACTATTGTGAAGATTAAACCACTTGAAATTTCAGTTTTATGCATGAGACACAAGCAATCAATTAAGACCCTAGGCTAATGCAGGTTCATAAACTTACTAGCTTAAAAACTATGTGACCAATCTTAATAAATCATTCAAGTCTATCATGTCTACGGGCTAAAAAAAAGCTCCTAATATATTAGTACATTGTCAAAGCTTTTTGAAGCTCATGGAAGTTTTGATTTTGTCATTCATGGAAAAAAGTAAAGCACAATACAAGTCTACCACCCCAACGCAAGTCTAGGTGAGACTCTCGGCTCCTTGAACTCTCAAGAAGGTGTTCCAAAAGCCTACTAGCCTACCAAGGCAACAACTAACCCCTATCAGCCCAGGGCATCGATTTAGGGCCTTGACCAAGGGAGCCAAGGTGATTCCCCTCACATTCCAAGTGCAAATAAGGCGCTAAGCCTCACATGGATACAACTTAACATAGAAATTTTCTTTTCACGTGTCTAGTAGCATTTTTTCTACCTTTTTGGACACTTTTTTTCTTGATTGTTTCATTATTTAGCACTTTTTTATTGCTTCCTACATGAGATGTTTATGGCAATTGGACTAAAGAGACTAAAGCCTAACCATAGCCCTAGTTCATGTTAAAAAAAAGAATGGAGTATTAAGACTATCACTAAGAGTCTATGACTAAATATAAATTAACCTAAATTAACCTAAGGTCAAGGCCAATTACCTATGATTATCACACATAAAATCTAATTTTTTGATGACTTAATTTTCACAAAGCAAAGTGTTGAAACTTTAGTATGCCTAGCTTTGGAACATAAAAGAACCATAGTTTAGAACGAAAAATTACTTAAGCCAAGCATAGAGAATGGAGAGATGAAAAAAGAGCAAAATCGTGGAAGGATTACACCTATTCATGCTCTTTGTGCATCCTTGTAGAGAAGTCTCTTGGTCTTTTTATTTGCGAAAGAAGATGATTTGAAGCTAAGTGTAAACACAAGCTGCAAAGGCCTTTTATTGAAATCCAAAAGCACACAAAAAACATTAATGAAAACCTAAAGCTAGGGTCTTACGTACCCGAATTTGCCAAAGGGAAACAACCCAAGGGAAAAAAGTGCCTTTGGTTATGCACATGATTCTCTTTAATAGAAAATTTATGCATACATACCAACAATGAGAGAGATAAAATGCTTCTACATAAGCAAATTTTATAAGTTTTACCATCTCTCATGTATGATTCAAAGTTGATTAGTTTCTAGCTCAATGATATATGGAATTTAAAACAAGCTAAGAGCTAAAAATAATGAAACTTTGATGAAATGAAGTGGCTCTTAAAAGCCAACTTTTTTTATTCAAAGCTTTCCAAAAGGTTGGCTAGCAACTAGCTCACATAAAATTTTACATTTTTTAGAGCAATCTATGAGGTGGAGATGACTGCAACTTGATGAAATAAAAATGAATGGCTCTCAATAGCCAATTTATGTACTTGAAAGCTCAAAAAATTTGGGTAAACAACTAGCTCAAATGAAAACATTTGCATTTTAAACCAAGCTATGAGCTAGCATGTATACAACTTTTAATCCAAAGACTTGGAATGGGTCTCAATAGCCAAGTTTTTTGCAATATTTTGCAATGATGACCCTTTTTGGATCAATGAAACTTTTTGTTGCCCACAAACCTTTAAAAAAAACTCAATCATTAGTGATTTTAAGCATTTGAACATCCAATACAAGCACTAAAACCATGCTCAATCACAACCCCAAAATGCTCTCTCCTGGCCATCAAACAAGCTCATAGTGTGTTGCATGGTTTTCACATTCAAATCAAGCACTAAAATGTAACAAACAATGCCAAGCCCAAAGTTTAATGCACACTCTTTGACGAAGCATCAGTTTAATGCCAATATAGCTCAAGATGAAGCTGGCATGCATGCCAAAAGAATTTTTTCATGTAGTGCAATGAAAAGGCCAATGAACTCAAGCATCAAACTATGCACAAGCCAAAAACTTTAGTGCAAATAAGGCCATTCGTGCATAACACAATCATAGCATACCGTCAATGTCCACACCATGCTCATACATTGCACATATGGCATACATAACAAAAAGATGAGAGAGTGCTCAATAAAATTTTATGACAAGTAATATCCTCTTTTTGATGTATTATGAGCTGGTTAACTCTAACCCATAAGATTGATGCAATTCATAGAACAAACTCGAGTTAGAGAAGATAATCAACTCATAATGAAAAAACGTAATGGCTCTTGCACTCAATAGCCAAATAGAACATCAAAGTTCTCCTAACCTACCAATCATCCCTTAAAAAAGAACTCAATCATAGACATTCTTCAAGAAATGCCAAGCCCAAACTTTGGTGCACAGTATTAACCAAGCATGAAAAAATTATCAATGTAGCTCTCCAAAATGAAGGCATATGCATGCCCAAAAGAATTATCCATTCTGTGCAATGAAAATGATGAAAATCGAGCACTTAACCATGCACAAGTTGAATAAATATGTCCAATGAAGTTTGTTGATGCATGGAGATGATCACGCAATCATGGTATACACTTATGTTTGACTGTTTTCTTGCATGTAGTAGATATAATATGATGACATGACTTTTGAGCTCTCTCATTTGGTTAGTCTCAACTCGATGTTGTGCCATAGGCCATACCCCTTCAAGGTAGCTCATGGATTAGTGCACAAAACATTTAGCATTTAAGTAAACACTAAAAACAACCCTCAACTCTTATATTAGTGTAATGCAAGATTTCTTGATATACAAATGCTCACAACCCTAACAAATCTTGCAATGTCTATGCATTCCAATTAAAACATGTTCACATTAGTACAAGGAGCATCCTCCGAGCTAGAGGTAGAGAGAGGGGTGGTAATGCAAGCTTAATTTTTTTATTTCTTGAAAAAAGCTCACTGGGCGATGGCTGTAGCTTAATTCAGTATCTGCGGGGCCGGTGTCTGGTGCGTGACTTTTGCAAGCACAAAGCCATGGAAAGGCAGAACGTGCGGGTGTGTGTGTGTTGTTTGAGGTGAAACTGCAACAAAAAACGTGGCAGCAAGGCGCGATTGTGAGCAAAGCAGCAACTCGGAGAGAGAGCATGTATCATATTGGGAGGTGTCCATTTCTAGCAGCAGCAGCGCACCAGTCTGTTAATGCAGTCAACAGGAAAAGAGAGGGGGTGTGTATGTGAGGGCTTAACTTGAAGGTATCAACAAAAGAGGACTTTGTAGTCGGGATAGTGTGTGTGTGTGTGTGTGTGTAGAGCCAAACATGCTGCAGTATGACGACCTGGCCCTTGTGTGTGTCGATGCAAGCATGTTGCAAGAACTATAGCGGAAGTAGTGGGACATGGACAGCGCCTTTTGAGGCTTGGGGCCCGGGCGTGTGTTGTTTTTTCCAGTTCAAGCTTGGGCACGGCGCCTTTTGTGGGTGGGTGTGTGGTGTGGAATTACATCAAGTAAAGCCAAGCAAGCCAAAAGTTGCGACAAGCCAGTAGTTGGGGTGTGTGTGTGTGTGTGTGTGTGTGTGTGGGGTTAGAGCTACATGACAAGGCATCAAGCCAGGCATGCGGCAAAAACGACTTGGCGAGATAAAAAAATGGCCAATAGTTAACATATATTCAAAAAAGGGCTGAACGACGCTTGCAAAATAGCTCGAGAGCTGAGGCCTGGGCCGATATTCATTGGGGACGAACCAATAAAGGAGAGATGGGAGGGTATGTATTAATTGCGAATAAAAAAAAGAAGCCAGAATGTAGCCAAGAGAGCAGTTGCTTTGGATTTGTGGCAGGCCATGAAAGAGGCAAGGCTGGAGAGTGCTTCCATGCTTAATTTGTGTGTGTGTGTGTGTGGACTCATGCGGGACCACTTGTTTGAGGATCTTATTCCTCCTTTTGACCACTTTATGAACACACATTGAATTGCAATGTCATCAACACAAAATTTTTAGCTTTAGCTCAATTTCCTCCCTTGTGATAAGCACATGCAATTTATTTACTTTATTCATTGTGCCACAACTCTTATTCTTGATTCAACATACCCATGTAATTGAGATACGTACATGCATAAAGCCCATTTCCAATGCTTGTAGGGGTCAATAATGTGGCCTTGCACACACACATGAAAGCAAGATGCACACTCGATTATGCAATGAAAATTAAGCCAATTGCTCTTCAAAATTTCAAAATCTCTCATCCAACTTACTTCAAAGGGGTGATTTGTTAAAATCATACACAAAGGTTTGTTTGCAAATCCATCAATTGAATAATTCCTATGCAACTTTGAGTGATTAGCTTCTTCTTGACCAATCCAAGCACATTTTATCATCATCGCAAAATGAATTGCTCATTCAACCCTAATTAGGTTTATCTTAGCTATACCCGTAGTTTGATTTGGGCCACAAATAGGCACATTGTTCAATGCAAAATTACCATGATTAGTCAATTTGTCGTACATCACGATGATAATATGCATAAAAATCATTTTCAATTGAATACCAATTGAATCATCCCAAGTCATTCAATCTTTTGAGCACCAAATTTTAGGTTTTTTAATCATCATAATTGGCAGCCAAAACCAATTATTCATTTTCTCATTAGATAGATCATGCCATTGCATAGGCACACACATTAGTGCATGTAGTCCATGTTCATCAAATTGACTCATCATTAGCATGGAAATACACTAAAAATATACACAATTGAGTACAAATTGAGTGATTTATCTCAATTGCCCAAGTCAATTGTGACACATATATCAACTATTTGGCCAAATTAATCATTATAACTGGTAAAAGCTACCAATTATTCATTCAACCCACCAGATTACACATGTCATTGAGTACGCACACACACCCAAATTTAGTAGCAAATCACCTCATCAAGAAGGAATTTGCACACAGCTTCTGTGGTTTTAGCTCTTAATGCTCTCCTGCAAGAACCAAGTATCTCATCTGCCAAAGTCTTAAAGGCATTGTGACTAGATCCACAACCCATTTATAGTGCACAGCTAGTGGATCTGTAGACCACAATCCATCACGATGTCGAACATTTGAATACATTTGACAAGTTACACATGGATCTACAAATTGAGATACATCTTTATACATACCCTTCCACAAGTATTTTTCTTTCAACTTGGAGAAGGTTTCCCACACACCCCTGTGTCCAGCCCATAGACTCTCATGAAACTCTTGCATGAGCTTTACTTGAGTCTCTTTTTTACATATAACCCTTTGTGGTGTAGCACCATTTTGTTTAGGATGCTTCAAGTAACCATCCCTCTCAAAAAGTACCCATATTCTTTCCTACGTATCCTCTTGAATTCTTGTTTAGACCAATCATCTTGTTTTGTTAGAGTGCTCAAGTAGCTTCCAATAAGAAGCCAATCACCTTCATAAATACTTTCAAGAACAATTCAAGTGGATTGATTAGTCATGGAGACATTGTTACCTTTGACATGAGAGATGGAATAATACTTTGTGCCCACATCATCTCCCTCGTCAATCATATGTGACTCATCTTCATACCTTGCCCTTGATAGCATATCTACCGCTGTATTGTCTTTACCTGCAATTTGCTTAAACTCAAGATTTGGGGACTTAATGTATGCAATTCACCACAACATATAAATGTCTGGTGTTGAACAGCTTGTAATGATCCTAAGAAGTGGTAGACAATCTGTTTCTACAACCATACATGCACCAATTAGGTACTCTTTCCCATTTTTCAACGTTGTAAGCATACCCCATAACTCTCTTTTTATATGTGGATAGTTTCTTTGGCGAGCACTTAATACCTTTTCTCCAAATCTTACCACATACATGTGTCCTTCTTTTTCATATTTCCCTATTGCCCATCCAATCCTTGTAGTACCGGTGTCTACTGTCACAATTACTGGCCTTTGACACTCATAGTCTACCTTTCTCAAAGTTGGTGATGACTGAAGCAACTCCTTTAGCTTTCTCATGTCTTTTATGAGTGCTTTTGTCCATTTAAACTTTTGATTCTTTCTAAGTAGTTGATAAAGTGGATCGGCTACATGTGCATAATGTGGAATCCAAATATCATAAAAGACACATTCTCCCAGGAACCTTCTAACCTCAGTGATGCTAGTGCACGTGAATCTACCTTTGTTGAACAAGGTTTCCTACCATATGGTCCGCACATGTGCCCCACAATGATCACTTCATTGACACCAAACATAGACTTTTTCCCTGACACAGTAAGATTCACTTCCTCCAACCTAGACAGAATTTTATCACAAGAATTTATGTGATTTACCACAAACCTGCGACATCCCCTGAGATCCAAAGCTTCATCTTTCTCACTTTCTTCACATCCTTTGATAGGAAAATCATCAATGAAAGGTACTGTAATTTGAGGAATAAAGTCACGTCAGACCTTATTCATCCCATTCATCATATGTGCAACCGAGTTGGTTGCTCCCTGTGGCAAGGTACACATCCTTACCAAACCCAAAGGTGTCCTCATGGTTGTCAAGTCTTTGCTTTCGATTGCAAGATGAAATTGATCATACCCTGAGTAGAGATCCCCCATTGAGTAGATTGCCCTCCCTGCAAACACCTCTGCAACCTCATCCACAATATGTCCTGTACCTACATTTCTAATTGTCACTTTGTTCACTGGTTGCATATCTTGGATGAAGCGTAGAGCTCCATTCTTCTTTGGAACTGTGAACCACCTGTTTGAGTATGGAGCACAAGAAGGCTCCAAAATTCCCATTTTGATCTTCTCATTCAATAGCTCTACTAACTTGGGCAAATGAGCCTTTGGAACTGGAATAGGCCGCAGATTCCAAGACACATGAGGTATTGCGAAAATTATCGTAGGAGCTACAATAGAAGGATCAACACATCCTATCTCATGTGGCTCAAATGCAAAAGCCTTACCATGCTTTGAAAGCATTTCTTTGAAGCACTTTGTCTTCCTGTGTTAGAAACTCCTCGCAACCAATCTGCAACTCTTGAAAAGACTCCTTTGTGAAGGTATGCCCGATCTTTTTAGGATTCCTTAAACTTGGTTGCAAAGAAGCTTGCTCAATCTTTTCCCTGTTGCTGGGTGGTAAGGGTGAAGCTACTGATTTCACCTTCTTTGCTACATTCTTGTATTTAGTTTCAACATGGGCTTCTGGGCCAGCTGTTTGGTTTTCTTTAAAGGCTTCTATTACTTGATACATTTCCATAGAGCAAACTTCCACAACTTCATTTTCAAAATACAAACTAGACCCCATTATAGCATCAAGCTCACCCATAGTATCTACAAAAAAAACTTGTTCACACAAACCCAAAACATTTTTAGTAGGCTCTAGCAACCCACTCATTTTCATGCCTATTTGTACATTATGTACATATTGCCTCTCACATCTCTTCAAATCTTCAAGTTTTGTAAAACATACTAATCCATTCCTTGTTACCAAGGAGCCCGCTGAGAAAGTTTCACCTATTTTTGGATCAGGTGAGACCCTTTTTCTTTCTGTACCACTGCAATCTCGCTTTACAATGGTACTTGGCCAAAACCCATACTTTCCCTATGGTCATGAAACTCCTTGCTCACCTTTGGTAGAGGACGTTCTCAGAGGTTGTCACAATTTCTTTCATGGTTTACACAAACTGTGAGAAATTGGACAGCACGTTTTCCATCTTTGCTGCGTATCCTAGCATATGTTGAACCATTACCTTTGTTTCCATTCAAACTCCCACAATGTAGGGCTGTCCAAGAATGAGATGATATGACGATGTATCCTGTACAAAGAAGTTTTGCTCAATCTTTACATCACCTATTATCACCTTCACACCTGGACATACTGCATACAATTCACTGGATGAATTGTTTGCCACTTTTACCATCCAACCATGATCTGTGTCCATCGGCCACTTGCACTTGTTGTAGAGACTCTTTGACATTATGTTTATTTCTGAATCATGGTCAATCAAGGCAACAAATGGCTCTTCAAGATCACCTACCTTGACCAAAGTTTCTGTAGTAGCCCTTGCCCAATGACTTCGTGAATAGTAACTCCTAGGAATAGCTTCAACTTCTTCATCATCATTTGAGAAATGCACTTGCTTCACTCTCCCACTAGATTGGTAGCATCCTACCACAACTCCATCATCCTCCTTATTATGCAACTGCATCCCTTGTGTCTTCAAGGTTTCTTTGTCAACCTGTGGATGAGCAACCTCAGCAAGAGTTTTCCTCTTTCTCTTGATGATGTCAATGATCTCCTTGTGGAATTCATGCTTTGCAATGCCAAGGACTTCTCCCAAAGTGAACTCAATCTTACTATTCAAAATCCTTTCCTCCAAGAATTTCTTTAAATCTGTAGTAGCTTCAATATCAGATTGTAGTTTATAAGTTGGGCCTTTTGTCTTACCTTTTGGTGGATCTTTCTTCTTTCCTGTTGTAGACTCCTCCATGAGTACTTCAAGTGGAGATGCTCCTTGTGTCGAGGGTGTTTGAGAAGGCATTGAGTCGCTTCTTCCCAAACTTATAGAAGCTCTTTTTGATGGCCCTTTATCAGCATTCTCACGTCTGTGCTTCTCTTCTACAGACAATGAGTCCACTGGATCATTCCATCCTGTTTCTAGACGTATGCATTCACCTGCTTCATGTAGAATCTCTTTTATAAGATTTCCCTTTTTAGCTAATTGCATGACACTTGGCCAAATTTGACTATGATGGTCACTCACCTCTTCATCACTAAGATGCTCAATTTTTCTCCATAAGTAGCTACCTCAACTGAAGAGGTGGCATGGTTGGTTTCCATATCTTCAACTAAGGTTTGCATTCCCCCCTCCCCAAAGTTAGTTCTCAAGGGTAGACCTGTCTCTCTTAAGTGTATTTTACCATCCTTAAAACAGACAACATCTTTTGACAAAGCATCACTAAACTCATCACAATCCCTTTGTGAGGTCCCCACCCCGCCGTATCAAACGACGGATCTGATGGTGAACCTGGTGGCCAATAGATCTATAACGGAAGCAAACAAAGTGGTTCAGGGTTTAGCTAGTGGATGATCTCTCATCACAAAGTGAGTTGAGTTCGAGCCTACTAGCAATGAGATCTAGCTCCACCTCGCAGGGGAAGCGTACTTAAACCATCTAGCGATCCTAAGACCCATCTTCCAAGAGGAGAGAAACCTCGAGTGCCTTTTTCCCCATGTTTCAGAGGCACGTACTCTCGAGAATTTCCCACTCTAGGGGCAATGAGCATTACTAATATCGAGTAAGCACTATGGGGACAGAGAGTTCCCGACCAATCGGGACCACCCTTCTCATAAGCATTGGCAACCTGAGCCAAGCCCCCACTTTCCACCCCCACACTCCCACTTCCTTGTGCGAGAGAGCATGCGAGTCTCTTTTGCTTGTGGGTTGCAGGATGGTTTGCATGGAGTGCAGAGCAGTGACCTTGTTGTGTAGGTTGTGTCTACGGATGCACAGGTAGAGCGGGACAGCTCTAGTGAGTCACAGCAGGATGAGTCATTAGAGGTGATGACAGAGATGACTCACATGGATGCTGAGATGTCAGCTATTGTGGAGTCATTTCTTGATATGCTTATGCCAGAGCTTGATGCAGATTCAGGACAGATGGATAATCTTGGTAAACATGTGATATGTGGTGGGCACAAGGAGTCACTCCAGAGCTCAGAGTCAGAGTGCCATGGTCTCTATGATAGGAGACAAGATTGCCATGAGTTGAGTTCTGAGTTGGAGGTGGCAGAGGTTGCTAGGGTTGCATCAACGTTCGGTGTCCTCATGTAAGAGATGCTGATCTCGAGGCCCGACATAGCAGCTGCAGTGGGAGCATTTGCAGCAGGGTTGATTAGTTGTTCGATGACTGATCTTGGCATAGAGCATAGGGGAGGTTTGCAGGTATTGGACCGATACTTACAGGAGTGCATGAGTTCTTGTAGACTCTTTGCAGAGCTTGGAGCTAGCTCTGTGTGGCTTCCGCAGTGGGATGTTTGTCTATCAGTAGAGCCGGATGCACTAGCTCATCGAGAGTCAGTGGGCATAGGTTGAGAGAATCTCTCACCTTCTATTAGTTGTAAACTAGTAGATCTTGCTTAAAGGCACATTGGCCTTTAAGTGGGAGGTTGTTGGGGTTAAGGCCTATGTGCCTTGACCGGTCGCCCAGGTCATGGGTGCCCGCCCACTGTTACCCTATACTTATAGTGAGTATACTGTATAGGGGGCTGCTCACTCCTTGAGTCTCCCCACCCATATCTGTGTGTCGTGTGTCTCCTTCTCTCTCTCTCTCTCTCTCTCTCTCCGTCTGTGGTGCTCTCTGATCCCCTTCAGATTTTGTAGGACCAATACAGCCACCTGCTTATAGAACCCAAGCTCAATATATCATTGTAGCTACGGACTATTTCACCAAGTGGGCCGAGGCTAAAGAAACTCAAAAGAATGATGCTAGAACCACTTCTATATTCTTATATGAGTATGTATTCACCGAGATATGGATTGCCAGTAGAGACTGTGAGTGATCGGGGAACTCATTTCCTCAATGAGGTAATAGAGTGTTTGCTTAATGAGTTTATGGTCATTCATAAAAAATCAGCTCCCTATCACCCACAAACAAACGCAAAAGTTGAGCATACGAATATAACTCTTAGCTCAATGCTGACTAAAGTGGTTAGTTAAAGAAGGAAAAACTGGGAAATGAATCTCCATGCTGCTTTATGGGCTTACCAAGTTTCATTTAAAACAGCTCTAAATGCTACACCCTTTAACCTTGTTTATGGTCTTGGTGCCATACTGCCAATAGAATTTCTATTGCCGACATTGAGGGTAGCACATAATCTTGAGTGGACTGGACATGAATTGTCAAAAAGACTCAAATTTGGAAAATCTAGATGAGCAAAGGCTAACTGCTATAGCTCATATCTATGCACAGAAGCGAAAACAAAAACAGTTTTTTGATTCTCACTTAATCACAAAGATCTTCAAGAAAGGGGACTTACTTCTAGTCTACTCCCTTAAGCAACACATTCCCAAGTTTAAGAAAAAGGGAAACGGACCATTTATCATTGAAGATGTATCTCCAAGTGGAGAAATAAAATTGTCCACCCTAGATGGTGAACCAATGGCTAATTGGATTAGTGGATGTCGTTTGAAGAAATACAATTTGCCACTAACCAATGAATTGCTAGAGAGAATTCATGCAACCAAACAAAGGAAGATCAAACGACAGCAGGTTATTGATGAAGCCCAAGAGGAAGCTAGGCTTCGGGTACTCAAGCGGAAAGCTGCTCGTAAGAATCAACAGATACCGATTCCTATCAACACTTTGGAAATAGACGACAATGGGAATTACCTAAAGACACAATTTCAACAGATGATGATTGGTTAGATGGAATGGACCTGTGCATCAAAGTACAGCTCAACAATCATAGCACCAATGCTTTGGTTGACACAAGAGCTAGCGTAAATGCAGTCAGCTATTCCACATACAAGAAGGCAACAAGTCAAGCATTGACGATAGGAATAGCGAAAATCAAAGGATGCAACAAGAACCCAACTCCAATATTGGGAGTAGTCAACTTGAACATGATAGTACATGGATGTTCATGTCCTCATCAGTTTGTATGCTTACCTGATGAATCCATGAATGAGACGATGATTCTTGAAATTCCCTGGATGCATACATACAAAGCAGTACCAGATTGGGATATGGATCAACTAAAGCCATCACCTAAAGGAGGGAAACTCATTGTTCCAATTTCACCCAGAAAGGAGGAATGGAAAAGAAGCAATCAACAGACCAATCCACAAAGTCAATCTTCTCCATCCCCTCGACAATTAAATGCTACATATAGCATGTAAGGAGTCAGGAAAATTTGGGTACCAAAAGCACAGCTTAAGGATAAACCGATTCAGATTTGGGTGCCTAAAACTTCATCGACAAAACAAAAGAAGGTTCCAAGGGTTCGAACACAGAGACGAGCGTTTTCGAGCAAGGAACCTAACATGGAAATGGTGAGGCAAGCTTTTCCATGCATGGGAACCCCCCATATATTTTTGCCCTTTTACC
This sequence comes from Adiantum capillus-veneris, assembly GCF_014529385.1. NCBI lineage: Eukaryota > Viridiplantae > Streptophyta > Polypodiopsida > Polypodiales > Pteridaceae > Adiantum > Adiantum capillus-veneris. The sequence goes on from NC_140937.1 coordinate 75,863,580, forward strand.
AAAATATTTCCTATTATATAAGTTACTTTTGATTTTTTCTTCCTTTTTCACAAACGTTTTAGCCTTTATTAAATAAATAAGACTTATGCTAATCAATCACGATGTAGCATAAATAAGTAAGCTTTCTTTGTTGATCTCTCTTTTGACCTTAAATATTAAATATATATATTCTAAATTACATTATATATTTTAGTATTTTCTAATATATTTTTCATGTATGTATATTATTCCACCCTACCAAATATTTTATTCACTAGTTTTTATTTTCAAACCTCAACCCCACTTTCAAATTTCAATAATACCTCCATCTAGATGATTGCCAATCTTTTCAAAACTCTAGGTCATGTTTTCATACACATGAAGGAGCTTACACTTGAAGGCAAGAGAGAAGTCCACTCAAAGGGGACCACCAAAAGACCTTTGCAGCCACAAATAATACATTATTTGGCTGAATTTTTTAAGTAAAGAAGAACCCCAAATCTGAAGAAGCGTTCAACATGAAAGATGTAGCTCGTGATCTCAACTTTTAGCTCAATGTTTTTCAAAATTTTTGGAGTTATGAACAGGGAGATATGATTTTTGTAGTGGACCCCAGTTTTCTCGTGTAATGGTGACACAGGCCATCCCCAATTTTCTTCCCTTTAGAATGGCTATGGTTCTACAAGTCTTCAAACATGATTACAAGAGACAAGGCTCTTTTAATGAGGCATTGGCAAGTTTAGAGTGATTCTATCACCATTTTTGGAGGATCCATCCTCATCAACAACTATCCACCTTTGACAATCTCTCTTGTAAATTTCTTACCTCTCTCTTCTCTCCCTAATAAGCTTAAGTCTAGCCAAAGCTAGACTATTGTAAATATCTCCTATCCTCTACATCCTACCCACATTCTCTCATCTTCTCTCTCTATTGACTCTTGTATTTTAAATAATGAGGAGACAAGATGGGAGCCACAGTCACATGCACCCCATTTTCCTAGTCACCAAAGTGGGACACTCACCTCAAATAGAAATATTGCTAAATCCTCCCCTCCTTCACTATATAAGGAGGCCATGAGAGCTCAAAAACACACACACACACCACACACACACAGACACACACACACACACACACACACACACAAACACACACACACACACACACACACACACACACCTATCCATACACACTCTTGTGCTACATGCTTGTAGCATGAACCCTAATCACATAATCACAACACCATCATCATCACCATCACCATGCACAAAAGATGAGCACCACACCTCCACACCACTTGTAATTAAGGGTTGAAGGCACAATTTCAAGAAGAAGATGGGTGGACACACTCATGATATTCCTCGCCATCAACTCTCATCTCTCCATTATGCCTCCTACGATCTTGTTCCCTTCTCATTTTCCTGCCATACGCTACCTATTGTATTCATCTTTTACAAGAAATCAACACACTCCATCTTGGTGCCATAATTTGTGTCGCTTTGGATACATCTCATTGTGAGTATGGTATATGCTTGTTCCTTGCCTTTTTTTTCTACTTATGTTAAGGTGTGCGGATTCGCTACCATACACACACACACTCTCTCTCCCTCTCATATTCCTATCATCTTGCTACTTCCATCTTGAGGTGTGCGGATTCGCCACCTTTTGTATGAGAAGTGAGCATACTTGCATGTATCCCTGACCTCATTATCTTCCTTACTACATGCACGAGTAGCGATCCCATTCTAACTCACTCACCCCTCCTCTCAACTTATTCTCTGACCACCCCATTCCACATTTGGGTGTGGATCTTGAAATTGTTTTCCATGGCATGTTTCATTGTGTATATGTATGCGTCCTAGCCGCATATCTTGCTAGGTGGTGCCCCTATTGCGTATTCCCCATGATGAGGCCATTGTGCATAGTCTTGATGTAGAGGCCACCGGGTCTATTTTTTCACTTCCGCCTCTCAATGGTTTGGAAGCAGGAGCACTTATCTTCTCCACAACCCACGAAACCAATCAAGCAATGGCGAGTTAAGTCTCAACAGACTCCACCACACCATGCAACACCACGCCGACCAATTTTCCAATAGCGAGAAAAAGCTCGACAACAGTCAAAAGTACTAACAACAGCTCAAGCAATCAATGTGCTAAAGAATCCTGATGGTACAATCAAACAGAGAGCACACAAGCTCTAAGATTTGCTCTTTGGTAGACATCAACAGCATTTCTCGACATCGGAAACCCTTGAGTTAATTACTCAAGACCTAGCTCTTACACAACATATTGGTTTACATTGCATTAATATTCATATTATGGTAGAGCCAATCACGGCTATGTATAGACACAATTCTTCAACCCATGCACACAATTGTCCCGAAGTACACCATCTAGGAGGGGTGGAAGGGCACTAGTACTAAGTACTAAGTACTAAGTAATTAATTATGGGCAATTTTGAAGAGGGAGGAAAAAGTTTGATGTTAACGTGTGATTTTTTTGCAAAATTACCTAATAATGCCCTTATAATTCATCACCAAGGGAAAATTCATTGATAATATCTTCCCGATGAGTGTAAATAGTGTATATACTATCAGAAAATCATTAAAATAGTCCTTTTTTTTAGTATTCTTCGTCATTTTTGTTGATAATGAGACTTAAAAAGAGAGAAATACAATAAAAAACAATAAAACTCTGTTTTTCAAGGGATTTTCTTAATTATTGGATTTTTACTTTGCTTTTTTAGAGGATCTTTCTATTTTCTTTGTTTTTTTCAAATAAACAGGTCAAAAATTAATAATAAATAGCAAGGAAGATCAGATGGAAAAATAGAAGACATGATGGTGACCAGAAAGACAAGCTAAACAAGCACAAAAATTTCCAATAAAATCAGAAGATGGAAGCGGGAGGCGTAATTTGGCGGCCAGGCCTACTTTTGCAAAATTCTTGCAGAATGAGCTACATGAATCCCATCAGGGAAATTGAGTCTAACATAGATTTTACGGCCTTGTAGGACTAACGGGGGAATCTGGGGATAATTGGTTCGGGAAGTCCGGGTATAGATATCCAAGGTAGGTTAAAACCACCTCATTCCACTTGGAGCCTTTGTAGAGAGAGATTTCAGCCTCTATCGCACGACTTTTTCGGAGCCCACAGTTGACCATTTTCAGTGCCGTCTCAGACGAGACATGAGGGGTAAGTTCTTTACTCGACAATTATCCATTTTGTACAGCCGGTAGCTAGTCTAAAGCCCTAGAAAAAACCCTAGAAACCGAGCACTGCACAAAGGCCTACGACCTAAAACTGACCATAGCGGCCTGCCAGCTTGACCGAATCCGATGGGATTTGAACCATAGCATCCCCATAATAGAACCTTTCTATACCATCAGATGACCATTCGACTGGGATCAAAGGGGTCCCCAGTAGAAAAGTTAGGTTTTTGGCAAATGCCAGAATTTTGACCTGACTCCACAATGGCTTGCTTATGAGGTCTATATGCAATGTATGTGATTGGTTTGGTGAAATCCATCAAGCAAAGCCCTCAAAAAGCAAAAAATGGCTCGAAGATTACAAAGCGTCAAATTCGACATACGGGGTCAAACTGACTCCAAATGAGCCAGAATTGGATAGATTGCTTCACGACTATGTTGCGGACATGTCCAAAGCCTCAAAGTTGACCGATCAACCCAAGAGACAAAGTAGTCACAAAAAACGGGGATTTCAAAGACGATAGAGCACAAAGTGATGCCGGCATGACTAAACTTGACCAAATTCAATTTAGGACTTGTATTAGGTGTATGAAATACGTCTAGGTCAAAACTTGTAGGTTTTGCAAAGCTTTTGTCACTGTTGTAAATAATCTTGATTATTTACAACAGTAAATAATCGTGATTATTTACTTTTGCATCAGTTTTGCTTACCTCACCTATCATGTGTACACACCTATTACATGCCAAAAATCAAGTATGAGCCAAAATGACCACCCATAACTTGTAAAATTGCCAAAAAATGCAAAGAAGTCTTTGCAAGCCAAAATTTGGGTTATGGACCAGAATTCTCGATCCAAATCACTTCATATCTCATACCCAAGGTACATACAATGCCTAGAACCAAATTGTACCAAAAAATGTCAATTTTGAAAGAAAAGTTAATAATCGTGATTATTTAATTTTTGGTCAAAATTGGGAAATTTGGGTATTTTGTCATCATACATCGAAAGTACATTATATGATAAGCCCACTAGCCAATTTTGAATCAATTTGGAGCTCAAAATCTCAAATTTCCTTTATATCTACTGTTTTAGAGACCTAAACCCAAAATCTGGTACCATTTTCACCTTGTGCATTCAAATGAGCCCATATTTCTCTCAGAGCATGTATTTGGTATATACTTTAAGCCTATAAATCCAAGTATGCAAAAAGTCGAAAACTTTCCTCAGCTATAAATAATCGTGATTATTTACTTTGGTTGCAAATTTTTGTTTTGACCATACAGTTTTGTTCCTTGCATGTTTTTATGCAACTTTGCTTGTTAAAACATTGATTTGAAGCAAATTGGACCAAATTGTTAGCATTTCAGTTTAAAAGGACATTTCAGAGAAAATTCCGATTAATCTACTAACTTTGCACTCTCTTCACTGAACAGGAGCAATGCAAGTAGCTGAGAGGGCCAATAAGAAGCTAAACCAAAAAGAGAAACTACAAGAACTACCCGCATATGAACTAGACCCCGAGTCAAGTCAAAGCAGCAAAGGCATCCTACCTTTCCAGAGAACAGTTAGAAGAGCACCACACTATGGTCTTCACTGGCAGGTTTAAGAGTGAAGAGGGGCATCAGGTGGAGTTGCAACTCCTGCCCAAAGAAGTCTATGATGTAGCTGCCAAGCCAGAGACAAAAGAGGCTAACCGCACATTGGGGCTCAGGAATTTCTACGAACAAGAGCCTTGCGGAGTGGACTTTTCGAAAGCTTACGAGCTTCTATCCACCACCAAAGAAGATGGAACCGCACATATATCTGACACCCAAGGGAACAAGGTCGAAGTAGTGATCACAAAAGAGATAGTGGCAGAGGCACTCAGACTGCCCACCACTGAAGGAATGACCATGCGGGCAAGAGACAAGAAAACCGCAGGCACATTTACCAAAGAGATAGCCGCAGCTACATTCGTCGATCTTATCCACAAACAGGTGGAAGAGCCAGCCCGTTTGTACCACCAACACTTCCATTTTCTGGAAAAAAGACCACCAAGGTACACTACACCAAATCATGTCGTGGCCACAACATTCACTCAGGTTCTCAAGTCGATGACAAGGCAACCAGTGGACCACGCGCAATATGTCTTGACAACCTTGAAAGGCACCAAGAAGGAAGGAAAAATCACGTACTTGGGTGCACTAGAGGTCTTGACTAGAATAGCATATCATGCCATCGGCATGGCCGACAACCTACCGCCTATCCTTAATCAGAATACATGGATATTGGAAGCACAACCCTCTCCACGAGCTACAAGGTCAGGTAGAAGATCACATAAATCTGATGATGAGTCAGCTGCTGACAGCTTGTCGGAACGGCACAATAGCGAGAGCTCTGACAACGAAGAAAAGAGAGCATCGAGAGAAGAGATGAAAAAAAAACTTGTGGCCGCACACCAAGAAGAGACAGCTCATAAACAAGCGCACTTTGAAAGAGAAAAACAAGCGTACCAGCACAATAGGCAAGCATAAGGAAAGGACCCAGAAAAATGGGTACCTGTCGGACTTAAAGGCCCTCGAACAAAGCATCATACAAGAAAAGAGGCGGATGATCCAACGGAATTTTAGAAAGAATGTACCAAGAGGCTGAAGCTCTAAAGCTGAAGGAAGCAGAAGAAGCTTCAAAGAAAGCCAAGGAAGCGGAAGACCAAAGGCAAGCTGAGGAAACAGCTAGCCAAGAGCAAAGTCATGGATCTCCCCGACCCATCTCACTGCATACAGAATAACAAGACCATCCCATGACTAGTCCACCACCATCACTTGCAGGCAAAGACACCAATAAAGAAGTAGAGCCTAAGAAAGATAGATTTTGAGACCACTCAACAAACAAAATTTGCACAAGAAGCTGACTACCCCGACGAACAAAAAGAAAACGAAGCCGAACCGGAACAGGAGAAGGCATCAGAAGATACTCAAAAGCCAGAAGAGGAAAAGACAAGTAGATCTAAAAAAGAGACTGATAAGGAAGTAGATGCAGAAAAAGTGCCTACCACTGCACATGAGACGGAACCCGAGCCAAAAAAGGAAGAAAGGCCGGCACCTGAAGAGATAGCAAGGGTTGAGACAACACCCTCTACTTCTACTCAGCCAGAAACTGCTGAGGCATCAAAGCCTCAGGATGGCCAAGAAGAAGACCGACCATCTACCTCCACACAAGAACCACCAGCAGTTACGAGCAGCAAGAAGCAATACATGGGACTACAAGCACATCTCAACTGGCATGACAGGAGGAGTGGCAGTCAAACGACGAGGTAATAGTCCAAGTAAATGAATATGCACATCAGATGTAGGAAATGATGGAGAGACTCTATTCAACAGCTTTGAACCACAGGATAAAGGCCAAGGAACTTGAAATGGTGATCGATGTTGATGGGCTTTGATAGTCTTTTTGGCAGGTATGAAATGTGCTTGTTTGCTAAACCTGTCTACTATCGTCCATATTCCTGTATTCCCATGGAAAGACTTGGAAAATCCAAAGATAAAATCCATGGATATGCTCTCCCATGGCGAATTAGGGATTGGCAAAGGTTGAAGCAATCCAAGTTGCTTCCCTCTATCAAACTTTGTCTTTTGGAATACCACACATTCTGAAACATATTCTTACATGTTTGATTCCATGGCAGGTCAATAGAAATATGTCTCTATCCCTTTTAGGATAGACTAAATCCCTCTATGCCCCGCATAAGGAGGAGCATGAGATTCATACACTACTTTCTCACGGAGTGAGTTAGTAACGCATAGTCTATTGCCATAGAGAAGATAACCATCTTGTAGGGTAAACGGTTCTTCCTTCTTTCCTAGTGCAATGTCTAAAGTCACATCTCTAAAATTGGGATCGATAGCATACTTATCTATCATAGAAGATAGATCATTCTGAGTTGCTATGGATACCGCATTCACTCTCGGTCCTCTTGAGAGTGCATCAGCTACAATACAATCACAAACTGGAGCAGAAGCTTCGCTCATAGGAGAAACTTACACAGCCAAAACAACAGAAAAATAGTGAGAAACTTGGCAAAATGGACAGCACCATTGTGTGCGGAACGGCCCAAAACCCTAGTCTACCATGTCAAAGTGCTCAAATCCGACCTCGGATGAGTAGTTTACGGCCAAAACAGGCTCCAAAACCCCCAAAAACACAGTTGCGGCTGTTCCTCATCTTCTCTCCCCATTTTTTCTGGTCTTCTCTCAGTTTTTCAGTTCCCACACTTAGCTTTATTACTTGGGCACCCTTGCCCTTTTAGTTGACCTCAAACGGACCCCGAACAGGCCAAAAACTGACCTCGTAGTGCATAGTTGTCACCCTTTTGCATCATCCGCACACCTGGCACTCAACTTTTCCCAATAAGGCATCCCGCCACCACATGAAGTGGACCCAAAAGATGATCCTCATGATGACCTTTCTTCATAATTATCACAAGAAAACACCCACGTTGTGTCCGTACTTATCCACGTGCAAGTATTGACCCCATTCGCCCTCCTGACGCCACTAGATGCCATCTGACGCATCTGCTTACCTCATGTCGTCGGCTCGCGGATAGCTTCCTCAAGAAGTTTTACGCACTACCAACTCCTCATTATTATAGAAAAAACACACTAGTACTGGTAATAGTAAAAATCGATGCACTATGTACATGGTGTCCTACCTGTACACACGTGGGCCCCACATAACAACCTGGCTCTGGAAAATGGGCATTCTTTATTTGATGCACCATGCATGTGTATGTATATATGCACAATATCTTGCTCCAAAAAACTCTTGACATAATTTGCCCATCCCCTAGACTGCTAGATCATTCATGATCAGCAGCAGCAAAAAGCGATATGAGACTCGCAGCGTCACAAGTCTGCTCATCCTTCACCAACACTGCTTGATCCATAGACAGCTCATCTTGCTCCACCATCATTAACCTGGCATGATATAATTTAAGACGTAATCCATTTACCCTTGACTTATGAAGAATCCCATACAGGTTAGCCAACTGATAAGTACCATTTGGAAAACACTCCACTACCTTGAAAGGACCTTCCCACTTAATTTGAAACTTCTTTTGGAAGGTGTTGTCCAGCTTACTATTGTAGCGCAAAATCAAGTCATGTTTCTTGATACCCTTACCTTTAACCTTTTCATTTATCTTTGCCAAAGCCCTATCCTGCATCTGCCCATAATGTTCTAATGCGCTCATCCTATCCAGTTGAACCTCTTGTAACTGCAAGAGTCTCTCTTTGAATGCATCACTAGGTGGCTCAAGAAACTTCTCTAACATCTTGATTGCAGGCAACTCTACTTCCACAGGCAATAGTGATTCCTTTCCATACACCAAATGAAATGGAGTAAACCCTGTACCTGTCTTCATCGAAGTACGGTAAGCCCATAATGCACTAGGCAATTCCAGGTCCCAATTCTTTCCTTGGTGCTCTGTTACTTTTGAAAGAATTTGTACCAACTCACCATTGAATCTTTCATTTAAGCCATTACACTGCGGATAGTAAGGAGTGGTATGCTAGTGCCTAATCTTCATCTTCGTGCATAATAAGTCTAGCAGTTTAGCTCTAAATCCCGGTCCCTTTTCCGAAAGTAGCTCTAGTGGCACCCCAAACTTGCAACATATTTTATCATACACAAATTTTTCCACATCCTTTGCAGTGATTTGTTTTACTGCTATAGCCTCTGCCCATCTAGAGAGATAGTCCACTGCAATCAAAATATAGCTTTTGCCCCTGCTTGTGATAGGTAACGGGCCTATTGCACCAATCCCCCACTTTTCAAACACATCAAACGCCATAATGGTTTTTTGTAGCTCTGGCTTTAACACTCGCTTTCCAAATGCTTGACACCTATTGCAAGACCTACACCAATCATGAACATCCTTGTGAAAACTAGGCCATACATACCCCTCTTGCAAGATCTTATGCAAGGTGATTTTTAGAGCAAAATGGCCGCCACATGCGCCTTCATGATTCTCTTCCAACACTCTATAAATCTCCTCCCGCCAAGGTACACGTCTCAACACGAGATCAGCCCCTTTCATGTACAAGACATCACCAATCAATTTGTACCTGTATGCTCTACGCACAAAACCATACTTCTTAGACTTCTGAATCTCCTTTGGAATGATTCCTGTTAGCAAAAACTCCTCTTCTTGAGTCAAACTTTCTCGGCCATGATAAAGGGGTAAATTGGTCCTCAACACAAATAGCTCCCCAATCATGCTTTGAGCTGCTTCATGTGCCTCTCCATTTAGAGCACATTCAATGTGTCTGATGCTCCATGCCTCAAACTTTTTTAACAGGCCTTTAATTCTGAAGCACATTTCCTTCAATGAGGTGTTCTTGCTCTTCCACACACCCAACACTTGCTTCACAACTAGCAAGGCATCATCTTTTATGCTCAACCTTATAAGCCCATGCTTCAAAAAAATGTGTAATCCGGCTTCCAAAGTAGCATATTCAGCCTCATTGTTACTATGCGCATCCAATTTGAACCTTCTCTTGCACACTAGCTTCCCCTCTGGATCATAAAGTGCTATACCCCCTAAAGCCGCATCATGGCTCTTCCTGTATGAGCCATCAAAGAACAGCACATGTGCATTGCTGATCTGTGGCACTTCTTCAACTACCTTTCTCACCACCTCCTCCTTAACAAGGAGGGGATTCTCCTTGTAGGTCAACAAACCGGCTAGGGTAGCCCTTGTACTGTCTTCCACTAGAAAAGAGAACTCAAACTCTTGCAACTCAATTACCCATTTCTTGACCACATTTGACATGTTAGTGCCATTAATTAATTGTGGCAAAAAAGCATAGCTTGTCAAGAAAACAAAAGGTCGTGGTAGCAAGTAATGATGAAATCGTCGACAAGAAAATATTACACTGGCCATCACTAGCTCTACTTTCGAAAATTTTCTTTCTTCTACAAGCTTCACTTGTCTTGCACAATACACTGGCCTCATATAATGAGTGCCCTTCCCCTTTTGCAATAGCATAGCATCATCCCCTACTGATGGATTTACATAAAACACTTTCTCCCAATCAGGAGCCTGCATGGCTGACAACCCCCCTAACACCTCTTTCACCTTTTGAAACACTTCTTCACACTTGTCATCCCATTGCAATGGATCATGCTTTGCCACTTGTTGTAATGGAGAAAGGAGTTGTGAAGACAATGGAATAAACCGTGCCATGTACTTGACTTTGTGTTTAAAGGTTGCCCATTGCTTCGTACTCGTAGGTGATGGAAGAAGAATAATAGACTTAACCTTGTCTGGATCAGCCTCAATGCCATTTTCTGACACCATATGGCCCAATAATTTCACCCTTGGCTGTGCTAAATGACATTTCTTTGGATTTAGTTGTCCTCCACATTCATCATATCGAGCCAATACCATCTGCAACTTCTCGTGGTGCTCAACCCTACTGCTGTAGACACAGAAGTCATCCATAAAAGCTTTAACACAACTACCAATGAATGGTTCCAACACCCAATTTGCTCTCTCTTGATAGAAAGATGGTCCATTTGACAACCCAAATGGCAATATCGTGTAGCAATAGCAGCCCCATGGCGTAATAAAATTTGTCTTTGTTCGGTCTTTAAGAGAAATCTTCAATTGAAAATAGCCTGAAAAACCATCACACACAATGTACCTCTCATAACCTGCCACCACTGAATCCAAGATCTGATCAATGAATGGAAGAGGATATGGGTTCTTCTTAGTGGCTACATTTAAGGGTTTAAAATCTACACAAATCCTCCACTTCCCATCCTTCTTTGGACTGACTACTACTGGACTCACCCATTCTGTGGTTTCCACTGGGACTATGAACCCTGCCTTCAATAACTTGTCCACCTCTTCCCGCAAGGCTTCCATCTGCTCTTGACCCATCCTTCTTAGCCTTTGCCGCACTGGCTTAGCACCTTCTTTCAGGTCTATATGCATCTCTTCTCCCTTGAACCCTCTGATCTCTTCATATGAAGTAATGAACAAATCAGGAAAACTAGCCAGCATGTGCAAATATATCTCCTTCTCCATAGCTGAGAGGTCTCCATTGATCAGTTGTGTCATCAATTTCTGCTTCTTTGACAATTCAACCTTGGTCTGCATCAGCCCTTCAATCACTTCATATGGCCCTTCACTTTCATCTTCAACCTCATTTTCAAATGCGACTAAACCAGACTCCTAGATTTCTTTATCCATCAAAAGAAATGCAACATTGGCATCCTCATCACTGCTGGTAGTACTATCACTGTCCTCATTAGACACTGTGGAATAGTCTTCATCACTAGAGTCATACTCATCTTCATAAAGCTCCTCCAATCGTTTCCTTGTGTCCATATTGTATAGCTTCTTGGCACCTGTCTTTCCATAGAGGCTAATTGTACCATGTCGCCAATCTTGAACAGCTTCCACTGCACGTAACATGGTCTACCCAGTATAATAGGATATGCTCCCAACCCTGCTGGCATCACATGAAAATCAACCACCGCCTTTGCATCATATGCCTCCACTTCTAAGCTCTTTACAACAACCAAACATTTTACTTTCTGATGGTTTGCCAATCTGATCCGAAAGCCTGACACCCCAGTCACTGTAAGACCCATCTTCTCAACGCATGAGTGTGTTATGACACATTTGGCCTCCACCATCAACATAACCTTGTCCTAGATTTTTTCTTTTGTGCCACACATCTACTATTGGGCAAATGTCTGGTAGCTCATCCATTGCCAACACCTTCACTGAACCTCTCTCTGGCTCTTTCTCCATTGGGTTAACCATCCTCTTCCATTGTCGCTTTAGCTTAGGCACCATCTCTATAAGCTGCCCAAAAGTAACATTTTCCTTCCTGCTTGTCAGATCCTCCTTCAAGTCATAGCTTAATTGCCCATCCCCTAGTGGAAAATCTGAAACATGAAACTTGCGACGAGCTCTCCTTTTCCTCTTGGCCTTGACATCCTCTCCTTCATGGCTCTTTCCCTTCTTTTTACTTGGACCTGGGGCACTTCTTCCTTCCTTTTCCTTTGTGGTCCTCTTCCCAATAGGCATCACTAATGTATCCTCTAGCTTTGATGCCTTCTCCAAGGTGACTACACTTAGCACTTTTGTCTTTCCCTTTTCCTCCTAGGTTAATCCACTGGTTCCTTCTTCTCCCTTAATTTCGATTCCATAATCATTTGACCTAGTTAGCACCTGTCTTGGCAATGGATACATGTCTCCCCCCATCCTTGGTGGCTTATCACATTGTGGGCTTATGTGTCCCAACTCTCCACAATTATAACATGTGGACGTCTGCCTCCAGAACCTACCATTACTTTGTCCAACACCATTCCTAGGTCTTTCTTCACCTCCTGGGCTGATTTTCATACCTCCCTCGACCTCGATTATTTCCCACTTGACCTAGCATATTTAGGTTGATATTCTTCATTAAATCTACCACTTGCCTCATGTCTTGCCTAAGCCCATCATCTTGCACTGTTGTAGTGACCACTACTGGCATAACTTGAGGAGTAACAGAAACCACTGGTTCATGATGAACCCCTGGCATGCAACCTTGCGAAGAATCCATAGGCTGAAATTCAGACTTCATGGGCAAAGACTCCACCCCTAACCGGATCATTTTCCTCATCTTCCACTCTTTGTTCCTTGCTACCTCTAGTGCACTGGTTCATGATGAACCCGTGGCATGCAACCTTGCGAAGAATCCATAGGCTGAAATTCAAACCTCATGGGCAAAGACTCCACCCCTAACTGGCTCATTTTCCTCAGCTTCCACTCTTTGTTCCTTGCTACCTCTAGTGCATCTTCATATGTCCTAGGCTTCTTTAGCTCCACTCTCCAACGTATATTCTCCCAAAAACCAGCCAAGAACCTGTCCTTCTTCATCATGTCATGTGGGGGTACCTGTGGTGCTAAGGCCTCGCACATCCACTCCCATGCCAATGAGAACGTACGTATGTACGCATCTACTGGCTCACCTTCCTTTTGCACCAAACCTTGTACTTCTTGCCATACTTTGTCAGGATCTTCTATCTTCACAAACTCTGCTTCCAATCCATGCCTTAGATTGTCCCAACTCAATCTTACAAGTGGATCCGCCGCACGCAACTCCTCTTCAAATGCTTTGGACCAAACTCGTGCATCACTCTTCAAACAAATTTGGAGAAGCTGTAACATCTGCACAGGGTCATGGATCTGTTTGCAAATGCAGGCAATCTCCATCTTTTCCAAAAAGTCTTCTACATCTTCATCACTTCTTCCATGAAACTCCGGATAAGAGAAAGCCATGGCTACCCAAGCTACGATGCTTTGAGAACCCCTTCGAACACACGTGCAAGAACCCAAAACTTTTAACTGACTCAATCCCTAGAAACTTCAATGGAGCTCAACTTTAGATAAGGACAAACACATGCACATCAAATGAGTTTTCATAGTTAATCATTAGAATTACGATAGGCAAAGGACATTCCAGGATCTCTCTTAATCTTCTTGGCCCGAACATAAAGACTATGCACTGCTGGAAAAAAATCTTCCTGGACACATGAACTTTTATCTGGATTCTTTGAGTTAAATGAAAAGGGGTGAACTGAGGCCCGTCGTGATTATCCATTAAAATCCATCCATGTAGCTTCCAAGAAAGCACACTTGACTAATCCTCTGATTTTGCCAGAATTTCAGCAGCATAACAGCATAAATGGCTTAAAGACCAAAAAACCAGCCATGATAACTTGGAAAATTTTTGACAGAGTTTCCCCAGAAGTAAAGCAGTGTGAACCCAAAATATACATTGTATATGTATGCATAAACTGCCAACAATAGAACCTGAGCATCAAGTAGGAATCACTAATACATAGCCTATGGCGAGGTCACGAAAAGGGTGCTTCAGCTACTTGTATCACCGAAAGGATCTCCACATTTGAAAATCCCCCATCTCAATAAAACCTCACGCTATCGACCATCACACAGAGGCTTATGCAAATCTCGTATAGTCAAGTCTCAAAAATGACTATCTTCGAGACCAAGTCTCAGAAATGGCTGGGACTGCCAAATAAAACCAAGTATGGCTCCACAAAGGCGTGCAATGGCAGTTTCCACAAGTAACATACAATACCAACAGAGAATGCGCTCAAACAAGCACCAAATAATGCATATCCACAACAACTGCAAGTGACACCACTGCTAGTATATCACTATACTCCAGCTACCTGTACCTGTACCTGTACCTGTACCTGTACCTGTACTTGTACCTATCCCTGTAACCTGTAACTTGTAGTCTGCAACCTGTAATCCCGAATCTCGAAGCTTGAAGCTCGAAACAGAAGGTACTCGAAGAAGATCCTCAGTAGGGGCGCCAAAAGAATGTGAGCGGGATGGAAACACACAGAACGCCTCTATAATGACCCGACAAACACTCTTGGAAGGATATACACACACACTATGGGGCACCACTCGGCTTACACAACACACTTGGCCGAGACAGGGAACACACCTATGGAGTGAGAGGAGAGAGACTATGCGTGTGCCCACTCCACACAAAGAGATACACACACACACACACACACACTCAAAAAACTCAGCTCAAAAGAGGATAATTTATGATGTTTAGATACGATTGAGCTTGGGCCAAGCTTGGGACAACACCAATGGGGAAAATAGCTCACACGGTATGGGTAAAATAAGCCAGATACAATCACAAACTGGAGCAGAAGCTTCGCTCATAGGAGAAACTTACACAGCCAAAACAGCAAAAAATAAGTGAGGAATTTGGCAAAATGGAGAGCTCCATTGCGTCCGGAATGGCCCAAAACCCAGTCTACAATGTCAAAGTGCTCAAATCCGACCTCGGATGAGCAGTTTACGGCCAAAACAGGCTCCAAAAACCCCAAAAACACAGTTGCAGTTGTTCCTCCTCTTCTCTCCCCTTTTTTTCTGGTCTTCTCTAAGTTTTTTCAATTCCCACACTTAGCTTTAGTACTTGGGCACCCTTGGCCTTTT